>NC_052075.1:17582500-17890625 GCF_015852505.1 Tachyglossus aculeatus | reverse complement strand
AGGCATGAGCTTCCCCAAACATCCCCTCGACTACATAGCTTCGTCCCACCTCAGTATCCACTCTTTCAGCCTTCTCAGCTGTCTCTCAAAAGGAGAACTATCTGCTTTCAAAATCTACTCCCTCTAACAGGGCCTCTGACCCCATCGCTTCTCAAAATGTAAAAACACCCAAACGTCTCCTCTCCCTGTTCATTTTCATCAACCGCTCACTCGACTGAGCCCTCATTTTCCCTACTCTTTCTCCTTTCTTTGTCATCCTTGCACTTGGATCTGTACCCTTTATTCAGCCCACACTCAGACACACGGTATCCGTAATTTAGTTTAATATCTGGCTCCTCCTCCAAACTGTAAGCTCATTGTGGGTAGGTAACGTGCCTACCAACTCTGTTATAAGTGAAAGCATTTAGCATTTAGTGCAGCGCTCTACCCACAGTAAGCACTCAAGAAATGCAATTGATCGATTGATTATCCTTATACTCTTCTGCTTTCCCTTTTAGAAATTTATTCTAATATCTGTCTCCCCCATTAGACTGTGTGCTCCTTGAGAACAAGGATCTCGTCTACCAATTCTATTTTTTTGTATTCTCCCAATTAGAACAGTGCGCTCACACAGTACAAACTCAGTAAATATCACTGATCAATTAGGGGCGGGAACTGGGACAGATAAGAGCCAGAGGGCAGTGCCAGGATTAGGGTTAGGTATGACAACGGGTACAGAATAATGACCAGGGCAGGAACATGGGCAGGGAAAAGGGCACTGAGGATCACCCTCTTCTTCTGGAAACTTGGCTTCACTGACACTGTCCTCTCCTGGTTCTCCGCCTACCTCTCTGGCTGCTCCTTTTCAATCTCTGTCACACACCTTTCTGATTCCAGTCTCTCACTGTCGCCACGCCAATCCTCAAATCCATCCCCACGTGACCATAACAATAATAATAATGGCATTTGTTGAGTGCTTACTATGTGCAAAGCACTGTTCTAAGCACTGGGGGGATACAAGGTGATCTGGTTGTCCCACGTGGGTCTCACAATCTTAATCCCCATTTTACAGATGAGGTAACTGAGGCCCAGAGAAGTGAAGTGACTTGCCCAAAGTCACACAGCTGACAATTGGCGGAGCTGGGATTTGAACCCATGACCTCTGACTCCAAAGCCCGGGCTCTTTCCACTGAGCCACACTGCTTTTGTCTTCACATCTCTGACTAGTTCTTTCCCTCTATCTCCATGTAATAATAATAATAATTATGGTATTTGTTAAGTGCTTACTATGTGCCAAGCACTGTTCTTGGGGTAGATACCAGGTAATAGGGTTGAATGCAATTCCTATTACCAGATGGGGCTCACAGTCTTAATCCCCATTTTACAGATGAGGGAACTGAGGCACAGAGAAGTGAAGTGACTTGCCCAAGGTCACACAACGGACAAGTGGCAAAGCCGGGGTGAGAAGCAGCGTGGCTCAGTGGGAAGAGCCCGGGCTTTGGAGTCAGAGGTCATGGGTTCAAATCCCAGCTCCACCAACTGCCTGCTGTGTGACTTTGGGCAATCACCTCACTTCTCTGTGCCTCAGTTGCCTCATCTGTAAAATGGAGATGAAGGCTAGGAGCCCCCTGTGGGACAACCTGATCACCTTATCACCTCCACAGCGCTTAGAACAGTGCTTTGCACATAGTAAGTGCTTAATAAATGCTATCACTGTGGCTTCTTGCTGCTACAGCACGGCTCCGTGGCCTCTGGGGGTGAATGGGAAAAACTGACCTCACTGCTAGGTGTGGGAGGCCACCGCCTCACCACATGACCATCAAAACCTGCTCTGGCCTGTGTCCCCACAGAAGCATCTCCCTCTGCCCGTCCTCAGGTGCCCAGCTCAGGGCCAGGGCGGCCAGCAGTGTCATTCAAACAAAAAGGACCGCACAACATGATGTGGTCACATGCGCTACCCTGGCAGCCTACCCCTGCTCACAGCCCCACCTCTCCTGATCATCATCATCATCAGTCGTATTGATTGAGCGCTTACTGTGTGCAGAGCACTGTACTAAGCGCTTGGGAAGTACAAGTTGGCAACATATAGAGACAGTCCCTACCCAACAGTGGGCTCACAGTCTAAAAGGGGGAGACAGAGAACAAAACCAAACATACTAACAAAATAAAATAGAATAGATATGTACAAGTAAAATAAATAAATAGAGTAACAAATATGTACAAACATATATACATATATACAGGTGCAGTGGGGAAGGGAAGGAGGTAAGCTGGGGGGGGATGGAGAGGGGGACGAGGGGGAGAGGAAGGATGCCCCCCCAGCCCCCAGCTATCAGCCCCACTTCTCCCATTACCCCTCCCCTACCCCCAGCTCTCAGCTCCTCCTCTCCCACCGCCCTTCCCACCAGCCCGCAGATTTCTGCTTTCGCTTCTGCTCCGCGTGCTCCGCCCCTCCGGGGCCTCCTCCACCACATCCTTTCCCGAAGCGAGCCGACGCCAGGGTCACCGCTGTGGTCGCTTCTCCCATGGCACAGCGTGAACTCCCTCGATCGTCCTGCCACCTGTTAGTCATCCCCCGGGGAGCCCTCCCGCATGGCACCTTAGGGGTCAGGCCATGGTCCGGGGCCTGTCCAGTGGCTGGGGCTGGCTGGGCAGCTGGGCAGGATGCCAGGACAGAAGACTGTGCCACTAGGTTGGCCAAACCACTCCTCTTCCCTTCTCTGGCCTCCCCTTGCTCTCAGAGTCATCTAGGAGAGCTGAGCTGAGCTGTCTGGCCAGACTCCATACCATGGCCACCTAACTCTGGGCTCCGAGGGTCACCTCTCATCTGAGGTCAGGGTTTCCCTCATTCATTCATTCAATTGTATTTATTGAGCGCTTACTGTGTGCAGAGCACTGGACTAAGCACTTGGGAAGTACAAGTTGGCAACATATAGAGATGGTCCCTACCCAACAGTGGGCTCACAGTCTAGAAACAGTCTAGAAACTCCTCCCAGACTTGCCCGCACCCTGGCCCCAACTCCGGCCTCAGTCTCAGCCCGCGGCCCAGCCGCGGCCCTGAGACGGGCCTCGCCAGCCCCACGACCATCCGCCCTCCTGCCAGACCCAGTCTGCCTGCTGCTGCCCCCACCGCTTGGTACTCCCTCATAATAATAATAATAATAATAACAACAACAATAATAATAATAATAATAATAACAATAACAATAATAATGGCATTTATTAAGCGCTCACTATGTGCAAAGCACTGTTCTAAGCACTGGTGAGGTTACGAGGTGACGAGGTTGTCCCACAGGGGGCTCACAGTCTTCATCCCCATTTTACAGATAAGGTAGCTGAGGCACAGAGAAGTGAAGTGACTTACCCAAAGTCACAGTTGACAAGTGGTGGAGCTGGGATTAGAATCCATGACCTCTGACGCCAAAGCCCATGCTCTTTCCACTGAGCCACACTGCTTCATGCTCCGGTTCGGTTGTCCCGGGTGCGAATCACTCCCCACACCCTGCCTAAAACTGGCTGCCCCGCTCCCAGCCTGGAGCAGACATGCTAAAAGGAGAACCAAACAAGAAAACGACAAGATGCAGAGAGTGGTTTGAAACAGTCATGCCTTTCCCCTAAATGTTGGCTCACCGCTCACTCCTCCTGCCGCTGCTACAGCTGCGGCTACTGCGGTCACCGTTGCTGATGCTACTAGTGCTGCGGCCATGGTGGCAGGGGGGCCCTGCCTAGGCCTTACCCCTCCACGTCCTCCCAGTTGCGCTCCCCATTTTGCAGCAAGCTGCCCCCCATTGCGCTGGGCAAGGACACCCACCTCGGGATCCAGAAACTGCAAGGAGATCAGTGTCCTCTTCTCTGTCCAGGATCCGCTGTGACCAAAAGGCAACCATCACCCCCTCTCTTCCGATTTAGTCCTCGCTTCCTGAACCCCTACCCGGGGCCTCGCTCATGAACTTCCTTCCCTCCCTTCCTTCCCCAGTAGCAGCAGCAGTCCAGCACCCTGGGGCCAGACAAGGCAGGCAACTGGGGCCAGGGCATCAGTCCCTCCCCCTGGAGCCACTGGGCAACTGACTCACTAAGCTGTAAGTCCTCATGGGCGGGGAACGTGCCTACCAACTTTGCTGTATTGGACCCTCCCAAGCACTTACTACAGTGCCCTGCACCCAGTAAGTGCTCAATAAATGCAATGGATGGATTGACCAGAGAAGGTGAAGCACCCAGTCGGGACTAAGATGGCTTAGTCTTGAGTCGGAAGTGGTCGCAGCATCTTGGCAAGAGGAAACAACTGCTCCCGATGGGGCCTCCTGGCTTTGAGCTGGATCCTCACATGACCTGAAGTCCCACAGTGCTCAAGAGCATCAGATAAAGGCTCTCCGGGGGGGCAGTGCTCTCCCAAGGGAGCAAGGGAAGAGGCTCTCCAAGGGAAGACCTGGCCTCAGGGGTGGAAGCAGCGCTTCAGGGGAGAGACAGTGCTCAAAAGCACCAAGCGGAAGGAAGGGTGGTAATGGTACTAATGATAATAATTGCGGTATTTGTTAAGCGCTTACTGTGTACCAAGCACTAGATACAAGATAACCAGGTCCCACGTGGGGCTTACAGTCTAAGTAGGAAGGAGAACAGGGATTGAATCCCCATTTTGCCGAAGAGGGAACTGAAGTACAAAGAAGTTATGTGACTTGTGTAAGGTCACACAGCAGACAAGTGGCGGAGCCTGGATTGGAACCCAGGTCCTTTGGCTTCCAGGCCTATGCTCTTTCCACTAGACCATGCTGCTTATCTACATTCCCTGTACCTCTATCCCCTCTCCAGAAGAAAGCAGGAGGAAGAAGGGTGAGGGGAGCAGACAATGAAGACACTGGAGCCTGGAGTTGTGTCATATTTTAATGTCTAGAGAATCGACAGCCGACATATGCAGCTCCACATTGTTACCAATTGCAAACCAGTCCAGACAGGTGAAAGGAAAAAGGGTGGGAGGTGGAGTGGGAGGGGAGATGGGAGGGGAAAGTGGGGAGAGGCAGAGGGAAAGAAGGACAAGGACAAGCAAACCTGCCAATGCCCAGCATTCCCCAGCACAGTTTGCAATATCCACAGCAGTCACGGCCAAGTAACGATCCCGGCAGAGAAGCAGAGTTGAGGGTGAGAAAGTCATCCCTGATGCTGATTTCTGATCCCGGCTCCAACTGATTCCAACTCCAACTCCAGAGTCCTGTTTCTACTTCACCAAACCCCACCGGGACAGGTCAAGGCCAAGGCCTCCCCTCAAGCACGGACGTACCTCCTCCCTCCTACTCTGAGCCCCGATAGCCCTACCTCTCTTCCTTGCCCGCTCTGCAATACCAGGACCAGCATATGATTCCCCCAGAGGAACCAGGAGTTTTCTGTTCATCCCTCCTCTCAGTCTCCAAGCATCACTGTGACCTGGTGGTTTTTTCTGCCCATTTCCTCTCCCACGGACATTTCTCACTTACTTTGCTCAAGGCAGAGCCCAGACTCCCCTGCTGTTTTCCAGTTGCCTTAAGACAAACTCCAGGAGCCCCACACATTGATTTGGTCACTGGGTGATGGACCTGGGTTGTTTTTCCTCTGGGCAATGGACTCTAGGAAATGAACATTTCACTGGGGGAAATGTGCCTTATCGAAAGCACATCTCCTCCAAGAGGCCTTCCCTGACTAAGCCCTCATTTCCTTTTCTTCCACTCCTTTCCGCATTGCCCTGACTTCTTTCATTTATTCCCTGCTCCCTCCCTGGGACCTTGGCCCCACAGCACTTATGTACATAGCTGTAATACATTTATTTATATTAATGTCTCTTTCCCCCTCTAGACTGTAAGCTCACTGTGGGCAGGGAATGTGTCTGTTATATTATTAATACCGTACTCTCCCAGGCGCTTAGTACAGTGCTCTGCACACACTAAGCACTCAATAAATACCATTAATTGATTGATTAAATGAACACTGGCTGACGTACACTGGGCAGTGGACTTTTGGGCCTAAGGAAATGGACTCTAGTCAAGGACTGTTGGGTGGTTGGTGAGAGATGATGACAGTTGGATGGCCCAGATGATTCCTCTGTCCCTTACTGGTTTGATGACAGGGCCCGGGTTTGAAGCATAACCTATTACCTTCCCCACACCCTGAAATTTGCCTTAGGGCTCCAGTGAGCACAACAAGCTGTCCACAATGTGCAGATTAATGAGATCATTTCATCCCAACGAGCAGGACTTCCATCCCAGAGCTAGGATCGTGGAGCCCAAGGGTCACAGAGGTTACAGGGATTAAAACATCCAGCCAGAAACCGAGAACTGAATCCAGCTCCAGGGCATAGCTGGGTGGACTCTAGGTAGCCTCTGGACCTTTCTGACCCTCGGTTGCCCTGTCTGTAAAAGGGGCTTTCAGCAGACCCCAAGCAGGGTGCCCAGATCAAAGGAGCCGGGTGAACGTCAGGAATGTTGACTCCGATGGCCCGGTGGGCTGAAAGTCACGGAATCCAAAGTATTCCAGAATCCTCCCAGTGTCAAGCATTGACCCCGGTGCTTAGAACAGTGCTTGACAAATAGTGAGCGCTTAGCAAGTACCATAATAATAATAATAATAATATTAATGATAAGAGATTGTCTTCCTCCGTGTAACATCAGCAGGTGTGACCCATCAGCACGAGTGATGGGGGTGAGCACCGTGGGGGTGTGTCATAGTTCGGGTAAAATTTGCTTCCGGGAAAGGAGTCTGGCCTGGGGCCAAACAGGGGAAGCCCAGGGTTGCGGGATGTTTGTGGGACCCTCCGGCCCTACGTGGGGGGGTCCAGATCAGTAAATTCTCACCCTCTGGAGGAGCCCAGGGCCAGGTACACCGGAGTCACTGAAGTAGCACCCGAGCCGAGGCCGTGGGGCCTTTACTAGACCCCCCCGGGCTCGGGAGAGAGTCCAGTCAGCATGAAGGTCGGAGGGCAGAGGGGCCGAGAGGGCGCAAATATGTTGGGCATAGTCCCTGTCCCACACGAGGCTTACAGTTTAGACTACATTTACATAAATACATTATTACACTGATCGCAGCTTCTCCTAATCTAGTCTAGCGTCCGCCCCAGCCCAGTCCATTCCAGCCCCAGCCAGTCCAGCCCAGTCCAGCCTCAGCCCCAGCCCTAGAAGATCCGACACTCGTTGATGGAGAAGAGCTTCCTCCGCCTCTGCTTCTTGGCCTGGTTGACGGCCGTCCGGACGGCGCACTCGAATACCTGCTGCACCCCCCTGTTGCTCAGAGCCGAGCACTCCAGGTAGCCCTTGGCCCGGACGTCCTGGGCCAGCCGCTTGCCGTCGGCCGGGCTGATGCAGGCCGCGCGGTGGGGCCCCACCTCCCTCTGGTCGGTCTGCGTAGCCACCACGAGCACCGGGGTACAGGGCAGGGCGCTCCGGACCTCGGCGATCCACTTGTTCCTCAGGTTGAGGAACGAGCCGTGGTTGGCCACGGAGTAGCACATGAGCACCACGTCTGCCTGTTGGTAGGACAGGGGCCGGATGCTCTTGAAGGCGTCGTTGCCCGCCGTGTCCCAGAGGCCCAGGCTGATCTGGATGCCGTCCATGAAGACGTCCACCCCCGTGTTCTCATACACCGTGGGCTTGTACGTGTCGGGGAAGGTCTCGGAGGTGAAGCGGACCAGGAGCGAGGTCTTCCCCACGGCGGCGTCCCCGACCAGCACGCATTTGATGGAGCTGAGCATGGTTCCGGCCGCGCGGTTTGGTCCTGGCTCCGGGCCTTAGGGGTCCCGCCGTGGCCCCATCCGGCGAGGGTGGAGAGGCTTTATGCTCTGCTCTACTCAAGGACCGGCAGGGTGGGGGGCTTAGAGGGCTTCCGGAGCCTGCTACGTTCCGGCTTCTCCCTGAAAGACAAGTGAGGATTTAATATATCAGTCAATCGATGCCAATTTGTACTTCCCAAGCGCTTAGTACAGTGCTCTGCACATAGTAAGCGCTCAATAAATACGATTGGTGATGATGATGATTGGGACTGTTTCAGCCAATTCTGGTGTATTGTCATAATAATAATAATAATAACAGTATTTGTTAAGCACTTACTACGTGCAAAGGACTGTTCTAAGCACTGGGGAGGTTACAAGGTGATCAGGTTCTCCCACGGGGGGCTCACAGTTTTAATCCCCATTTTACAGTTGAGGTAACTGAGGCCCAGAGAAGTGAAGTGACTTACCCGAAGTCACACGGCTGACAGTTGGCGGAGTCGGAATTTGAACCCATGACCTCTGACTCCAAAGCCCGGGCTCTTTCCACTGAACCATGCTGCTTGTACTTTCCCAAGCGTTTACGACAGTGCTCTGCACAGAGAAAGCGGTCCATAAAGACCACTGATTGATTGCTTACTGTGAGCCGAGCGCTTGGGAGAGTACAATCTAATTGAGAATCAATCAATCAATCAATCAATCGTATTTATTGAGCACTTACTGTGTGCAGAGCACTGTACTAAGCGCTTGGGAAGTACAAGTTGGCAACATATAGAGACAGTCCCTACCCAACAGTGGGCTCACAGTCTAGAAGGGGGAGACAGAGAACAAAACAAAACATATTAACAAAATAAAATAAATAGAATAGATATGTACAAGTAAAATAAATAGAGTAATAAACACGTACAAACATATATACATATAAGTCTTGAGCCAGATGGATAGAGCACAGATCTGGATGTCAGAAGGAGCTGCGTTCTAATCCCAGCTCCACCACTTGTCTGCTGTGTGACCTTGGACAAGTCATTTAACTTCTCTGTGCCTCAGTTCCCTCATTTGTAACGTGGGGATTAGAACTGTGAGCCCCATGTGGTACAGGAATTGTGTCCAACCTGATTATCTTGTACCTGTCCCAGTGCCTGGTACGTAGTAAGTGCTTCACAAATACCAGCGCTTAGAACAGTGCTTTGCACATAGTAAGCGCTTAACAAATACCAACATTATTATAATTATTATTATTATTAAAAAAAGGTGGTTGGCGTCCCTAATCTCAGCAGGGTTATGGCTAAGGTGACCAGCTATTAACTGGTCTGGCCCTTGTCTGGTCCCAGTTTGATAACGGCCACTTTGATTTTTGGTTTTTAAATTTTCAGCATCGCCTCCTGCCCCGCTGCGGCTCCTGTCCCTGAGTTGGTCAGTTCAACTGCCACGCCGGAATTCAAGTGACCCGGAAAGGGAACACAAAGCCTCTGGAACACAGGCTCATTCCCTGCCCACAATGAGCTTACAGTCTAGAGGGGGAGATAGACATTAATATAAATAAATAAATTACAAATACGCTTACTGTATGCCGGGCGGGCGCCGAACTAAGCTCTGGGGTAGATACAAGATCCAGTCCCTTTCTCACATGGGGCTCGCAGTCTCAATTCCCACTTTACAGACGAGATAACCGAAGCACACAAAGTTAAGCGATTTGCCAAAAGTCACCCAGCAGACAAGCCACAACTGGAACCTAGGGCCTCTGACTCTTAGGCCTGTGCTCTTTCCACCAGGTGATGATCCTGCTTCTCCCCCTCGTCCCCCTCTCCACCCCCCAACCATCTTACCTCCTCCCCTTCCCCACAGCACCTGTATATATGTATATATGTTTGTACATATTCATTACTCTATTTATTTCTTTATTTATTTTACTTGTACATATCTATTCTATATTATTTTGTTAATATGTTTGGTTTTGTTCTCTGTCTCCCCCTTCTAGACTGTGAGCCCACTGTTGGGTAGGGACCGTCTCTATATGTTGCCAACTTGTACTTCCCAAGCGCTTAGTACAGTGCTCTGCACACAGTAAGCGCTCAATAAATACGATTGATTGGTTGATTGAATAAATGCTGCCTTCAGGCTGAAGGGATTTTTAGTAGTAGTGGTGGTGGAAGTAGTAGTAAAGCAGCAGCAGCTCTAATAGAAGTAGCAGGGGGACAATGCACCGTATTACGCATTTGGGAAAGTACCACAAACTTTCGAGACACGGCCCCTGCCCTCAAGGAGTCTACACTCTAATGAAGTAGATAGATACAAAATTACTTATAAAGAGAGTTATCAGAGTAAATTATTGAATGGGCAATGGATTGGGCTTTGAAAGACATATCAGTGACTGGGGAGGGACTGTGCTCCCCACATTGGGTCTGATCTGATTGTATTTGCATTCACTTCAGTGAAGCAGCATGGCTCAGTGGAAAGAGCATGGGCTCAGGAGTCAGAGGTCGTGGGTTCTAATCATGGCTCCGCCACTTGTCAGCTGGGTGACCTTGGGCCAGTCGCTTAATTTCTCTGTGCCTCAGTTACCTAATCTGTAAACTGGGGTGAAGACTGTGAGCCTGTGTAACTGAGGCACAGAGAAGTTAGGTGGCTTACCCAAGGTCACACAGAAGACACGGGGTGGAGCCGGGACTAGAACCCATGTCCTCTGACTGCCAGGCCCGCGCTCAAATGGACAGACTCCCCAGATCAGCAGAGAGAGAAACAGGCAGAGGGGAGAAGATCACCTGAAGGCCCATCTCCTCCAAGAAGCCTTCCCCGACTAAGCCCTCGTTTCCTCTTTTCCCACTCCCTTTTGCGTCATCCTGACTTGCTCCGTTTATTCATCTCCCCTCCCAGCCTCTCAGCCCTTATAATAATAATAATGATGACATTTGTTAAGCGCTTACTATGTGCAAAGCACTGTTCTAAGCTCTGGGGTAGATACAATAATAATAATAATAATAATAATAATGGCATTTATTAAGCACTTACTATGTGCAAATCACTGTTCTAAGTGCTGGGGTAGATACAATAATAATAATAATGGCATTTATTAAGCGCTTACTATGTGCAAATCACTGTTCTAAGCACTGGGCTAGATACAATAATAATAATAATGGCATTTATTAAGCACTTACTATGTGCAAAGCACTGTTCTAAATGCTGGGGAGGTTACAAGGTGATCAGGTTATCCCACAGGGGGCTCACAGTCTTAACCCCCATTTTACAGATGAAGGAACTGAGGCACAGAGAAGTTAAGTGACTTGCCCAAGGTCACACAGCATGCAATTGGCGGAGCCAGAATTTGAACCCATGACCTCTGACTCCAAAGGCAAATAATAATAATGTCATTTATTAAGCGCTTACTATGTACAAAGCACTGTTCTAAGCGCTGGGGAGGTTACAAGGTGATCAGGTTATCCCATGAGGGGCTCACAGTCTTAACCCCCATTTTACAGATGAAGGAACTGAGGCACAGAGAAGTTAAGTGACTTGCCCGAGGTCCCACAGCAGGCAATTGGTGGAGCCAGAATTTGAACCCATGACCTCTGACTCCAAAGGCAATCAGGTTGTCCCACGTGGAGCTCATAGTCTTCATCCCCATTTTACAGATGAGGTAACTGAGGCCCAGAGAAGTCAAGTGACTTGTCGAAAGTCACACAGCCAACAAGTGGCGGAGGTAATAACAATAATAATAATAATAATAATAATAATAATAATAATAATAATAATGGCATTTATTGAGCGCTTACTATGCGCAAAGCACTGTTCTAAGTGCTGAGGACGTTACAAGGTGATCAGATTGTCCCACAGGGGGCTCACAGTCTTAATCCCCATTTTACAGATGCGGTAACTGAGGCCCAGAGAAGTTAAGTGCCTTGCTGAAAGTCACATGGCTGACAATTGGCAGAGCCGGGATTTGAACCCACAACCTCTGACTCCCAAGCCCGTGCTCTTTCCAGTAAACCACTGTAATTTATTTATTTATATTAACGTCTGTCTCCCCCTCTGGACTATAAGCTCATTGTGGGCAGGGAATGAGTCTCTTTATTGTTGTACTGTACTCTCCCAACTGCTTAATACAGTGCTCTGCACACACTAAGCACTCAATAGAAATGATTGACTGATTGATTGCTCTTCTTTCTGTTCTAAGCCCCAGAACTCTTGTTAAGCACTTACTATGTGCAAAGCACTGTTCTAAGTGCTGGGGGCAGGGGATACAAGGTGATCAGGTTGTCCCACGGGGGGCTCACGGTCTTAATCCCCATTTTACAGACGAGGGAACTGAGGCACAGAGAAGTTAAGTGGCTTGCCCCGGCCCCAGAACTCTTTACTGTGAGGGAGAACCAACGGGGGTCCAAGAAAGCCCCTACCCCATTAGCAATAGCAGGTGTTAGTTGACAGGGGGTTGAATAGAGCGACACTGTGGGCGAGCAGCATGGAGGAGCTGGCGTGGGATGGGGGTGTCTCCTCAATCAATCAATCAATAGTATTTATTGAGAGCTTACTGTGTGCAGAGCACTGGACTAAGCGCTTGGGAAGTCCAAGTTGGCAACATATAGAGACGGTCCCTACCCAACAGTGGGCTCACAATCTAGAAGCCAGGCCCTCATTAGTTAAGTCGGGGAGATGGCTTCAAGCAGCGTTGGCTCAGTGGAAAGAGCGCGGGCTTGAGAGGCAGAGGTCATGGGTTCGAATCCCAGCCCCACTACTTCATCAATTGCATTTATTGAGCGCTTACTGTGTGCAGAGCACTGTACTAAGCGCTTGGGAAGTACAAATTGGCAACATATAGAGACAGTCCCTACCCAACAGTGGGCTCACAGTCCAAAAGACTGTCTTGTCTGCTTGTCTGCTGTGTGACCTTGGGCAAGCCACTTAACTTCTCTGTGCCTCAGTTACCTCGTCTGTAAAATGGGGATTAAGACTGTGGGCCCAACGTGGGACAACCTGATCACCTTGTATCCCCCCCAGTGCTTAGAACAGTGCTTTGCATGTAGTAAGCCCTTAACAAATACCACCGTAATTATTATATCATTCATTCATTCAATCGTACTTATTGAGCGCTTACTGTGTGCAGAGCACTGTACTAAGCACTTGGGAAGTACAAGTTGGCAACATATAGAGACGGCCCCTACCCAACAGTGGGCTCACAGTCTAGAAGAGGCATATCATAAGGCCATGCTTGCGTCCCGTGGGGGCCCACAAAAATCCATGAACCCTGGCCCAACACAGAGGGTTGAGAGTGGGGCGGGCTAACCCTCTAGACTGCAAGCTCATCGTGGGCAGGGAAATTGTCTACTAATTCTGAGGCATTGTACTCTCCCGAGTGCTTAGTACAGTCCTCCGCACATAGTAAACGCTCAATAAATGCTATGGATTGAATGATTGATCGACTAACCCAGCCCCATGGGCAGAACAGCATTGCATTCTGGCCCGAGTTCAGGTTCTGCCATCTGCACCGGTGACGGAAGAGAATGGGAAAAGGGAGACATCCAGGGAGCCCGACTCCTGCTCCTTACCCCGCCTCGCCCTGGCAGAGTGGTCCCTTCTTCACAGTAGAAAGTGAAAACAAAGAGCATTTCGAACCCTGAGCAGGAGCCAACAAGGCACGGGCAGATTCTAGGCCTCCCTGCCCTTGAAAGGATGGACCAGCCAGCTGCCATGGGGATCCCAGAGATGGGGCGGGGGGAGATGGACCATAAAATAAATCATAATTAAACAGGAATTAGACTGTGAGCCCACTGTTGGGTAGGGACTGTCTCTCTATGTTGCCAATTTGTACTTCCCAAGCGCTTAGTACAGTGCTCTGCACATAGTAAGCGCTCAATAAATACGATTGAAGATGATGATGATGATGAATAATATAAAATATATGTACATAAGTGCTATGGGAGATAAGCTCGTCGTGGGCAGGGAATGTGTCTGTTTATATGTTATATTGTAGAGAAGCAGCGTGGCTCAGTGGAAAGAGCACAGGCTTTGGAGTCAGAGGTCATGGGTTCAAATCCCGGCTCCGCCACTTGTTAGCTGTGTGACTTTGGGCAAGTCACTTAACTTCTCTGTGCCTCCCCTCTGTAAAATGGGGATTAAGACTGTGAGCCCCAAGTGGGACAACCTGATCATCTTGTAACCTCCCCAATGCTTAGAACAGTGCTCTGCACATAGTAAGCACTTAATCAATCAATCAATCAATCAATCGTATTTATTGAGTGCTTACTGTGTGCAGAGCACTGTACTAAGCGCTTGGGAAGTTCAAGTTGGCAACATATAGAGATGGTCCCTACCCAACAGTGGGCTCACAGTCTAGAATGCTATTATTGTTATTGTATTGTACTCTCCCAGGTGCTTAGTACGGTGCTTTGCACACAGTAAGCTCTCAACAAATACAATTGAATGAATGAATGAATGAATGAATGAATGAATGAATGAATTGTGATCTTGGTCAGGGGACTTAACCTCTCTATGCCTCAGTTTCCTTATCTGTAAAAAATGGGGATTCGATGCCTGGGAGCCCCACGTCGGAAACGGACTGTGTCCAACCTGATTAACTTATATCTACCCCAGGACTTGAAACAGTGCTCGACACATAGTAAGTGCTTAAGGAATGTAATAATAATAATGATGGAGTTGTGTAGCCCTATCCACAGGCTCTTGATTCTTTGTTGTCTCCTTTCCTGCCTCCAATTCTTGCAGCAAGCCATCTTCCGTTTCATGCCAACTCCCATTACACGCCAACTGCCATTACACGACGACGTCCCTTACCTGCCAACCGCCGCCACACAGACCACCTCTCCCCCTCACTCCGGCGAAGCCAACTGACTCACCAGCCTTCCCTTGAAACCCCCTACACAAATGACTAACCCTCCCCTTCCAAGAACGGATGCACACACGCACACAGACCCGCGCCAACTTTTCACAGGAGCCGAGTCCAATGAGGGAGGGATGAAGAGGCACAGAGACCTCCCTCCCCAACCCACAGCCCGAAGCCTGAAGTAGCTTGGGTCACAGTAGGGAAGACAGAGCTAGTGAAACCAAGCCAGAAAGCTGAGGTAGGGAGAGGCAGGGGTGAGACGGACAGACACCTTGGGCCTCTGGCTGGATCTGGGACGTGATTCCAAGGGAATGTTGGGTTCCCCACCCACTGCTTCCCACTGGCCCATGCTCAGCCCATCCCAGGGATGCTGGGGCAAACTGGTGCCCTGGAGAGGTGGGTCCCGGGCCCCGGGGAGCCTGGAATCAAGGCCTTGGGGGTCTCGGCCCGGTCCTAGAGAGTCAGCCTGGTAGCCCAAAACCTGTTCTTCCTCTGTCTTTCCCATCGTTGTAAACGGCACTACCATCCTTCCTGTCTCACAAGCCCATAACCTTGGTGTTATCCTTCACTCACTCATTCATTCATTCAATCGTATTTATTGAGCGCTTACGGTGTGCAGAGCACTGGAGTAAGCGCTTGGGAAGTCCAAGTTGGCAATATATAGAGACGGTCCCTACCCAACAGTGGGCTCACAGTCTAGAAGGGGGAGACAGAGAACAAAACAAAACATATTAACACAATAAAATAAACAGAACAAATATGTACACATAAAATAAATGGAGTAATAAATACGTACAAACATACATACATATATGCAGGTGCTGTGGGGAGGGGAAGGAGGTAAGGTGGGGGGATGGAGAGGGGGAGGAGGAGGAGAGGAAGGAGGGGGCTCAGTCTGGGAAGGCCTCCTGGAGGAGGTGAGCTCTCAGTAGGGCCTTGAAGGGAGGAAGAGAGTTAGCTTGGCGGATGTGTGGAGGGAGGGCATTCCGGGCCAGGGGGATGACGTGGGCCCGGGGGTCAATGACCCCCTCTCTCTTCATTGTAAGCTCGTTGTGGGCAGGGAATGTCACTGTTTATTGTTGTGTTGTGCTTTCCCAAGTGCTTAGTACAGTGCTCTGCACACAGTAAGTACTCAGTAAATAAGACTGAAAGGATAAATGGCCTATCTTGTCGGTTCCATCTTCACAAATCCAACCCTTTCCTCTCCACCCAAACTGCTACCCTGTTAATCAAATCACTTACCCTATCCTGCCTTGACTACTGTATCAGCCTCCTTCCTGCCCTCCTTGCTTTCCTTCCATGTTTCCTCCTCCTCAAGAACCTGGCTGCACTTCTCTGTGCCCCAGTTCCCTCATCTGTAAAATGCAGATTAAGACTCCGAGCCCCCCGAGGGACAACCTGATCACCTCGTAACCTCCCCAGTGCTTAGAACAGTGCTTTGCACATAGTAAGTGCTTTATAAATGCGATTTTTTTAAAAAAAGAACCTCCAGGGGTTGCCGATAACACCTCCGCATCGAGCAGAAGCTCCTTACTGTCAGCTTTAAAGCGGTCAATCACCTTGCCCCCTCCTACCTCGCCTCGCTACTCTCCGACTATAACCCAGCCAACTCACTTCACTCTTCTAATGCCAACCTACTTACTGAACCTCGATCTCATCTATCTCACCACCAACCTCTCGCCCACGTCCTGCCTCTGGCCTGGAGTGCCCTCCCTCTTCATACCCGACAATTATTCTCCGCCCCTTCAAAGCCTTATTGAAACCACATCTCCTGCAAGAGACCTTCCCGGAATAAGCCCTCCTTTCCTCTTCTCCCACTCCCTTCTGCGTCAACTAGACTTGCTCCCTTTATTCATTCCCCAGCCCAGCCCAACAGCACTTATGTACATATCTGTAATTTTGTTTCTTTATATGAATGTCTGTCTCCCCCTCTAGACTGTAAGGTCACTGGTGTCAAGGAATCCCTATGTTATATTGTTCTATTGTAATAATAATTGTGACATTTGGGCGCCTGGCTTACTGGGTGCCAGACACTGTACTGAGCGCAGGGGTGGATACAAGCTAATCAGGTTGGACACAGTCCCTGTCCCACATAATAATAATAACGGCATTTATTAAGCACTTATTATGTGCAGAGCACTGTTCTAAGAGCTTACAAGGTGATCAGGCTGTCCCACATGGGGCTCACAGTCTTGATCTCCATTTTACAGATGAGGGAACTGAGGCCCAGAGAAGTGAAGTGACTCGCCCTAAGTCACACAGCTGACAAGTGGCGGAGCCGAGATTTGAACCCATGACCTCTGACTCCAAAGCCCGGGCTCTTTCCACTGAGCCACGCTGCTTCTCATGGGGCTTCCAGTCTCAATCCCCATTTTACAGACGAGGGAACTGAGGAAAAGAGAAGCGAAGTGACTTGCCCAAAGTCTCACAACAGACAAGTGGCAGAGATGGGATTAAAATCCCAGGCCCATGCTCTATCCATGCTGCTTCCCAATCAGTCAATCAATCAATCAATCGTATTTATTGAGCACTTACTGTGTACAGAGCACTGTATTAAGCGCTTGGGAAGTACAAGTTGGCAACATATAGAGACGGTCCCTACCCAACAGTGGGCTCACAGTCTAGAAGACAAGTCTATTATTCCTAATAATAATTGTGGTATTTGTTAAGTGTTTACTAGGCACTATATTAAGTGCTGGGGTGGATACAAGCAAATCCCAAGCTCTTAGTTCAGTGTTCTGCACAAACTAAGCGCTCGATAATTACGATTGACCGACTAATTGAGCTGAGCTGAGTCCAGGCAAACCCTCCCCGAAAGAGGTATCTGTCTCCTGACACGTTTGACATCACTATAGAAAAGTCGCTTTCACATTAGCCTTTATTTCAGATTGCCTATCTTCAAAATCAGAAAGCATCTGTGACCCTCGAGGCGGAAAGCGGCTGCTCTGGTTGTGTCACTTCCTGAACAAGAGGACATATGACATCCTGTCACGTCCTCTGGGGAGGGGCCTGCATGCGGACCACCGCTGACAAATGGTCTCTCCGGACCCCTGCCCATCAGGGGTTGGTTCTTCCCAGAGTGGGAAGTGGGCCGCGGTAGAGGGAACAGAGCAGTGGGGAGACTGCAAAAAAACCCAGTTGACCTGTCAAGGGTATCTATTAACTGTTTCCCTTGGACTTACTCTGTACTAAGCGCTTGGCAGAGTACAATACAGAGGGTAGACATGGTCCCTGCTCTCAAGGAGCTGATGGACTAAGAGGGAGATGGGCCCTAAAACAAATTACAGCTGAAGGAAGCAAGTCCGGGGGTTAACAACAGGGTACAGTGCTCTGCACACAGTAAGCGCTCAATAAATACGATTGATTGAATGAATGAATGACAGATCCATGAGTCTTTAGAGTTGTCCTTCGGGTTACTACGGATGGGTGAGATTCAGGGTCTCAGAATCTCCTGCATACTGGCACATTGTGCCCCTGAAAACCCAGTCAGGCATGACAATTCATTCTTTCAATCATATTTATTGAGCGCTTACTGTGTGCAGAGCACTGTACTAAGGGCTTGGGAAGTACAATGTAGTAGCACTCCCTTCCAGGCCCCTGATAGATAGGGCCCAGTATTACTTGGGCACAATTGGTGAGGAGAGAAAAGATAACACCACAATTTGAGTTCATAATAATGATTGTGCTTGTTAAGGGCTTACTATGTGCCAAGCACTGTTCGAAACACTGGGGTAGATAATAATAATAATAAATAATAATGATGGCATTTGTTAAGCACTTACTATGTGCAAAGCACTGTTCTAAGCGCTGGGGGAGATACAAGATGATCAGGTTGTCCCAGGTGGGGCTCACAGTCTTAATCCCCACTTTACAGATGAGGTAAGTGGGGCCCAAAGAAGTTGAGTGAATTCCCCAAGGTCACATAGCAGACATGTGGCGGAGCCAGGATTAGAACCCAAGACCTCTGACTCCCAAGCCCGGGCTCTTTCCACTGAGCCACGCTGCTTCTCTAAATTAATCAGGTTGGACACAATCCCTGCCCCACCTAGAGCTCACACTCTTAATCCCCATTTTACAGTTGAGGTAACTGAGACCCAGAGAAATTAAGTGACTTGCCCAAGGTCACACAGCAGACAGATTGAATTGTACTTTCCAAGTGCTTAGTACAGTGCTCTGCACACAGTAAGCACTCAATAAATACAATTGAATAAATACTACTGAATGAATGCTTGGAAGAGTACAGTACAACAGAATTAGTGGATGCATCCCCTGCTCATAAAAGGCTTACATTAACACCATTATTATTACTATATCATTATTATTAGTATTATCATTATTTATTATAATGTTATTTCTTAAACACTTACTAAATGTCAAGCATTGTTCTAACGGATGCCATAAAAGAAATTAAAAAATGAGCTTTCTGTCTAAAGGAAAGAACACCACCCTGACAGTCAAGAGACTCAGGGCCCATGTCCAGATCTCCCTGCTGGGATATTAATAATAATAATAATAATAACAATAATAATTATGGTATTTGTTAACTGCTTACTCTGTGCCAAGCACTGTTCTAAGTACTGGGGTAGATACAGGGTAATCAGGCTGTCCCACGTGGGGCTCACGGTCTTAATCCCTATTTTACAGATGAGGTGAGGCCCCAGAGAAGTTAAGTGACTTGCCCAAGGTCACACAGCAGATATAATAATAATAATAATAATAATAATAATAATGGCATTTATTAAGTGCTTACTATGTGCAAAGCACTGTTCTAAGCACCAGGGAGGTTACAAGGTGGTCAGGTTGTCCCATGGGGGGCTCACAGTCTTCATCCCCATTTTACAGATGAGGTCACTGAGGCCCAGAGAAGTGAAGTGACTTGCCCAAAGTCACACAGCTGGCATGAGGTGGAGCCGGGATTCGAACCCATCACCTCTGCCTCCCAAGCCCGGGCTCTTTCCACTGAGCCACGCTGCTTCTCATGTCACGAGCGGTGAGTTTTGGGGAGCGGATGACCACTTGGGGATGGTCCGTGAGGCTTCCTGAAAAATAACTGGCCGACATAGGCAGCCAAGAAGGGATTGGCTCCCAAGGCTCGAAATCGGCACTGTGTTGCGCTCACTTTGCCTGTATAAAAGTGGTGTGGCCTAGTGGGTAGAGCACGGGATTTGGGGGCAGAAGGTCCTGTGTTCTAATCCCGGCTCTGCCACTTGTCTGCTGTGTGGCTTTGGGCAAGACACTTCACTTCTCTGGGCCTCAGTTCCCTCATCTGCAAAATGGGGATTAAGACCTCATGGGCATGGGTTTGGGAGTCGGAGGACGTGGGTTCTAAATCCCTGCTCTGCTACTCGTCTGCTGTGTGACCTTGGGCGAGACTCTTAACTTCTCTGTGCCTCAGTTATCTCATCTGTAAAATGGGGATTAAGACTGTGAGCCCCACGTGGGACAACCTGATTACCTTGAGTCTACCCCAGAGCTTAGAACAGTGCTTGGATGTAATAAGCGGTTAAAAAATACCATAATTATTATTACTGTTATCATTATGTGGGACACGGACTTTGTCCAACCTGATTAACTTGCGTCTATCCCGGCGCTTAGAATAGCGTCTGACACATAGTAAGTGCTTAACAAATACCAGAATTCTTATTATTGTTATTATTATGTGGGACATGGACTTTGTCCAACCTGATTAACTTGCGTCTATCCCGGCGCTTAGAATAGCGTCTGACACATAGTAAGTGCTTAAAAAATATCATAATTATTATTATTGGTATTATTATGTGGGACATGGACTTGGTCTAACCTGATTAACTTGCATCTATCCCAGCTCTTAGAATGGTGTCTGACACATAGCAAGTGCTTAAAAAATATCTTAATTATTATTATTGGTATTATTATGTGGGACATGGACTTTGTCTAACGTGATTAACTTGCATCTATCCCAGCTCTTAGAATGGTGTCTGACACATAGTATGTGATTAAAAAATGCCATTATTATTATTATTGTTATTATTATGTGGGACATGGACTTTGTCTAACCTAATTAACTTGCATCTATCCCAGCTCTTAGAATGGTGTCTGACACATAGCAAGTGCTTAAAAAATACCACAATTATTATTATTGTTATTATTATGTGGGACATGGACTTTGTCTAACCTAATTAACTTGCGTCTATCCCAGCTCTTAGAATGGTGTCTGACACATAGCAAGTGCTTAAAAAATACCATAATTATTATTACTGTTATTATTATGTGGGACATGGACGTTGTCCAACCTGATTAACTTGTATCTTCCCAGCTCTTAGAATTGTGTCTGACACGTAGTATGTGCTTAAGAAATACCATAATTATTATTGTGATTATTACGTGGGACACAGACTTGGTCCAACCTGATTAACTTGCATCTATCCCAGCTCTTAGAGTGGTGTTTGACACATAGTATGTGCTTAACAAATACCATAATTATTATTGTTATTATGTGGGACATGGACTTTGTCTAACCTGATTAACTTGCATCTATCCCAGCTCTTAGAATGGTGTCTGACACATAGTATGTGCTTAAAAAATATCATAATTATTATTATTGTTATTATTATGTGGGCCATGGACTTTATCTAACCTGATTAACTTGCATCTATCCCAGCTCTTAGAATGGTGTCTGACACATAGTGTGTGCTCAACAAATACCATAATTATTATTGTGATTATTATGTGGGACACGGACTTGGTCCAACCTGATTAACTTGTATCTATCCCAGCTCTTGGAATGGTGTCTGACACATAGTAGGTGCTTAACAAATACCATTTTATTATTATTATTATCATTATTATTGTTATAATATAGGTCCTGCACTGTGATAAAGTTCCTCAGGCACATCGCAATGGGCCATTCCTTGGCTTGCCGACTCATCCATGGTGCTGGGGGGTTGGGGCGGGAGTATGACTCTCAGGGAAGAGAGCACTGCATGAGCAGTGTGATCCGTCAGTCAGTCCATTGTATTTATTGAGCGCTTACAGTGTTCAGAGCACTGTACTAAGCACCTGGGAGAGTAGCAGCGTGGCTTAGTGGCAAGAGCCCAGCGTGGCTTAGTGGGAAGAGCACGGGCTTTGGAGTGTGAGCCCACTGTTGGGTAGGGACCGTCTCTCTATGTTGCCAACTTCTACTTCCCAAGCGCTTAGTACAGTGCTCTGCACACAGTAAGTGCTCAATAAATATGATTGAATGAATGAGTCAGAGGTCATGCGTTTGAACCCTGGAATTGTCAGCTGTGTGACTTTGGGCAAGTCACTTAACTTGTGAGCCCACTGTTGGGTAGGGACCGTCTCTATATGTTGCCAACTTGTACTTCCCAAGCACTTAGTACAGTGTTCTGCACACAGTAAGTGCTCAATAAATACGATTGATTGATTGATTGATTGATTGATTGATTCTCTGTGCCTCAGTTCCCTCATCTGGAAAATGGGGATTAAGACTGTGAGCCCCTGTGGGACAACCTGATCACCTTGTAACCTCCCCAGTGCTTAGAACAGTGCTTTGCACATAGTAAGTGCTTAATAAATGCCATTATTATTATTATTATTATTATAAGAGCCCGGGCTTGGGAGTCGGAGGTTGTGGGTTCTAATCCCGGCTCACCACTTGTCAGCTATGTGACCTTGGGCAAGTCACTTAACTTCTCTGGGCCTCAGTTCCCTCATCTGTAAAATGGGGATGAAGACTATGAGCCCCACGTGGGACAACCTGATAGCTTGCATCTACTCCAGCACATAGAATAGTGCTTGGAACATAGTAAATGCTTAACAAATACCAACATTATTATTATTATTATTACAATATAATGATAAACAGACACATTCCCTGCCCACAGTGAGCAAACAGTCTATGGCAGGGAGACGTGGCTCGGTGGAAAGAGCCCGGGCTTTGGAGTCAGAGGTCATGGGTTCAAATCCCCACTCTGCCACTTGTCAACTGTTTGACTTTGGGCAAGTCACTTAACTTCTCTGGGCCTCAGTTCCTTCATCTATAAAATGGGGATGAAGACTGTGAGCCCCACGTGGGACAACCTGATAGCTTGCATCTACTCCAGCACTTAGAATAGTGCTTGGCACATAGTAAGCACTTAACAAATACCAACATTATTATTATTATTATTACAATATAACGATAAACAGACACATTCCCTGCCCACAGTGAGCAAACAGTCTACTGCGGGGAGACGTGGCTCGGTGGAAAGAGCCCGGGCTTTGGAGTCAGAGGTCAGGGGTTCAAATCCCGGCTCCACCAATTGTCAGCTGTGTGACTTAGGGCAAGTCATTTCACTTCTCTGGGCCTCAGTTCCCTCATCTGTAGAATGGGGATTAAGACCGTGAGCCCCCCGTGGGACAACCTGATCACCTTGTAACCTCCCCAGCGCTTAGATCAGTGCTTTGCACATAGTAAGCGCTTAATAAATGCCAGCATTATTATTATCATATAAATAAGTAAACAACAGATATGTACATAAGTACCGTGGGGCTGGGAGGGGGGATAAATAAAGGGAACAAGTCAAAGGGAGTGGGAGAAGAGGAAAGGAGGGCTTAGTCAGAGCACTGTAAACAATTTTGTTGCCCAGATCCTCCTATCCAGAGGTCTGCCAACCAAACCCCTTTGCCCCTTAACACTCAAGTCACAGAATGGAATATCTCTGGCGGCCCAACCAAAGCAGAACCCAACTGTGTGGCCCTCACCTATTTGACCTTGAATGTGAAACTTAGTACCGCTTAGGGAGATTCAAAGGGATGTTTTCCTCTTTCTTGCAAAACCCAGAGGCAAAGCAAAACAAAAAGCAAAAAGTCAAACAAAGAACAACAGCAACAAAATATCAACTCTTCTCTCAATGATCATGCTACTTTTAAAGTGCTATGCAACAAAGCACTGTACTAAGCGCTATCCTAAACCCAGCCAGACAGATCAGAGCCGGTGAAACAGCGGAGACATTAGAACGAGACAAGTGCAAGTAAAAATGGATTTTTCGGGGACAGGATAATGTCACCGGATGGTCACTTGGACCAATTTGACCTCCCCCTCCCCCAGTCGCCTCCCCCCGACCCCACCAGCCAGGGGTACAATCAATCATTCATTCATTCAATCGTATTTATTAAGCGCTTACTGTGTGCAGGTCACTGTACTAAGCACTTGGGAAGTACAAGTTGGCGACATATAGAGACGGTCCCTACCCAACAGCGGGCTCACAGTCTAGAAGGGGGAGACAGGCAACAAAACAAAACATATTAACAAAATAAAATAAATAGAAGAGTAAGTATGTACAAGTAAAATAAATAGAGTAATAAATCTGTACAAACATATATACAGGTGCTGTGGGGAGGGGAAGGAGGTAGGGCGGGGGGGTTGGGGACAGGGAGAGGAATTGGGGGGGCTTAGTCTGGGAAGGCCTCCAGTCAATCAATCCTTGGTGTTTATTGAGCGCTTACTATGTGCAGAGCACTGTACTAAGTGCTTGGGAGACTACAATACAACAGAATTTGCATATATGTTCCCTGCCCATAGGGAGCTTACAATCTAGAAGGGTTTACAGTCTAGAGGGGAGGGTCTCTCTGGACCTTCGGGTTTACTAATGAATGTCCCACCCACTCCCTGCCAGTCAAGGCCCTGAAGGGGAATCCCCCCAGGTGAACCAGTTAAATCAGATTTAAACTTTTCCTTTCCACAGTAAATGACTTTCCAACTGAGTGTTCAACCGGGTGTTTCCAAACTGGAAACGGAACAAACGAAATTATAAGAACCTACTACTAAAGACTCTAATACTAACCATCTCACTATGCTCTAATATTAACCTTCTCACTGTGCCGTGATCTCATCTATCTCTCCACTGACCCTTCGCTCAGGTCCTGCCTCCCTCCCCCCTCAAATCTGAAATTCCTCTCCCCGCTTCAGAGTCTTATTGAAGGCCCGTCTCCTCCAAGAGGCCTTCCCTGACTAAGCCCCCACTTCCTGTTCTCCCACTCCCTTCTACGTTGCCCTGACTTGCTCCCCTTATTCATTCCCCCCATAACGCCGCAGCACTTTCATTCATTCATTCAATCGCATGTATTGAGCGCTTACTGTATGCAGAGCACTGTACTAAGCACTTGGGAAGTACAAGTTGGCAACATATAGAGACGGTCCCTACCCAACAGTGGGCTCACAGTCTAGAAGCACTTATGTACATATCTATCATTTATTTATATTAATTTATGTCTCCCCTATTCTAGACTGTAAAATAGCTGGGGGCAGGGGATGTGTCTGTTTATTGTTATATTGTACTCCCCCAAGCACTTTGTACGGTGTTTCACCCATAGTAAGCACTCAACAAATACAATTGAATGAATGAATAAGACCCAGAACTTGGCCTGGGCCTAAATCCCCCTACGGACCCAAAGTTGGCCCCGGAGCCAGAAGGAGCTGCGTTCTAATCCCGGCTCCATCATTTTTCTGCTGTGTGACCTTGGCTAAATCACTTCCCTTCCCTGGGCCTCAGTTACCTTATCTGTAAAATGGGATTAAGACTGTGAGCCCCGTGTGAGACATAGACTGTGTCCATCCTCGCTAGCTTATATCTACCCCAGTGCTTAATACAGTGTAAGCGCTTAACAAATACCATTAAAAAAAATGTGACGGGATGGCCTGCCGGCGAGCACCGTGATCCCAGAGAAGGGAGGAGTACTGAGCTGAGCGATGTGGGGTGGGGCAGGGCCCCAGGCTGAGCACTGTGGGGAGGGAATCAATCAATCAATCAATCGTATTTATTGAGCGTTTACTGTGTGCAGAGCACTGTACTAAGCGCTTGGGAAGTCCAAGTTGGCAACATATAGAGACAGTCCCTACCCAACAGTGGGCTCACAGTCTAAAAGGGGGAGACAGAGAACAAAACCAAACATACTAACAAAATAAAATAAATAGAATAGATATGTACAAGTAAAATAAATAAATAAAAAGAGTAATAAATATGTACAAACATATATACATATATACAGGGAAGCAGAGTAATGCAGGGAAGGATACAGAACAATGAGGGGATACATACATATATACATATATATGGGGATATATACATATATACAGGGAAGCAGAGTAATGCAGGGAGGGATACAGAACAATGAGGGGATAGGCCTCATTTCATCATCAAAGGTGTTTATCGAGAAAATACCAAGTGCAGAGCACTATACTAAACACTTGGGAGCGTACAATACAACCGACACATTCCCTGCCCACAACAAGTTTACAGTCTAGAGGAGGAAGCAGATACTAATATAAATAATTTATAATGTATAATTTAGAGATGAGTACACGCATTTCTCTCCATTCCCTAGACACCCATCCTCCCCAGCCCCTCCACCTCCCTTACCCTTCCCAGCCCCGCGTGGCTCAGTGGAAAGAGCCCGGGCTTTGGAGTCAGAGGTCATGGGTTCAAATACCGGCTCCGCCACTTGTCAGCTGTGTGACTTTGCACAAGTCACTTCAATCAATCAATCAATCAATCAATCGTATTTATTGAGCACTTACTGTGTGCAGAGCACTGGACTAAGTGCTTGGGAAGTACAAGTTGGCAACACATAGAGATGGTCCCTACCCAACAGTGGGCTCACAGTCTAGAAGGGGGAGACAGAGAACAAAACAAAACATATTAACAAAATAAAATTAATAGAATAGATATGTACAAGTAAAATAAATAAATAGAGTAATAAATACGTATAAACGTATATATACTTCACTTCTCTGGGCCTCAGTTACCTCATCTGGAAATGGGGATTAAGTCTGTGAGCCCCACGTGGGACAACTTGATTACCTTGTATCTACCCCAGCGCTTAGAACAGTGCTTTGCACATAGTAAGTGCTTAATAAATGCCATCATTATTATTATTATTACCCTTCCCAGCCCCTTCAGAAGCAGTGTGGCTTAGCGGAAAGAGCCCGGGCTTTCAAGTCAGAGGTCGCGGGTTCTAATCCCGGCTCCGCCACTTCTCAGCTGTGTAACTTCGGGCAAGTCACTTCACTTTTCTGTGCCTCAGTTCCCTCATCTGTAAAATGGGGATTAAGACTGTGAGCCCCACGTGGGACAACCTGATTATCTTGTATCAACCCCAGCACTTTGAACAGTGCTTTGCACCTAGTAAGCGCTTCAGAAATACCATCATTATTATTATTATTC
Organism: Tachyglossus aculeatus; assembly: GCF_015852505.1. Taxonomy (NCBI): domain Eukaryota; kingdom Metazoa; phylum Chordata; class Mammalia; order Monotremata; family Tachyglossidae; genus Tachyglossus; species Tachyglossus aculeatus. Next base: position 17,863,906 of record NC_052075.1, on the reverse strand, counting down.
TGTGGGACTGAGGGTGGAGCCCCAAGCTGAGCACTGTGGAGAGGAGTAGCTCACTGAGCTGATCACTTGAGGAGCGGCAGAGCACTGGGCAGAGCGATGTGGGAAGGGAGAAGGCATTCATTTAATCGTATTTATTGAGCGCTTACTGTGTGCAGAGCACATGGGGCAGAGCCCTGAGGGGAGGGGCAAAGCACTGTGCTAGGAGCATAGTAATAATGATGGCATTTGTTAAGCGCTTTCTACGTGCAAAGCACTGTTCTAAGTGCTGGGGAGGATACAAGGTGATCTGGTTGCCCCACGTGGGGCTCGCAATCTTAATCCCCATTTTACAGATGAGGGAACTGAGGTACAGAGAAGTGAAATCACTTGCCCAAAGTCACACGTCAGCTGACAATTGGCAGAGCCAGGATTTGAATCCATGACCTCTGACTCCCAAGCCCGGGCTCTTTCCATTGAGCCACGACCTTGGTCAAGAAGGATAAGTCTCGATCCTGCCCTGGAGGGGTTTACAGTCTAGTAGAGAAGCAGCATGACTAACAGATTGAGTGCTGATTTGGGAGTCAGAAGGACCTGGGTTCTAATCCCGGCTCCACCACTTGTTCGCTGTATGACTTTGGGCAAGTCACTTCGCTTCTCTGTGACTCAGTTACCTCTTCTGTAAACTGGGGATAAGACTTGTGTGACATGGACTGGGTCCAACCTGATTATCTTATGTCTACCCAGCGCTTAGTACAGTGCCTGGTACAGAGTGAGCTCTTCACAAATGCCATTAAAAAAAAAACAACCCAGCTCTTTCCATGTTTCTGATGGAGGAATCGAACTCTAGCATCCAAAGCAGTTCAGTCCTGTCCATCTTAGCCAAAGCAGGACCTTGTCAGTGTAGGGAAAGCGGGAAAGGGGAGTGAAGTTAGGGGGTTGGTTTTCAAGGTAGAAACAATTTGCGAATTAGAGATGCCATTTTCACTTGAGTTTATTATTAGTATTATTATTTTTTACTTCCAGGTAAAATAGGGTTTATGTTTTAAAAATCCAGGGCTCGTTTTACCCTGTTTCTGAGATTTCTCTGTAATACACTACCACATGGCCAACGTCTCTATTGTAAAAACACTCCTTTCCAGCATTTGCTAATAACACTAATCAAAACTGTTCACAGACACTCATCACAATGATAAATGATCTAGGTTTTTAAGGGAATCAGGGAGATGCATCCCCCCTAAATGTAACAAGAGGCCCATCAAGGTTTGGGAGTGAAGGTTCTCCACTGAACTGAGAAGATCAGTGACCCAGAGATCATCAAATCCTGAACCCCACGGTGACCCAATGGAAGTCCAGGTTCTTTATGAGGAGGAGAGAGGGGAAATTTTCCAGAAATAAATATCCGTGCTGCATTACAGTGATAAAACCTTCCAAAGATCCCTGGCAATAGGGCCATGAACCAAGTCACCACACAAATACATTAGACTGATTTTATGTAGACCTTGAAGAATTAAATGGATTGGTAGATGGCTGGTAAATCTACTGTGGCAGTGAAAATGAAAAAGGTAGTTTTAATGCAATTTTTTTTCAGGGTTAACCCTGATTCCTTCAAAAAAAAAAAATAGGTTCCAGAGATAGAAATCAGGTAAAACCAGATAAACCTGAAAACCCCAAAAGTCCAATTCTTAGGGCTGTGGAGAGGGCAAAGCAGAGGGATTAATGGGTCAGGAGGAGGTCAGAGAGAGGGAGTGAGCAGAGACACATTAAATAGGAAGGAGGCGAGGGAGGAGAGAGTCGTCATATGGTAACAGGAAGATCAATCATATCAGTCAGTAGCATTTGACTACTTTATTATAATAATTTTAAAATGATATTTATTAAACACTACATGCCAGACAACATACTAAACACTGAGGTAGATACAAGATCATCAGGCCAAACGCAATCCCTGTCTTACATGGGACTCACAGTCTTAATCCCCATTTTACAGAAGAGGCAACTGAGGCCCAGAGAAGTGAAACAACTTGTCCAAGGTCACACGGAAGACTAGTTGTGGAGCCGGAAGTCGAGCCCAAGCCTGTAGTCTATCTACTAGACCATGCTGCTTCTATTATTGAGTGCTTACTGGGTTCAGTGCTCTTTACTAAGCTCTTGGGAGAGCACAGAACAACAAAATTTGGTTGATACGTTGACTGCCCACAAGGACTTACAGTCTTGAGATCAGGAGTAAGAGGGGTGAGAAGGAGAGAAAGAGAGAGAGGGAGAAAGAGAGGAGTGGGGGAGAGAGAAAAAGGAGAGAGGAGAGAGATAAAAAGAGGGAGATGGAGATAAAGAAAGAGGAAGGGGGAGGGAAGGAGGGAGAGAGAGAGTGGCAAATGGGCTGGTGACCCATTAGGCTGTAAGCTTCTCTTGAGAGCGTGATTAAGCCTACCAACTGTAGTGAACTCTCACAAGCACTTAGTACAGTGCTGTGCACATAGTAAGTGCTCAATAAATACCATCGATTGATTGACTGATTGGCTGTAAGGGCTGTGGAAGCTGAGGGCTAGCTCCCTCCTCTCCCGACCCTACGCTCTCCCAGGAAGAGACCACAGTCCCTGAGTTGCACAGGTGGATACAACTGGGCTCTCCTGGGGCTGGGAGGGGATGCCCAAGGAGCTACAGCACTGGAGAGAGAGGAAGGAAGTGGGGGGCAGCTTGCCCAGGGAAGTCTGACCAAGCAGAACCCTTGATTTCTCCAGAAACCGCCGAGAGAAAAGGCTCAGACCGAAGGTTGAACAAATGAGGTGAGGTTAGGACCCCCCATGACCCCTGAAGGACAGGGGCACCCATTAGTCCTCCAGCAAAAAACCCCTCAGCCCCCAGAGACCGCCAAGACCCTGTGGGCTCCATTTCATGCTCCTGGAGAACTCTCCTCATCTCCTCTACCTTCTGAGTGCTTTCTGACTCATATGTGGGGGGCCCCAGATCTTACATGTCTTCTGTTTTCTGCTGAAAGATTTTCCTTGCTTGCCGTCCCCAGTCCATTTGGCTTGGGAAATGACCTGGGACATTCGCATTCAGCCTTGGGATTCTGGTCAGTGGCAAGAAGCCAATTTGTACTTCCCAAGCGCTTAGTACGGTGCTCTGCACACAGTAAGCGCTTAATTAATCCGACTGAATGAATGAAAGAAGGAAAAGTTGCCGCTGAGCCAGCTCCGTTGACCTCCTGATCCTGGCCTCCCTGGCTCTCGGGGAGGAACAGGGGCCCAGGGGGTCACCAAGTCCATCCCTCTGCCTTTGGTGACCACCGCTCATGCACCTCGGGTTGAATAGCTTTCCAGTTGTTTCTCTAGTCTGTAGGCTCATTACGAGCAGGGAACGTGTCTGCTAATTCTGTTGCACTGTACTCTCCCAAGTGCTTCGTACAGTGCCCTACGCATGGTAAGTGCTCAGTAAATACCACTGATCGATGGTTCTCTGACCAAGATCAGCGTCCTCAACTGGGTAAAAACATAAACTGGGTCAGAACACCATCCCAGATTAAGCTCCCTTTTCCCCAACTCCCTCTCTCTTCTGAGTCGCCTAAGGAACTGGACCTGTACCCTTTAAACACTTGATATTCACCCCACCCTAAGTCCTACAGGATTTATGTACCCGTCCATAATTTATTTATTCATAGTAATGTCTGTCTCCCCCTCTAGACTGTAAGCTTCACATGGGCAGGGAACATGTCTACCAACTCTGGTGTATTGTACTCTCCGAAGCATTCAGAACAGTCCAGCGCTTAGAACAGTCCAGCTCTTAGAACAGTCCAGCACGTAGAACAGTGCTTTGCACATAGTAAGCGCTTAATAAATGCCATCATTATTATTATTATTATTTAGTGCCATGCTCTGCACGCAGTAAGCCCTCAATAAGACTAAGCAAAGCTGCTTCTCCCTGTGACTGGTCGCAATTCAGAATTTACACCCCATTGATTTACAAACGATTGATTGATTCAGAATCACACTTCTCCATACCCTGTGGGTTCAATTTCACGTTCCTGGAGAACTCTCCTCACCTCCTCTGCCTCCCAAGTGATATTCGACCCCAGAGAAGACATACGTGGGAGGCCCCAGAGCTTACATGTTTTCTGTTTTCTCCTGACGGATTTTTTTTCTGCCTGCGACACCCGATCCTCACTAGAAAACAGTGGAGAGGGAAACTGGGGTGTAAATTCAGAATTGCGACCAGTCTCAGGGAGAAGCATTTTTGCTTAGTGGTTAGAGCACAGGCTTGAGAATCAGAGGACCTGGGTTCTAAGCCTGGCTCTGCCACTTGTTTTCTGTGTGACCTTGGGCAAGTCACTCCACTTCCCTGGGCCCCAGTGACCTCATCTGTAAAATGGGGATCGAGACTGTGAGCCCTACATGGGGCAGGGACTGAGTCCAACCTAATTAGCTTGCATCTACCCCAATGCTTAGTATTACCCCAATGCTTACCCCAATGCCTGGCACAAAGTAAGCACTTAACAAATACCATTAAAAAAAAAAACCCAAAATAAATTCTGGCCCCTGGCCCCAGCCCTGTCATCCCCCGCCTCATGGAGTGGACAGCATCACCATTTCCTGTAGGCCTCATCCTGGGTTTGGTGTAGGTAATGGCCAAGGGAGGGCAGGGGAAGTGGGTGGCACTCTGCCCCCACCCCTTCTCACAGCTCTTCCCCGTGCCCGAGGACGTGTTGGAATGGTGTAGACACTTCAACCAGAGGAGCCTAAACCAGCCCCTTCCTTTCCAGTAAACAGGACCCATAGTGTTTTCTGACCTGCCTTGGTGGGGCTGCCTGCTTCGACCCCTGAGGTGAGCACTGCATCTCACCCTTTGAACCACCCACTGTCAAGGGAAAATATCCGTTGGGGTCGGGCCCTAGGCCGCCCCTCCAAAACCACCTCAAGTCCCCTCTCCCACGCACAGGTTGAGGTACCAGGCTTCTCTGACCTATTTCCCTGTATCAGGGCCAGCCACTACTCCAGCCCCACCTCTCTCCATCCAGGCGGGACCAAATGGATGGAGACAGAGATAATTTGGGGCAGGGGCATGGCAGGATGTCTTCCCTCATTAAGAATAATAATAATAATGGCATTTATAAAGCACTTACTACATGCAAAGCACTGTTCTAAGCACTGGGGAGGTTACAAGGTGATCAGGTTGTCCCTCGTGGGGCTCACAGTCTTAATCCCCATTTTACAGATGAGGTAACTGAGGCCCAGAGAAGTGAAGTGACTTGCCCAAAATCACACAGCTGACAGTTGGCAGAGCCGGGATTTGAACCCATGACCTCTGACTCCAAAGCTCGTGCTCCTCCCTACTGAGCCACGCTGCTTCTCATTAATAGGCCAACAGGGTCCCGGTACAAAAAGCAGCCAAGCAGGCCGTGCTGGGGCAGTCCCGATCGAGTGAGAAAATTGGGCATTCGCCCCCTCCACTAGGAAGCCCACCAGGACCAGCAAGGCCTCAGAACTGAGTTTCTGCTTCATTTCAACCAGGTCCAACCCCTGATCATCGAACACCCCTGGCCACCGAATAATCCCCCTCCACCCCATCCCCCTCTGGGCCTCCCAGGAGCTCCCCAGGCCGGGTCCAGCTGCTGCCCCATTGCAGAAGGGCCGGGTCCTGGGAATGTGTCTGTTATACTGTAGGCTCTGAAGTGCTCAGTACAGTGCTCTGCAGACAGTAAGTGCTCAATAAATACGATTGACTGACTGACTGACTGGTTCCCAGCCCAGGGGAGATGGCGCCTGTGTCATTTCCCCTCAGTCTCAGTGCTCGGAGGTTGCTCACTTTCCAGCTTGCATCATAAACCCAGTGGGACAGTCCCTGAGAGGCTTCCACTCTGGGCCTCCCTGTCCTTCCTCCCTGAGCCGGCTGCCACGCCCAGGAAGAGCCCTGGGCCTCTTGGCCCGGAAAGCAAGATATTCCCTTTCCTGAATTCGAACACCGACAGCCCTGCTGATGGAGAAGGAAGGGGCTGTTATCCTGGTTGGTGTGTCTACACTGTACTAATCTGCCATCGGATGCAGGGAATTGCATTGAGGGGTGAGCGGGGAGGGGGGTGGATTCATTCAATCATATTTATTGAGCGCTCACTGTGTGCAGAGCTGTACTAAGCACTTGGGAAGTCTAAGTTGGCAACATATAGAGACAGTCCCTACCCAACAGTGGGCTCACAGTCTAGAAATGCCAACGCCAACTATTTTTCAGGAAGGTGGCAGAGTCCCAGAGGAGAGCTAACCAACCTGAAACCCCCCATTGACCATCTTCCATACCCAGATGGGGTTTCCATATGGACGAAATCCAGAGAAGCAGCACGGCTTAGTGGACAGAACACGCGCCTTGGAGGCAGAGGACCTGCGTCCTAATCCCGGCTCTGCCATTTGTCTGCTGTGTGACCTTGGGCAACTCACTTCTCTTCTCTGTGCTTCAGTTCCCTCATCAACAGAATGGAGATTCAATACCTGATCTCCATGTGGGACCTGATTATCTTGTATCTACCTCAGTGTTTAGTACAGTTATTGGCACATTGTAAGTGCTAAACAAATGCCACTATTATTAAGCTTCTAAAGTGGAGTCCTAAATGAACAAGAAAAAACCGGCTGAGGAAATGGCCAGTACCGGGCCCCCAACCCCGGAACTCAACAGCCTCCACCACATTCTGCCGAGGAAGAAAGCAGCTGGGCGGTGGCCCCCAAATGCCAACAGGCCTCATGGCATCTGAGGCAGCTTCTGCCATGTAGAAACAGGCCTAGAGGGTAAAACACGGGCCTGGGAGTTGGAAGGAGCCGGATTTCTAATCCCAGTTCTGCCACGTGTCTGCTGTGTGACCTTGGGCAAGTCACTTCACTTCTCTGGGCCTCTCTTTCCTCATCTGTAAAATGAGGATTAAGTCCGTGAGCCCCATTTGGGACAGGGACTGTGTCCAAACTGATTAGCTTATATCTACCCCGGGGCTTAGGACGGTGCCTGGCACGTAGTAAGAGCTTAACAGATACGATTGAAAAAAAAAACAAACCAAAACGGGACAAAGGGGACCCAGCTGAAAACAAGGTTTGTTTTTGCATATGGACACCTTGGATGCTTTCCCTGCCTCCACCTCCTAGTGACTATGGGCCCTCTGCCTCCAAGCAGGAGAATCCGCTGGAAATTTTGACCAAAATATGGCATGGGTCAAAGCCAATAAAACAGGCTGAGGAGAGTCACAGTCTATGCTGTGACCTCCCTGGGGTGCCTTCTGTAAGAGGTACCTTTCCGTACCAGATGGATTTATCTCGCCCATATCCACTGGCCCCCCAGGCCCCTGGGCTCTATACTGGGGGGAGAGGGGTGGTCTCTTCCCAGCGGCTACCTTGACAGGAGCCAACTCTGCTAGCCTCAGAGTGGTTGCGCTCACCTGAACCCCGGCCTCAGGAGAGTGGGGAGGCTTGGTGACCATGGTTGGACTGTTTCCAACATTGGCCAAGGGCAAACCCTGGGCCTGGGAGCACAAAGGACCTCAATCCCCAAGGATACCATGGTGTCCACCACCTTTTAGGCTGTGAGCCCACTGTTGGGTAGGGACTGTCTCTATATGTTCCCAATTTGTACTTCCCAAGCGCTTAGTACAGTGCTCTGCACATAGTAAGCGCTCAATAAATACGATTGATGACGATGATGGAGAGGCCCCTGGATTCTCTCCCAGACGCTGACATCGATTCACTGTGCAGTGTTGTCGGGTCACCAAACTCTTTGGGCCTCAGAGCCAATGATGAAAGGAAATTCCACCGGGGCTTGGGGGACACAATCACCCATGCCAACTGCCAGGCAGCCCCTGGCCGTCTCCACAGTCTCTCCGTGGGCAAAGACACTGCATCACAGCGGGGCTGACTTACCACTGAAGCCCCAAACCACCCGGCCAAGAGACGTGAGCGGGCTCTGGCCCAGCGGCTGGGTGGCAGCAGCCTGTCGGTCTCTGAGAAGCGAGTTTGTGGTTGATGAAAAGTTAATTCTACTTCTTCCCCTCCGCTGGCCGGCCAGTGAAACTGTTTCAGCAGAAGAGCTTCTGGACTTCCCTTTTACAGTAGAAGCAAATGGTTCAGCTCCATCCCCATGGGACTTGACCCGTTCCTAGGGTGTGGGAGGGGAGGCACTGGGAGGGGCTGGGCCATAGGTGAGGGATGGTTCCTCTGTGCTGGGACCCAAGGTTGTGATGGAAAAGCAGCTCCAAGAGCAGAGCAGAGTGGGCTAGTTGGTGTATGACCTCAGGCAGCCCCCACACCGAGCCCAGCTGGGCCGCTGGGACCCTACGTGGCAAGGAAATGGGGGCTGGGGTTGGGCAAAGGCCTGGAATGCTCAGAACAAGCCGACGTGGCTCGTGCCCCCCGGGACTCGAGCCACGGGAAGGATGCCTCCACCAGAGGGTGAAGGCAGGAGCCCTCTCTGGACCTGTGAAGTTGGTTGGGCTGAAACAGAGAAAGAGGAACTGCTTTCCCAAATAAATCATGTTTATTGAGCATTGACTGTGTGCACAGCACTGTACTGAGCACTTGGGAGAGTACGGCTCGACAATACAACAGACAAATTCCCTGCCTGCAACGAGTTTGCTGTCTAGAGGACAAGCTTAGAGTCTAGATGGTCCCACTTCTCCAATCCTTCTTGGTGTCCCAACAGTCCTTTTGCTACTCGTGTCCACCCAGGGCTTGTTAGCACGAGTGGAATTTCCCAGCCCTCTCATAGGTACCCATTCTCCCAACTGAAAGGAGGAAGAAGGGAAGAAGGGACTTTTTGTTCAAAATCACCAATGGAGCTTAATTGCATTCAAGGAGTCTCCCAAGTTCCAGAAACCTGGACAAAGGAGTCGAGTATGGAGCCGATGGTTTGAACGACGTCACTCCCACTTTCTCCTTCCTGGCGGTTGTGTTCCCGCTGGAATACAACCACTGTGTTCATGCTGTGTTCACGCTGGAGCGTGGAGTGCCATGAGCACGTAGGTGGGCAGGAGTGCCGCACATTGCGAAAAAAGCTTTCTTACGTGCAGGACCCATTCACAGCCCAAGTGACCTAATTAGGGCAAAAAGCTCTGTACTGTCACAGTTTGCTTTGTTCCCGTAAATGGGGTTTGAGTTCTCCTATCTAGGTCTTTCTGCTGTTCCCCTGCCTCTGACAGGCCTCTCAGTTGAGGGCCAGAGGGAGGCCAGGAGGTTCTTCACTGCTCTAGTGGACTGCGGCTTGGCATCCGACGAGGAGATGTAGGCTAAATCCTGGTCCCCGGTAGTGACTGCCCCCCAGGATTGGCCAGTGTTTGGGAAGGGCGGGGAGTGGCCAACTCAGGAAACCTCGGCAATCCCAGGAGGGCATAACCCTGTGTTGGGAAAAACAGCAAGGCGAGAGCAGGGCATTCTGGTCTGCCCAGCTGGGATGCTGGAGAATAAATAAAACACCAGCCCATACCTGGGGGCTGATTTTGACCTTGAAACATGAAAACTGTTGAGAAACCTGGTAGCCTGAATCCTGCTTTCTTTCCCAAATTTCATCAATCTCCATGTGGAACCTCCAAATTTATTCAACTCATTCAATCACATTTACTGAGTGCTTACTGTGTGAAGAACAGTGGGAGAGGACAATATAACAATAAACAGACACATTCCCTGCCCACAACGTGCTTACACCAGCCTTACCCTGTCTCTGCCCCCATCCCTACCTCCCCCTCTGTCCTTGCTTGTCCCTGCCCTCTCAGCCAGAGGGATGAATCCAACCACTGATTTTCCAGGGAACAGATACCCTGCCCAGACTGGGAGGCTGTTTCAACTGATTGATTCAACGACGAGCTCTGAAAGCCTTCTCCTGCCTTCCTGCCCATCTCTGCCCAGCTAGTCTTTCCCGGTTTGGAAAGAGGGAAGGAGAACACTGGAGTGGAATCCCAGAGCGGGAGAGGGAGTGGCTGGGGGAGAGAGGCAGAGAGAAAGAGACCAGATCAATTCCTCAGAGTGGGTAAAAGTGGTCAAGGACTCACCCAGGTGACTTCCGAAGACGGAGAGAGCACTAGGCCCGGGCTAGGGCTATGCCGGCCACATCTGGCTCTCGGGAAACCGACCTCCAAAATTCCTCTTTCTGAATTTCCGAGTTTCAGCGCGGAGCCGACGTGCCTAACTCTGCCTCTGCTCAATCTCGGTCTACGCCCAACTGCGAAGCTCAAACAAATGGTGGCACGATCAGTCCGGGTGGGCGGGGTGGGGGGCCGGAGTGGTCTAGGCCGCACTTCTGATGGAGCCGGGCAGCCTGGTGGATTCAGCCCGCGGATGGCCAAGGGTTCACCAGCCCCCAGACCCACCGCACACATACACAGGCACGCACACACAACCCTGAAGGGGGAGAGACTTACCCTTGGCAGAGCTGCGCTAGGGGAAGGGTTGCGGAAGTGTGGCTGAGGGCGACGCTCGCATCTGGGGCTCAGTGGTTTCCTCTTTCCTCCCCGGGGCCCTTGGGATGGAGGGCGGCCCTCCCAGAGGAGCTCTGACAGCCAAAATAGTGCCCAGGACTGAGGCCAGGGCGGCTGGGGGTACTGGAAACTGGGCCAGCAGGCCAAGCTTCGGATGGGCTTTCCGTCCTTAGCTCACTGGCTTCCGGGGGTGCCGTTACGGAGTTTGTGCTTGCGTGTGTACCTGTGGGGATGGGGGGTGTGGATGCCTACGTGGGCTGTGCTGGGGGGAGTCTCCCCCTACCTTCCTGGGGAGCCGGGTTCTGGGTTGAGCCGTCTGCCCTCCCCATCACCTTCTATCTCTATCCATCGGCCTCCCTCAGGGAGGCCAGGCTGAACTGGGCCAGAGCCCGGTGAAAGGGGCAGAAAGCCTGCTCAGCAGATAGCCCAACTGATGGGGCCCAGGACTGGGCTTCGACAGGCTCGTGTGGGCCCGCCAGGTGCTTTAAGGGGTCTGGGTGGGGAAAGAGAGTAGGGGCGAGGAATCGGGACAGTGAGAGCATGAGAGAAGTGAGGGGTCGGAAGATGAGGGGTGAGAGAAGGAAGGGCCAGAGGGGGAGAAGTGAGGGGTAAGGGAAGTGAGGGGCCAGTCATTTAGTTAGCCAGTTGTATTTACTGAGCACTTATTGTGTGCAGAGCCATGTACTAAGTTCTTGGGAGAGTATAACAGACATATTCCCTGCCCACAGTGAGTTTACAACCTAGAGGCTGGGGGGTGAGGAGTGAGAGAAGGAAAGCCTAGAGGGTGAGAGGTTAGGGAAGGAGATGGACCAGAGGGTGAGGAGGTGGGGCCATTCATTTAGTCAGTCAATTGTATTTATTGAGCACTTATTGTGGGCAGAGCACTGTACTAAGTTCTTGGGAGAGTGTAACAGACATATTCCCTGCCCACAGTGAGCTTACAATCTAGAGGCTGGGGGGTGAGGAGTGAGAGAAGGAAAGCCTAGAGGGTGAGAGGTTAGGGAAGGAGATGGACCAGAGGGTGAGGAGGTGGGAGAAGCAAGGGGCCAGAGGGGTGAGGGGTGAGAGAAGGAAGGGTCAGAGGGTGAGGGGGTGTGGGTGGAGAAGGGCTGGAGGGGTGATGGGGTAGTGGAAGTGAGGGCCCAGTCACGCGCTTACTACAGTGCTCAGCACTCAATAAATACCATTGATTGTTTCAGGTAGAAAATTCACTTTGGTGATTGTTTCTCAATCCCAAACTGTGGGCGAGCTACATTTCTACCAACTCTACTATATTGTACTCTCCCAAGTACTTAGTAGAGTGCTCTGCACACGGTGAGCTCTCAATAAATACCATTGATTGATTGATTGATTGACTGACTGAGAACCAGTGTAGCTTAGTGGATAGAGCACAGGCCTGGGAGTTGGAAGGCTGTGTGACTTTGAGGATCTTTGAATTCAGACTGGAGCAAGACTTTGAGGACAATGAAATTCTCCAGTATTTTCCTTTCCAAGTGGAGAAATTTTAAATTTCTGTAATTTTGTCTCAATCCCCTTACTTTGAAGTCTCAGTCTCTCCCAGGGTGGAATCCTCTTTCATAATCATTGTGATTTTTCTGAATGTACACTAGATGAAGGGAAACTGGAGTGATTTTCTGAGAATTTTTTTACCGATAGCAGTACCCGGAAACAGTTTGGAGTCTTGTAGGGGGTTTTGTAGTACAGTTAATATTAATTCACTACTACTTTTAAACTAAGATTATTACAATTTAGTTCTCCTATGTAATGCCAGCGAACCGCTGATACTGAAACCTGGCGAGTCTTAGAGGCCATCTGTGTGCTGAGAAGCAAGCGTCAGGAGTGGGAGATTGTGCCCAACTGATGAACCATTGTTACACAGTGCAGTGCAATGTGGTAAGCAAGATGGTAGACAAAATTTTATTTTGTTAATATGTTTTGTTTTGTTCTCCGTCTCTCCCTTTAAGACTGTGAGCCCACTGTTGGGTAGGGACAGTCTCTATATGTTGCCAACTTGTACTTCCCAAGCGCTTAGTACAGTGCTCTGCACACAGTAAGCGCTCAATAAATACGATTGATGATGCTGATGATGATGAGGAGGAGGAGGAGGGAGAGAGGACATCCTGGGAAGCTTAAATATTTGACATTATGATTAATAATAAAAATCATCATCATAATATTACTAGTAGCAGTAGTAATAGTATTTAAGTGCTTGCCATTTAAATGCTTTCCCGAGCTCTGGGAAAGAGTACCAGTCGGAAATTACACACGGGAATTAGATAGCTTTAGAATAATAACAGGATTTTTTAAGCACTACCTATGTCCTAAGCACCAGGGTAGGTTCAAGACGGACAGATTCATTCATTCATTCGTTCAATCGCATTTATTGAGCGCTTACTGTGTGCAGAGCACTGTACTAAGCGCTTGGGAAGTCCAGGTTGGCAACATATGGAGACGGTCCCTACCCAACAGTGGGCTCACAGTCTAGAAGGGGGAGACACACAACAAAACAGAACATATTAACAAAATAAAATAAATAGAATAGATATGTACAGGTGAAATAGAGTAATAAATACGTACGAACATATAGTTACATTGCCCAAGATTGGTTTCTGCGCTCTAGTGCCAGACGAATCACATTACCTCTCTGACCAACTAATAATAATAATAATAATAATAACAATAATAATAATAATAATGGTATCTGTTAAGCACATACTATGTGCCAAGCTCTGTCCTAAGCGCTGAGGTAGATATAAGGGAATCAGGTTGTCTCATGTGGGGCTCACACTTTTAATCCCCATTTTACAGGTGAGGTAACAAGCACAGAGAAGTTAAGTGACTTGCCCAAGGTCACACAGCAGACACTAATAATAATAATGGTGGTAAGCACTTACTATGTGCAAAGCACTGTTCTAAGTGCTGGGGAGGATACAAGGTGAATAGGTTGTCCCACGTGGGGCTCACAGTCTTAATCCCCATTTTTCAGATGAGGTAACTGAAGCACAGAGAAGTTGATTACTGAAGCACAGAGAAGTTGATTTAATAATAATAATAATAATAATAATGGCATTTATTAAGCACTTACTATGTGCAAAGCACTGTTTTAAGCGCTGGGGAGGATACAAGGTGATCAGGTTGTCCCACGTGAGGCTCACAGTCTTAATCCCCATTTTTCAGATGAGAGAACTGAGGCCCAGAGAAGTGAAGTGACTTGCCCAAAGTCACACAACTGACAAGTGGAGGAGCCGGGATCATTATTATTGAACTTGTTAAGCACTTATTATATATGCCAAGCACTGCACTAAGCACTGGGGCAGATACAAGGAAATCAGGTGAGGCACAATCCCTGTCCCACAGTGAGCTCACATTCCTAATCCCCATTTTCAGATAAGGCAATTGAGGCAGAGAGAATTGAAGTGATTTGCCCAAAGTCACACAGCTGACAAGTAGCAGAGCCAGGATCATTATTATTGAACTTATTAAGCACTTATATGCCAAGCACTGTACTAAGCACTGGGGCAGATACAAGGAAATCAGGAGAGGCACAATCCCTGTCCCACAGTGAGCTCACATTCCTAATCCCCATTTTCAGACGAGGCAACTGAGGCAGAGAGAAGGGAAGTGACTTGCCCAAAGTCACACAGCTGACAATTGGCAGAGCCGGGATTTGAACCCATGACCTCTGACTCCAAAGCCCGGGCCCTTTTCACTAGGCCACGCTGCTTCTCTCCCCAGCCCGTCCTCTGCCTCCCATTGACCGGACTGTATGGGTGCCCCTCAAGGGTCTATCCGTCAACTACCACCTCACCCCAGGTGACTTCCAAATCCACCTGAGTCCCCCCGAGCCCCCCAAGGGCTCAGTTCGGTGCTCCGTCGACGCCCGCTAAACACCACTGCCTATGCCGATGACCACGGATTGGGACAAACTCTTTATTCGAGTGGAGATGCAATTCACATATTCTGTAAAATTATAAAAACATCCTTTGATTCACATAGCAAAAACAGTGGCAGAATTACATTTTCATCTATAGTACAAATAAAAACATTCAATCCTGGGGGAAAAAACCTAAATGGTTTAAAAATATCCAAGGGCAGCCGCTCCACACGCTGACCCTGCTACTCATTTTAGTGGTGCATTAGGAACCCCCGGCTTATTTTGGAGAATTCAGGTACCACCTGCCTTGGGGGAAGAATGAGGAATTCTCCATCTGCTTCCCGGATTCCAAGTGGCAGCATCGTCGAAACCTGAATTCCATATAAAAGCTCCTCAAGCACTACCCAGGATTAAAAAACCGAGCAGTACAGTTTTTCATTGAGCTTCGACAACACTAGGGTCAAGTTTCTTCTTTCCACCAAGTGAAAATAACACAAACAAGGACTCCGACTCCTCCAGGGAACATTCTTCCCGTTGGCCTGAATGGAATGGTTGTCTCCTCCCTTCTTGAAATCCTTCCAAAGAAACCCCACCTCCCTAAGGCAGGTTTTCCCTGATTAATTCCCCCCAACCCACATCCGAGTCATACCAGACTCTCAGTCGACGGGGCAGTAATGATCACCTTACGTATTCATCCTTTTGTTCATTTGCTATTTAATTCATCACTGGAGTTTATTATTTTAATTTACTGTCAGGTTGTCAATTTCTTTGCCTTCTTGGTCTGATATATTCTGCGGGCAGCACCCACTCAGGGCTCATACAAAAGAAATAAAAAGACCCAATCTCGGCACTCAGAGTGCACAATCTCTCTTCACGTCCACCTGTCTTCCCCTGTAGATGATAAGGTGCTCAGGGGTTGGGGCTGCATATTGGGTGTCTGTACGTTTTCCAAGCACCCTGCGCCATCCGGCTCCGCCTCGCCTCTTGATAAGCACTAACTCCTCATTACTGACTAAAATCATTGGTCAGAAAAAAATATTCCCGCCCCCTTACTCTTTTTGGATCATTTCTATAAATCTAGACTTATCGAAACAGCCAGAGCGGTTCCCTGAGTTTCCCTGTTTCCCATTTCCACCACTTTAAAGACCAACCACTATTGCTGGATAACCCGGGTCTTTGTCCAGCCACCCTTGGATTTGAAAAGAAAAAGGCCAAAAGACGTCACTTGAGAACTTCAGAAAAGGCACAGCAAGCTATCGTTTTCCAGTTTATGAATATCTACAAATACATTTTCGAAGAGGTATCTGAAGGCAGCAAGGATGACAGAAACCTGTGAAGAAATTGGCAGTCGAAGTCCATTCACCTGCAGGGACAAACGGCCGGCTTGTTGGGGTCGTCTAGTGTGCCGGCCCAAGCCACGGTTCTTTGCTGGAGGAAGAGAGGCCTGTTGCACCCCTGACAACACACACACACACACAAATACACCACCTGTCAGCGCCTCTTTAGCTGTAGCCCACCTTTGTTTTGGCTGGAAAAACACCTGACAGGCCCCTCTGAAATGTCCTCATCGGCCACGACGGAGGAATAGGCAGGAGGCCTTCGCCCCCCACGATTCAGTTCCAGAGGACTTAACGTGGCTAACTCTCCCAAAGGCAGTGTGGCACCCCGGCTTGATTCTCTTGATCCCCTGATGGGGGGCCATGACACCCCCAGACTCCTCGAAAGGCCCTAAGCAGGTTCTCCAGACCCCTTTACCTGTTCTTTGCCCTGCTGCCTGGATCTGTGCCACCCAGGAAGGTTTTTGCTGGTAACGTTCTCAGCCAGCTGTTAGAACGAGATTTCACTTTCCCAGGCACAGTCCCTAACACAGACCACCAGTAACGGTTTTAACATCGGCAGATCGCATTCGGCAACTTGGTATAAAATTCTTAAAAAATGGAAAAACATGAAAAATATTCTAAGAACCTACTAAAATGATTTCCAGTATCCAAATTCTGGTGGCTTTTCTGAAAGACAAATCTTCGTTAGCGAGGGCTTTCTCTTAAAGACAAGTTCCTCCTCCTTGAGATCGTATTTTTTTTTTAAAAGCTTGAGGGTGCTCTTGGGCTAAACTCTTATTTTCCAAAAACGGTCACTTTGGCGACCCTAATTCTAAAAGCAAGGGCTTTCACTGTAACGTAGAAGCCAACATTCCAAAGCGAAACTGTTGATTGTGCTTTGGTTCCCTAAAGAAATACCCTGGAAATGCCCCACCTTTGAGGAGGACAATTCTGTCTCCAAACCCAAAATGGCACATTCAGAAAGAGGGACACCCCAAAGAAGCAGGCTGCCCACAGAGCAAACCTTTAACTCGCTGAGCAGTTCGCCCTTCAGAAGTCATTCTTCGGATGAAGATGTCTTGGTCTCAGAGCTAACGGTTTCCTTTTTAGATGATATTAAGACTGTTTCGTGAATGAACTTGGTTTGGGCTAAAAGGATTCCGGCCTACCCCAATTAAAAAGTGTAGGTGACAAATAGAAAATGGCCTCCAGGAGCTGAAGTCTAACGGCAGCATGGGTCCAGGGCTATGGGGAAAAGGACTGTAGGGAACCTGCATACCATCCTTCCTGTCGTACTGGTCTCAGATGTCCAGGGGGAATGGCAGGAACAGGAATGAAAGACCTAAAGCAGGAAGTCAGCAGCAGCTATGAGAGTAGGGGAAAAAGGGAGGCTCTTCTGCAGACTCGTTTCAAGAATGTTCCACCAACACAGTCTGTCCCAACGCTGCCAAACTGGAAGCAACTGGAACTAAGAAAACCACCCAACAGTTGCTCTGACACATTATGACATCAATAAATCCTCTGTTTTCGATCAATTTCTTGTAAGCGACAATGTATCTGGGGTTTGATTTGCTAGAAAACGAAGTTTCCTTCGGGTTGTGAAAAGCACCCTAACAGTTATTCTGTTCTACATGGAGAACTGATTTCTATTCAAACATTTGTTTTACACCAAAAACACCGCAATGTTTCTCCTTTTCAACATGGAAATCTCGGCGTTCAAGTTCCTTGGGTTATCCTTTCACTTCAACATGACTTTCAAGCACCCTGGTTGAATTTCAGAGAACCTGAGAAACAAGAAGAGAGTGAACTCAAAATTATATCTTGTAGAGAAGCAGTGTGGTCTAGTGGAAAGAGCCCAGGCCGGGACTCAAAGGACCTGGGTTCTAAGCCCCCCTCTGCCTCTTGTCTGCTGCGCGACCTGGGGCAAGTCACTTCATTTCTCTGTGCCTCAGTTGCCTCATCTGCAAAATGGGGATTAAATACCTGTTCTACCTCCTATTTAGACTGTGAGCCCCATACGGTACTTATCTTGAGTGAGGGCTTCCAGGTCCAATACAATGCAGGTATCCCTCCCTAAGTAGCAGAAAAAAAATTCAATTCTCCCTAACCTATTCTGAGTTACACATCTGAAACAGGATCCATCTGGGTAACAGGAATGGACTGCACAAGACATAATGCAAACATCCCTTCCCAAGTAGCAGACAGAGTTTTCATTTCTCCCTGACTTGAGCGACGCATGTGAAATGGGATCCAACTGGTTAACAGTAACTGAACCCCCAGGATTAATGTCCCACCAGATTCCTGGAGGCCGTCACTGGAAGTCAGAACTTGGAAAAGCCAAGGGCATCAATCCGCAAGGAAAATCTGCAGGTGACTGGCAGGTTTGTCAAGTCAGGCTGCTACGCTCGGGTCGTCTTCAACAGGAAAGTGCAGGGGCAAGGGCTGTTTTGTCACCAAAGGGTAAGCTCACCTGAATCCATGGTTTGTGAGGTACTGAGTGACTGCTGGTTTGATGCGAGCCACCTTCCCGAGGCTATGGTTCCCTCTTCCCGTTATCACGGACAGGTACGGTTTCCCTCCTCCCTGCCGATACTCTGTGACAAGAGGAAATGAAGTCATTACAGAGACTCATGTCTCGACACACACACGCTAACTTCTTTCCCATCATTCCCTCGGACATTTCCCCCCTCCGTCTCCCGAATGAAACACAGAAAGAGATACGATAATTTTACGACAGGTGCATTCCGTTCAGACTGGCGCATCCGCACATGAACGTAGGGATGGGGAGGACATACCACACTGGTGCTGGCAACCAGCTAGCTCATTTCTGAGCTTCCTCTAGACCCTCCACTCCTGTGCACCTCCAAAAGTCAGCCTCCAAGCCCTTCCCTGCCCTGCATGTTGTCACCCCATCCCGCTGAAGGGAGAGGCAGGGTGTTGCAGAGAGCCAAGTGGGACTCCAGGCACGCCTCTGTCAAGTCAGGGGACTCCAGGCAAGCCAAGCCCCGAGGGATCCCTTTAGAAAGCTCCTTTCGTCCTGGACTTTGGGGCTGCTGCCTGCCTCAATTTTAGGGGCCCACCCTAAAAATGAGAATAGTTCAGCCCTGGAAATTATCCAAGAGTCACTATAGCCCCTGTAGGGCCTCGAGATCCCACAAGAGCTGGCCTGGGAGAAGACCAACCCCGGTGGCAGAATCCACATGGAAGGGGAGTCAACTTGGAAAAGCAGCATGGCTCAATGGAAAGAGCACGGGCTTTGGAGTCAGAGGTCATGGGTTCAAATGTCGGCTCCACCAATTGTCAGCTGTGTGACTTTGGGCAAGTCACTTCACTTCTCTCTGCCCCAGTGACCTCATCTGTAAAATGGGGATTAAGACTGTGAGCCCTCCGTGGGACAACCTGATCGCCTTGTAACCTCCCCAGCGCTTAGAACAGTGCTTTGCACATAGTAAGCGCCTTATAAATGCCATTATTATTATTATTATTATTATTATTATTATTATTAACTC
This sequence comes from Tachyglossus aculeatus, assembly GCF_015852505.1. Taxonomy (NCBI): domain Eukaryota; kingdom Metazoa; phylum Chordata; class Mammalia; order Monotremata; family Tachyglossidae; genus Tachyglossus; species Tachyglossus aculeatus. The sequence continues at coordinate 17,844,796 of NC_052075.1, read as the reverse complement.
TGTCACAACCCACCAGAGTCTCCTCCTTCTGCTGGAAGGCTGAGTGGACTCCAGGTTGGAATCTGCCCCACTTTCACCACTGATCTACATGATATACACATGTGTGGGGGGCTCATTGGATGAGCAAGTTCACTATATATTTCTATAGAGATGAAACCACATCCATTTTTGTCCTGTAAATGAGGAAAGTAAGCTCTTCAGAGCCCCTACATCTCAACTAACAAGTGCAATTAGTCCGCTGCATTTTTGCCAGGTGCGGAGTTAGATTCAGAGGTCCAATCACGGTCCCCATTCTTGGTGACTAAATGCCACCTCCCTCCTTTCGCTCTAACTTATTTACGACACCCTCTCCCGTCTCCCTAAGTTCCTGACTTGGGCACGGGGCCTCACTCCCAGACGCCACTGGGGGTCTAAGCAGGTCAACACGAGATTGCCCGACCGAGGGGGCCGGTTTGAAATCGAGTAACCGAGTTGATTTCTTGACATTTGGACCTCCTGGAAAACCGTTAGTGAGAATGAAAAAGGATGTGGATGTGGTTTGTAACTCCAGTTAGCACGTGACCATCGATGTTGCTTCTACCACTATCTCCCCGGAGCGCACACCTGCTTCCTGACTCTGCAGATTCGCGTGAGGCAAGCACAGCTCTGGGTGGGATCCTGAGTCTGATATTAGGCAAAGCTCTGGGCACCTCAGGTCAGCGAGGGGCCTCATTTCACAACTCTTCGCCCTCCCTTCTGTGTCGCCTAAGCACACGGGTCTGTACCCCGAAAGCCCTTTGATTCTCTCTCCACCCCGGCGCACATCACCCTCAAGCACTTTGACACTTTGATAGTCACCCCGCCCCTACCCCACAGCCCTTATGTACACATCCTGATACTCGGCCGGCAGTTTCCCCTCTCTGTAATGTATTTTAATGTCTGCCTCCCCCTCTTGGCTGTAAGCCTAGCTATTCATTTATTGAGCCTCTATTGTGGTCAGGGCATGGAGGACGAGGAACTAGAGAGTTTACAATGAAAGCATAAGACCCAGTTTCTGCCTCTGAGGCGCTTACGATCCAGTGACGGAAAAAGAAGCAGGGAGGAATTGGAAATCCAGAGGGCCAGCGAGTCCTTGGGAAATAGATAACGGAGTGCATCACTGATTCCAAACTGAAGGTCTGGAGATCAGTTGGAGTGTCCCGCCTTCTTGATGCGTGCGAGACCAGAACCAACCACAGATACCCAATTCGACTCTGAGAGGCCTTCCCTGCCTAAGCCCTCCTTTCCTCTTCAACTCCCTTCTGCGTCGCCCTGACCAGCTCCCTTTATTCATCCCCCTTCCCAGCCCCACAGTACTACATGCACATCTGTATTTTACTGATTTATATTACGGTCTGTATCCCCCTCTAGACTGTAAGCTTGTTGCGGGCAGGGAATGTGTCTGTTTATTGTTAGATTGAGGTGGTGGCCAGGTACTTTTGTTTCATGGGGCAGGCTGGGGGTGATTGGACAGTCCTGTCTACCTCGTGGGCAGATGGGCGAGGCCCAATATTAGTGACTGGTTGGAAATGCAATCTCTGATGGGCGTCACTCTGAAGAGGAACTAGAGAAGGTGTATCTTTATCAGGGTCACTCACTGTGGGGTCTATCCACCAGAGACTCTGCTCTTTAAGAAGCAGGGGTTCTCCTGGTCCGGGAGCCAGTGGGTAGGGCAGAATTGAGGGATCCGAGCTAACAAGGGAGCTTTCAACCAAGTGAAGCATTTTCAAAAACTTGAGGGACCCACGGGAACTCTCTGGATCGGCCGCTGAAGACCCACTTTGGGGAACCCTGAAGAGGAGGTTATTGGGGAGACGATGAAAAGGGAGAGAGAAGTAAAGAGAGAAAACAGCTCTCTGTTTCTCTGTCAAAGAGAAGTATAATAATAATAATGGTATCTCTCAGGGTATATTCATTCATTCATTCAATCACTCGTATTTATCGAGCGCTTACTGCGTGCAGAGCACTGGACTAAAAACACTTGGGAAGTACAAGTTGGCAACATATAGAGACGGTCCCTACCCAACAGCGGGCTCACAGTCTAAAAGGGGGAGACAGACAAGACAGAACATATTAACAAAATAAAATAAATAGAATAAATATGTACAAATAAAATAAATAGAGTAATAAATCTGTACAAACATATATACATATATACAGGTGCTGTGGGGAGGGGAAGGAGGTAAGGCGGGTGGGGGGATGGGGAGGGGGAGAGGAAGGGTTCAGTCTGGGAAGGCCTCCTGGAGGAGGTGAGCTCTCAGTAGGGCTTTGAAGATATTATTATATCTTAATAATAATTGTGGTATATCTTATATCTGTACTAAGCACCGGGGCAGACACAAGATAATTGGGTTGGACATAGTCCCTGTCCCACATAGGGCTCAGATTCTTAATCCCCATTCTACAGATGCGGTAACTGAGGCATGAGAAGTAAAGTGACTTGTCCAAGGTCACACAGCAGAAGCATGATGGAGGTGGAATTAGAACCCAGGTTCTTTGACTCCCAGGCTGTACTTTTTCCACTAAACCATGCTGCTTCTCATAGTATTGGTCAGTAGGCCTCAAAATGGCCACCTTATGTGGCTTAATTAACTTCAGTCATCAAGTTTGGACCTCTCCAGTTTTATCATTGTTCTTACTAATGACAACAATAACGATATTAATAACAATTGTGGTATTTGTTAAGTGCTCATTATGTTTTCAGCACTGAGTTAGAGGCAGGATATTCAGGTCCCACATGGGGCTCAACAGTCCAAGTAGAAAAGAAAACAAGTAATTAATCCCCATTCTGCAGATGAGGGAACCGAGGCCCACAGAAGTAAAATGACTTGCCCAAAGTCACATAGCAAACAAGTGGCAGAGCCACAATTAGCACCCGGCTCCACCAATTGTCAGCTGTGTGACTTTGGGCAAGTCACTTCACTTCTCTGGGCCTCAGTTACTGCATCTGTAAAATGGGGATTAAGACTGTGAGGCCCCCCCCATGGGACAACCCGATCACCTTGAAACCTCCCCAGTGCTTAGTACAGTGCTTTGCACATAGTAAGCGCTTAATAAATGCCATCATTATTATTATTATTATTCTCAATTCCAGGCCTGAGAAGCAGCATGGCCCAGTGGAAAGAGCCCGGGCTTTGGAGTCAGAGGTTATGGGTTCAAATCCCGGCTCTGCCAACTGTCAGCTGTGTGACTTTGGGCAAGTCACTTCACTTCTCTGGGCCTCAGTTCCCTCATCTGTAAAATGGAGATTAAGACTGTGAGCCCCCCGTGGGACAACCTGATCACCTTGTAACCTCCCCAGTGCTTAGAACAGTGCTTTGTACGTAGTAAGTGCTTAATAAATGCCATTATTATTATTCACTAAGCCATGCTGCTTCCCCAGGAGTCTTCCGAAGGTGTGCAAGTGGAAAGCCAAAGGCCTGGTGTTTTACTTGAGAACTCTGTAGAGCTGCACCAGCATTCCTACCTTCACTTTTCTGCTGCAATATTCGGCTCATATGATGGATGGCTTCAGGCACGTGGAGCCCGTGGAGGTCCAGAGCGTTCTGGGGCAGCAGGGAGGCATTGACTTTCTCAAAGATCTCCACAGCCGCAAGGTGGTTGGCCTCTTTCATCTTCTGCTCATGAAGACGGCCCTTTTAATTACAAACAGATCACCGGCTGAGGGTGGCGGTAAAGACACCACCATTACTCAGAAGAAATTTTTAAAAAATAAAAAGGCAAAATTTCAACTATTGTAGCTAAGCTCTAGGAGAACCCCCCCAAAAACAGAGACCCCTGTTCTATGGAATTTAGATGAACGAATACCATAAAAAAATATGATCGATTGATTGACCACATCTGGATCCAGTACGACAGACGTGTTCCCTTTCCGGGAATCCGAGCCCCATTCAACCGAACGCCTACTGGTTGCGGAGGCTTTTCTTGGAGCAGATGGGGTTATCGGTTTCTAGAGCCCCACAACACAGAGACAGAGAAGACCCCTGTTCTATGGAATTTAGATGGACGAATACCATAAAAAAATATGATCGATTGATTGATTACATCTGGATCCAGTAAGACCGACGTGTTCCCTTTCCGGGAATCTGAGCCCCGTTCAACTGAACGCCTACTGGCTGCGGAGGTTCTTCTCAGAGCAGATGGGGTTATCGGTTCTGGAGCTCCACAACACAGAGACAGAGAATATGGGGGGCAAGGATTTGGAGGGATTGTACAACTTTAATTTCCTCCCGTCGTGTGGACATCCTGTGTTTTCCGTAAAATCAAGCCCTCAGGTGCCTTCAACCATCAGCAGCGGCTGGAATGTGTACAGTCGTGGTGTTTTACAAGGTCTAAGACCCAAAAATGAAAACCAGGGCCTCTGATCGCTTGGGCAGGAAAAGTGTCTTCTAATTCTGCTGTACTGTACTCTCCCAAGCACTTAGAACAGTGCTCTGCACATAATAAGCGCTCAATAAATACCATAGATTGACTGACTGATTGATTGATCGGTATAGCTTGTGGGATCCAATCAGAAGAAATGGCAGTCGTAACTTCCACCTTCCTGAGAAATTAATGAGGTCTTGCAGCTTTCTGGATTTCCACGGATCATGGGTTTGTCCACTTTCAGGCATGCGCAGAGTTGTGATTTTACAGCATACCATCTTAGTGCCATCTCCTCTGCTAGACTGTACCTACTAACTCTTCTGTACTCTCTCAAGCTATCAATCAATGAATGGTATTTACTGAATGCTTACTATGTGCAGAACATTGTACTAAGTGCTTAGGAGGAGATAATACTACAGAATTAGCAGACCCTTTCCTTGCCCATAATGAGTTTAGAGTCTAGAGGGGGAGACAGACATTACTATGCACTTAGTACAGCGCTCTGCATTACAAAAATGCTTGATAAATACTCTTGGCTGGTCAGTTCCAGGCATGGATAGGTTGGGGAATTTCTCTTTTTTAATTTTTTTTAAATGGTACTTGCTAAGCTCTTATTACGTGTCAGGGACTGTACTAAGGGCTGGGGTAGATACAAGCTAATCAGGTTGGACACTGTCCCTGTGCCACATGGGGCTCGCAGTCTTAATCCCCATTTAATAGATGAGGGAACTGAGGAAAATAGAAGTGAAGTGACTTACCCAAGGTCTCACAGCAGACAAGTGGCAGAGTCAGGATGAGAAACCAGGTCTTTCTTACTGCCAGGCCCATGCTCTATCCACTCGGCCACTCCGTTTCTCTCAACTGAACTATACTCACACTAAACTTTACTTTCTCTGGTCACAAGCGGAAAGGATCATATGCTAAGAGAATGGTAAACTTGGAGTATTTCATCTTGTTAAGCCTCTCACGACCCCTGAAACGCAGTATTTGCTCTAGCCTGGAAGAGGCAGAGATAGACTCTTCCCAGTTGGCTCCCACACCTGGAAATAACAGGTGGCCCCAGAGATCAGCCATTTTCGGTCAGTTCCCACTTTACCTGCTGCGCATAAAAAGTGGCAACATTCCTCATTCCCATGCAGAAGGCTTCACGGGCCTTCTTCAAACACTCCACTCTCTTCTGCTGGTGAAGGAAAGCCTCCGCTCGGTAGTCATCGTACGCCGGGTACTCCAAGTTCTGGAAGAGTGCTGTACTCGGCTCCTCTTCGACCTCTGGGGATTTCCTGGTCTGAGACAGGGAAGTCGGCCACTTAGGGACCTGAGGGCAAAGTCTTGGGCCTGTTCTGCCTGGGGGAAACCAGATGTATCCAGGAACAATTATCAGTCTTAATCCCCATTTTACAGATGAGGCAACTGAGGCCCAGAGACATGAAGTGACAGTGTTTCACACACGGTAAGTATTTGGTAAATATGAGTGAATGAAGAGAAGAAGTGCAGAAGGAAGCCACGGGAGGTGCTTTGCATGTCTCATTCTTCCTCTCCCTCCCCGCCAACATTCGAGTGCTTCTTCCTGGGAAGAAGCCATCTAGGGAAAGGGATCCCATCCGCCCACTGAGGAAAGGACTCTGCCCTCCAAAGGGAACAACCTCCATGTGTTTCGGCGGAGGCCCGCAGCACTCCGGTCCAAAGCAGACAGCACTGACCTTCTTCTCTTTCGTTCTCACGGCGCTGGAAGAGGAGTTGATCTCATTTTGGTGAACCGTCTCTTGAGCCACAACTGTTTTGACGGGGTCTGCGGCAAGGACACAGCTCAGAAACTGCACGGTCTGCTCTAGAGAGTAGCTGTGGAGAGTTACAGGAAGGCATGAATGGCCACCACTGGGTCGGGACTGACCCTTCACGGGTGCTGCAATAGGAAATCCCATCTTTCCACTTCCTCTAAAAGGTTTATTGTTTTGTTTTGTTCTTTTAATGACATTTGTTGAGTGCTTACCATGTGCCAAGCACTGTACCAAGCATTGGGGTAGATACAAGCTAATCAAGTAGCATGCAATCCGGGTCCCACATTGGGCACTGCACCAAGCGCTGGGGTGGATACAAGCAAATTGAACTGGACACAGTCCCTGTCCCACATAGGGCTCACAGTCTCAATCCCCATTTTACAGATGAGGAAACTGAGGCTCAGAGAAGCGAAGTGACCTGACCGAGGCCACACAGCAGACAAGTGGCAGAGCCAGAATTAGAACCCAGGTACTTCTTGACTTCCAGGCTCAGGCTGTAGGTTCTGCTCATCGGAAAAATCACGTAGTCCTGACTTCCTAGTTAATTGTGTCTAAGGCTGCCGGTGTAATGAACTAGGAAGGCAGGACTTCCTGATTATTAGCAAAATGAAAATCAAGCCGTTACATTACGTAGTTTTAGTTTTCATTCTTTGAATCACCATGGTTTTACAGTCCGCTGACACATGACACAATTAGTTCCTGAAAACTGCATTTCCATTCATTCATTCATTCAATTGTATTTATTGAGCGCTTACTGTGTGCAGAGCACTGTACTAAGCGCTTGGGAAGTACAAGTTGGCAACATACAGAGACGGTCCCTACCCAACAGTGGGCTCACAGTCTAGAAGGGGGAGACAGAGAACAAAACAAAACATATTAACAAAATAAAATAAATAGAATAAATATGTACAAATAAAATAGAGTAATAAATACGTACAAACATACATATTAAAAAAATAAATATGCATATTCATTACTATATAATTATTTATTTATTTATGTAAATAAATAATACGTATTTATTACTCTATTTTATTTACATAGCACATATACAGGTGCTGTGGGGAGGGGAAGGAGGTAAGGCGGGGGGGATGGAGAGGGGGAGAAGGGGGAGAGGAAGGAGGGGGCTCAGTCTGGGAAGACCTCCTGGATGAGGTGAGCTCTCATTTCCAGTCAAAATGTTGTAAGTTAAAACGAATTTTCTTCTAGGGAGAGTGTTATCAACCAATCAATCAATGGTATTTATTGAGCTCTTGTTATGTGCAGAGCACTGTACTGAGTGCTTGGGAGAGAACAACAGAGTTGGCAACCTCTGCCCTTCATGGAGGATTGGCCCCTGAAATTTGGTCATGTATCTCAACTTTACCAGCATTACCCTGACTTTTGAGGTCAGTTCATTCATTCATTCAATATTTATTGAGCACTTACTGTGTGCAGAGCACTGTACTAAGCGCTTGGGAAGTCCAAGTCGGCAACATATAGAGACGGTCCCTACCCAACAATGGGCTCACAGTTTAGAAGGGGGAGACAGACAACAAAACAAAACATGAGTCAATCACTTATAGGGAGGAGGAGGAGGAGGAGGAGGAGGAGGAGGAGAAAGAGAAGGAAGAGAAGGAGGAAGAGGAGGAAGAAGAGGAGGAGGGGTAGTTATTAGCAACTACTGTGTGCAAAGCACTGCACCAGGCACTTGGTACTTGAAAAGGCCCGTCAGAAAAAAGAGACGCGTTCCCTGCCCACAAAGAACTTACACTCTGAAGTGTGTGGGGGGTGGGAGGGGGCACAAACATAAAAATATTCACAAATGGTGAATTTATAAGTGAATGGTATTTGAATAAGCATAAATACACAAGTTCTGAGATTGGGTACAAATAATTACATGAGTGCTAGAGATGCTGGTGGGTGATATTCATTCATTCATTCAATCGTATTTATTGAGCGCTGTGTGCAGAGCACTGTACTAAGTGCTTGGGAAGTACAAGTTGGCAACATATAACAACTTCAAGCACTTAGTACAGTATTCTGGCACACAGTAAGTGCTCAATAAATATGATTGATCGATTACTTGAGGTTCTGGGGAACTAACTGGGGAAGGCTTAAGAATTCAGGAACGTTGACTTTTAATTCACCAGAAGATGGGTACGGGAAGCTTCCTGGTGACTCTTTCAGGCTGTCAGATAACCCCTCCATTCTCCTGACTCTTTAAATGTTCTTTCTTTTTTCCACTTCCATTGTGTGTGTGTGGTTTTTTTTAACTTGTTTCCCCGTTTCCTATTTGCCTCCTCCCCAATGCTCACACCCCTGGAACTTGCGAAATACAGGACTAGTGACATAAAGTCACCAAGCCCCTTGGGCAAGTCACTTCACTTCTCTGTGCTTCAGTTCCCTCATCTGTAAAATGGGGATTGAGACTTTGAGCCCCAAGCGTCCAACCTGATTTGCTTCTATCCACCCCGGCGTGTAGTACAGTGCCTGGCACATAGTAAGTGCTTAACAAATACCATAATTACTAGTATTATTATAAAGTCAAAACCAATGTGTTGTAAAATTGAAACTGGGTGTCAATTTTAAAACCTACATGCCATAACTTCCAGCATATTCCCCAGAACTATTGTATGTAAGTCTAATGAAAAACACACCCCATGACCCAACGATCCATGACTCAGCCTTGTTTTGGAGGAACTTTACCCGGCTGTATCATGGGATACATCTGCAAGTTTCTCCTGCACATCACTGCCCATGCTTCCTCTATAAACTAAAATGCATTTAAAGTTGGTGCATCTAACCCCGGCTCTGCCACTTGCCTGTTGTGTGACCTTGGACAAGTCACTTGACTTCTCTGTGTCCCTCAATAAATACGATTGTGTCCCTCTTCTGCAAGATGGGGATTCAATACACGTTCTCTCCTACTTAGACTGTGAGCTCCATGTGGGGCCTGATTATCTTGTATCTCCCCCAGCACTTAGTACCGTGCTTGGCATTTAGTAAGAGCTTAACAAATATCAATTTTTTAAAGAATTCTTACATCTACTCTCACAAATAAATTTTCAAGCGTGATCCACATCCTTCAGACAGCGATATTTCCACAATTAGAGCAATGGAAGATTCTGTAATATCTCACTTGTGGTCCTTAAAAATGTCCATCAGAAAGTTTTGGTTGATGGTTGGATAGAGCTCCAAGAGTTGCTTCTCCTTTAATCTCACGGCACAGTTTTTATCAGGCAGCAACAGGAGTCGTTTCTAAACCAAGGGACACCAACAAAGGTATCATTACCGGGAATTACACTGCTAATAACACTGAACCGGACGTACGGCTATTTTGAGCCAACGATGAAGCAACAGGGCTATTTCATATATACATATATATACACATATATGTATATATCTGTAAATATATGTATACACACACACACACACACACACACACACACAGAGAATACGCACTTTTAACATAAAGTAAACAGAGCCTCAGAAGCTGAAAACTGGGACTCCATTGCCAAGGATACACCAGCATGGAGCAATGCTATTAAGAAAGGAGCCGCTCTTGGTGCGTAAAAGCTTTGTCAAGAATGAGAGAGGAGAAGGCAAGTGCGATAACACTTCCAGGCAATATAAAGATCAAACATGACAACATGACAAAGGAAAGTCTTTTGGGGGGTATAAAGCAGCCACGATCTTGTGTGCGTGTGCACATTCACACAAGAGATAAAGGACTCTGAAAACAATCCATCTCCATATTTATAGTCGGAAAGTTGGACTGAACAAGGCACAGGTAGATGGAGACACACTTCTTTTTGCAAAGAACTACAGGATGGAGGGAGGTGATGATTTAGGAGCAATCCTGAGCCCCACCAGGGTGGTGATGGGCAGGTTAGGAGTGAAAATTGGCTCCAGAGGGGTGGGACCATGAGTGGGCTGCTGAGAGTGGAAAATCAAGAGCCAAAGGAGTTGGCTACAGGGCTGACATGTGCCTCTGCTGAGCTGCTATAGTGCGTTGAGCCTCCAAAAGTTAGAAAGAGATAATGTCTGTTTTAAAGACTGCTGGGCCCAAAGAATCTTAGCTGGACTTGTTCAGAGTTTGCTGTTCAGGGAAGATGGGATCCCTCATCTGAAGTAATCGTTATGGTGTTTGCTGCACACGTTAAAGGATCAGCAAATTGTAATATGCACCCAGCACGAAGCCCGAGAAAGCGACATCAGCAGTTGTGGCTCCTCAGAAAAGCCTGATGACATTGTATCTACTCCAGCGCTTGGCACGTAGTACGCGCTTTAACCAATACGACAATTATTACCATTATTATTACTGGCTTCAACCCTTTATACTAACTTGCATCCATACCATATCCTGCTTCTCCTTATAGGCAATTTCCTCAGACATGATTTCTCGGAGCGACACTTTTGGAATCCGAGCACTCCAGTGATCCATATAGGGCAGCATTTCCGTAGTGACTTGATTCTTCGTTAGCTTGTTGCTTGTGCTTTGAACTAATTTCTCATCCGAATCATCCCGGCGGGACTGTCCAACCAGAAGAGTACCTTCAGAAACAATAAAATTGGAGACCATCACCATTAAGACACACAGTTAAGGACGCGCAAAACTCTAATTGAATCGTCTTCATCTTCCTGGAGCAGAGATACCAAGTTGCTTATGCTTCTCCAGACCCCAGAAAAGCATGAAATAGTATGGCCGTCATTTTGCTTTCCACTTGGCTAAGAGTATGCTATTCACAGCTACAATTTTTAAATGTGCACATATGTTTATGCATTAGTGAGAAACCCCATCGCGCATATTTAGTCAGAATATGGGTGCAGTGGGGAATCACTTCTTCCGAATGCCTTTAGAACCAGAACCTAAGTGGCTTCTGTAAGCTGGTTTACCCCTTAACTAAAATGTCTTTCGGCAAGGTGGAAGACCAAAACTTTTTTTTAAAAAAGATAAAGCCCTCCCAGCTCCACTCTCACAAAAAATCTTTGTCAACGCATTGAAAAACAGGGCCTGAAGAAACAGTCATTTACTCCCCACTCTTTAACTGATTTTATTGTCTGTCTCCCCCATTAAATTATAAACTCCTTGAGGACAGGGCTCATGTCTACCAACTATCCTCTCCCAAGCACTTAGTACAGTGCACTGCACACAGTAAGTGCTCAATAAATACCATCTATCGATTGATTTTTCTAAAATGTTGGAAAGAGGAGATCGGGAACAAATTTAGAATATTTCCCCTATCTCTATCTTCCTTCCACATATGTCACCCTTTATTAGACCAGGAGCTCCTTGTAGTCAGGGATCGCATCTACCAACTCTTCCCACGGTGGTCTGCACATAGTAAGTGCTCAGTAAATACCATTAAAAAATGCAAATTGAACCCTCAGAATTTAAAATGGTAGAAATGGATTCCCCTTCAGGGAGTGCCCAATTGTGAAACTCCTTGCCTTCTCTCAGGTGGCTAAGGTGACTTACCACTTTCATGACTAACTGCTGGTGGATTCGTCACCGGCTACTTGGGAGCCAGCGTGACCTAGGAGTCGAAAGACCTGGGTTCTAATCCTGCCTCCGCCACTTGGTTGCTGTGTGACCTTGGGCAAGTCGCTTCACTTCTCCAGGCCTCAGTTCCCTCATCTGCAAAATGGAGATTCAATCCCTGTTCTCCCTCCTACTTAGACTGTGAGCCCCACGTGGGGCCTGATGATCTTGTATCTACCCCGGTGCTTAGTACAGGGCTTGGCACATAGTAAATGCTTAACAAAAGTGCAATTATTACTATTATTATTTTAGGGATTTTCATTTCAGTAAAATGTGCATTTGTACTGTAGAATTTTGCTCTGACTCAGCTCCTGCTGTGAATTTTCACCCAGCACTACAAAGAAGCTGCCAGAGGCGGTAGGATTGTACCACTGAACTTTTGTCTCCAAATGGCTCAACCCATGCATCTGAAAATTAGAACAGTTTCAATTTGATACCAAGGGAGAAAATACCTACCTCTTAGTTCATTTTTTTAAAAAATTAGGCATAACTCTCCCCATCAAAAGTCTAAAATTTTTAAATTAAAAACTTTGATTTTTTTTCTCAATCCTTTCAAAACTGGTTTACCTCTCTTCTCTGCAGTCTCACATTTCCTCCTGCCTCCAAGATACCTCTCCACAAATGTCTCGCTGGTAATTCAAACCCAAGAAATTTATCTCTCCAACTAAAATGATCCCAGTACAGTTGACAGCACTACTCCCTACCTGTCTTCCAGCCTGTAACCTTACATTATTGTTGACTCCTCCCTCTCTTTCGATCCCCATATTCAGACTGTTACTAAATCCGGTCAGTTCTACCTAAACATTTCCAGAATCCGCCTCCGCCTCTCCATCCAAACTGTTACCTTGCGGGTATATAGGCTTTTCATAGCATGGACTGACAACTGCATCAGCCTCCTTGCTGATCTTCCCCCTCTCCAGTCCACGCTTCACTCTGCAGCTGGATCATTATTCTGGACTTTCTGTCATTCTGCACAGGTTTCCCCACTTCTCCAAAACCTCCACGGATTGCGCTTCCCTCTCCACATCTCCTGACAACTGGTTTTAAAGCACTCATTCTGGTCTCCCCCTCCAACTTATGTACTCTTTTCTGCCACACACCCCAGCTTGTACTCTTCATTCCTCTCAAACTAACCTACTCACTGGGCCTCATTCTCATCTCTCCCACCGTTGATCTCCTGCTTATTCCCTCCCCACTGTCTGGGACTCCCTCCCCCTTCAAATCTCATGGATCACTGTTCTCCTTATCGTCAAAGTCCTTTTGAAATCACAACTCCTCCAGGAGGCCTTCCAAAATTAATTTCTCATCTCCTCACCCTATATTCTCCCCAAATGCCACTTTGACATTTCCCCGTCACTGAAGCACTTACGTACTCACAACTGCCAAGTGCTTATATGCATACCTAATAAACTCTATTGCTTCTCCCTAAATGTCATGTACATAGTGTCTGCCTCCCTTGCTGAAGGCAAACAGTTAATGTTCACAAATTCTATGCTCTCTTCCAAGTCTGGTGTCCTGCACAGAGCAGACACTCAATATATACTGTTTATTAACTGACTGACGAATCCATTCCGATTCTGCCTGGCCCACATCTGAATGGTGAATTGTTAAATGTCTCCATCGACATAATCAGAACCTTTGGGAACGGGATATTTGGAAAGGTTGGTTATTTTTAAATGCATCAAAAATGTTTATTTCTGGGGTATTTCCCTTCTCCCTTCTCTGTAAAGAGTTTGGATGCTTCCAATGTGTCACTGGCTCCCCATGGTTCATGTTCTTCTCACTCCTGCAGAGAATCTCAACCTCCAAGCCCGAAGTGGCATCTTGTTCAATTCCGAATGGATGTTGGAGGCAAAAACCCTTAAAGAACATGGTTAAGATTTACTGCTGTGTCAGTGAGGAGTTGTGACGTCAAGTGCTGGTAAGTGTCAAAAGCGAAAGCTAGAAAGGAGCGATATTACCAAGGAAACATAGGCCACTTGGAATTCTGTGAATCTTAGCCCCAGAAGATCTTATATTTTTGAATTACAAACCTGAATTTTCATTCATTTTAAAATAAACAATGAATGCCTCCTGAATATTTTTAAAACCCGAACAGTCCCCATTCCACTGATGCCTTGGAGGAGAAGATAATGATTTCATAATAAATGAATAATACTGGAAAGACATTAGGACCCTCAAATACCTCTTGAAGGTTGATTATTGTGGGGATGAGCTGACTTTTAGAAAGTAAAAGCTTTAACCATTTTGTTCCCTTACTGAGAAACTGTCGCCAAAGACCGGATTTTCACGTAAAGTGGGGACTGTACCTGGCAGAAGTGGGGGAAAAGATACTTCGTCTTGCCTCTGACGCTCCTAAATCCAAATGTCAGGGGAGACAAATAGGTTAGGACATGATTAAACACAGTGGATGGAATTTTCTCCAATAATTTCCCTTCACAAAACATTCCGGTTTCACAAAGATCTAAATGTACCTTTTTTTTAAAAAAAAAAACAACCAGATAATCTAACAACAGTAATAAAAACACAAATCTAGATCAACTGTATCTTAAATGAAATCACGCCAAAACAACTTCTGCATCGCCCCAAATCTGCCTCTTCCATACTTTGCAATTAGCCATGAAAAGCCCCACAAGGAAAAGCCACCACATCCCACTGAGCTGTGACCAGAAGAAAAAAAAACTCCATTTTGCAAAATACTCTTTTCTTCCAAAATGAAACTCTTTATACATCTTGGTTAGAACATCATAAGGGAACATTCTTCTGACAACACACGTTTCTTTGGACAGAACTCAGCTCAATGCTCCTTATGGGCAGGGAACGTGTCCACCAACTCTGCTGTTATCGTACTCTCCAAGGCGCCTAGCACAGTGCTCTGTGAATGGTAAGCGCTCAATAAATACCACTGATTGATCCTGGAAGAAACAGCTACACACATCCTAGGATGTGAATTTTCTTTAAAGACAGGTTTTGCCAGAAATGCAACCCCGCCTTGTAGGAAAATGGAGGCTACGTTGCTTTTAAATTTGATCAGTGAGGAGATGGTCTAAATTCTTAAAAGGAGAAATTTTTCAAGAACAGCTGAGACGGAAAATGCATTTTGACTGAGCTTTTGAAAACTGAACCAGAAGACTCTTTTGCCAGTGATTTACAAAGGGGACCCCACTTCACAGAAATGTCCCCAGTCGAGTGGTAACACGATCGCAAAGAGAACGCCGCCTACCAACCATTACAGAGTCCTTCCATTTCTCATGGATCAGCTTGGCCAGATTCAGATCTATGTGGACCACACAATCCTCTACTGTCAAAGACCCTACGAGGAGGAAAAGAAGAAAAAGAAAATATTAGAACACCGTTGGAAAATGGGTACACAATTATGCCGATCGTGCCTTGGTCTGCAAACTGGGAGTTGGGAATGAAATATTAAACGTTAAATGGTCACGCTTTGATGCGACAGCTTAACAAATTTCAACTCAGGGAAGGTTCGCTCACTAACAGAACCAAATGTCAGTGGGGAAAGAAATTAGCAGGTTGGACTAGCCCTGCTCTCAAACACATGGGGCCGTATGAATGAGTAACGGAGGGTGCCCCTAGCAGAATTCTGCCTCCTGATTGTAAGATCGCTAGGGGCAGGGAACGTGTCTGCTAGCTCTACTGTATTATATTCTCCCAAGTTCTTAGTCCAATGCTCTGCACACAGTAAGCGCTTAATAAATATCATTGATTGATTGCTGGAAAAGTCTCCACTGGAGCAGCAGAGTCAACACCTCTGAAGACTTAGCCCAGAGATGCGTCCAAGTTGGATGATCATCAGTGGGGCAGCAGCCAAAGCCTGGTCAAACTGGATCACGGCTCCTCCCCAAAATAGGATCTGGGGCTCCTGGGTCGGGATGCTACTACCCGGACAGATCCAGGGTTAGCTGTAGCCAACTAGGCCGATAAAGCTCTCCTCAAAGGGCGAGTTCTAACCTTAGTTTTTCTGATCCAGTCCTCTCCTGGTTCGCCTCTTTCCTACAAGGCCGATCCTCAGTTTCTCTCTTTTTTTTTTTCTGCAAACGTCTCCCTACTTCTCAAAAAACTCAAATGGCTGCCCATTCCTCTCTACATCAAGCAGAAACTCTGAACCACTGATTTTAAGCCCTCAATCAGCGGTCTCCCTCCTACTTTTCCGTTCTCTTGGCCCACTATAACCTTGTCTCTGGGCAGACACTGGGAGAATGACAGAAAGAGTCACAAAACAAAAATGAACCCAGGCAGCAAAATATGGAGTGGCAAAGGGAGAGACAAGAGGCAGGGAGTTCAGTATACTCCAGTTCTTTCAAGCTAACCAAGTCACTCGGCCTCATTTTTTTTAATGGGACTTATTAAGCACTTACTATGTGCCAGGCACTGTACTAAGCGCTGGGGTAGATACAAGCTAATCAGGTTGGACAAGGTCCACGGTTGCACAGGGGGCTTACAATCTCCATCCCCATTCTACAGATGAGAGAACTGAAGCCCAAAGAAGTGACTTGCCCAAGATGACACGGTAGATGAGTGGCAGAGCCAGAATTTGAACCCAGGTCCTTCCGACTCCCAGCCCGTGCTCTATCCACTAGGCCACGCTGCTTCATTCTCATCTTTCCCACCACCAACCTCTATACTCTCCCTGCCGCCTGGAACAGTCTCCTACTTCACATCAGACCCACCATAGCTCTCCCCATCTTCAAAGCCCACTGAAATTACTTCTCCAGGAGGCCTTCCCTGATCAATTTCCCCATTGAAATTTCCCCAATTTCTCTCTTCGGAGAACATGTTAGCTAAAATGTCAATACTTAAAACAAGGAGGACAGTCTTAAAATATCACCATAAGGAATACTGGTGTTCTTGGAGAGAGCAGAATTTAACAAAATGTAATGGGGGAAGGGTTGCAAAGGGAATACTGGGCATGATCACATCCCGAATGTTCCCCCGTACGGAACACAGACTCACCTGAATCAACTCCAACCGGCCCGAATAACTCACTAAGCTGCAGGGCCAATTCAGGGGGTAAAGCCAACTCCAAACAATCTATAGTTAGAGATTTGGGGGTGACTTGGGCAGACGTCACTACCTCGCCTCGGTCTCCTTCACAATTATATATTATGCTTTCTTCAGCCATCCCTCCTTCGGCCAAACTGGTGGGTAACCCACAATACCCCTGACCGAGTAAAACGGTCGTTGCTTCTTGCTCATATACCTCAGGGAGCCCAAGATTCATCCCATTCACTAGGGGATTCTCATTTTCTTTTCTGAAATAGCATTCCCCGAAATCGGTATCCTTGGTTAAAGGCGCAAATGCCGGGTCAAAATCTTCAGACCAAACCCATGCAGGTTGTGAACTCTGAGCAGACTCTACTGGTAACGGTTCACCAGCGGGCTCAGCTGTGTTTGGATCTTTTAAAGTGATTTTTGACGGGACTGAAACAATTTGCTCAGGCCCATCCAAACCTGAAAACTCAGTCTGAAACCTGGAAGAAATTTCATCTGTAGCTTCTTGTTCTCTAGAAATCCCAGACAAAACGCCGGTCAATAACTTGGGCTTTTCTGCATCTGCGTCCTTCTCCTCTGCCTGTTGGACAACCTCGTCGTCGGAATGACAGACCGGTTGTAGATCAGTAGGTTTAATTTCAATATTTTGGCTAACGTCTTGTAAGCTGGGGCCTGAGCTTTGCAGGGCCTCTCCCTGGCTCAAGTTTGCCTCAGACGCCGTCCCGAGGGGCTCAATCTGTTGATTATCCATTGACGCCTGCGAGCTCTCGCCTTCGTTTTCTTCACACAGTTTGGTTTCCGAGTCCAACAGAAGGCTTGTGGTCCACGTGATGTCTTTGTCGCATCGCTCATACAAGTCTTTCAACGCCTCAAATGAAAAGGACCCGAAGAGCTTACAAAGCGTCTTTAGGTGGTCATTCTCATCAGGACTGGTGAGTTCACTTTCTTCCACGTGGGTGCTCTTATCGTGCATGACTCGGTAGGGAATTGCTTCACAAGCCTCTGATTTCACATTCATGCTGCAATCTTTTGGTTTGAATCCATCGGATTTCCCTATTAATACTTTGATGGAATCAGAAATGCCGATTTTCTGATTTTCTATTTTCCACAGAAGAGCGAAGGCTTGGGATTCAGTTTGGGTGCACCGGTTGGCTTCTTCGACAGGACAGCTTCTCTGCATGTCCTCTGGGACTTTCAAGAGAGGCCCGGGTGGGTCTGGGGCTCCGGGAAGAGAGCAGGGAAGAGCCCCTTGATGGCAAGGGGAGCTCCTCTCATTGAGATGACCCTCTTTTTCACTAGTTATTTCATCAGGTAATCTTTCAGGAGATGACTTTTCTGGTTGCTTTAGCTCAGCAATATCTGAACAAAGCCCACCCACCTTGGGCAGGGAACTCTCGGGCACACTTTGGTCACAACTGCATTCTTGACCGGAGGTATCAGTGGCTGTCTCTAGTTCCCTTTCAGATCGGTGCGTTCTTTGGGCTAAGGAACCAGCGAGATTGATGGCTTCCTCGACGTTCAAGGTTTCCGACATCCCTCCTTCGGCATTTCCCGCTGACTCGCATTCATCGAAAAGACCGAGAGGTTCGGATATTTTAGCGGGCATTAGTGCACCTCCACCTTGTTCCAAATATGATTTGAAGGGATCAGATTCTCTATCAAGAGCAGATGAAGACTTCTCAATTCTCCTCCTCCTCTTGACCCTCTGACTCATCGTTTGCTCAACTGGCCAATCACCAACAAAATTCAATAATTCAGGCATCAAAGACTTTTCTTCTGCTGCTTCCTTCTGCCAGCCTGGTTCATACTGGGGTTCTGCAGTCCCTGGTTCATTAGTGTTTACGATTTTTTCACTACAACTCGTCAGTGCTCCGCTCGCACTGGGAACGACAGCCGTGTCATTTTTATTGTCTTCGAGCCGTTGGGTTTCATCTATTTTCACTTCCTCTTCAGCTTTGTGGCCTGTTGATACCTTCTTACTTCCAGAATCTGATAAAGAAGAATCTCCAGCGTCATTCCTGAAGGTCTGCTCAACCTCAGTGTCCGCACCGCTCGCTCTGAGAGACTGTGTTTCGTGCTCCACCTCTTCTTTAGGAAACCACTGGCCAGTGTCCAGGGAAGGAGTCTCAGTGGGGAGCAGCTCAAATTTCTTTTCTCCAGTTAGCTCCAGATGCCTCCAAGATGAAGCAAGGTCATTCTCTTTCACCAAATCATTATCCTTGGGGTCCTCTGAACTGTACGATTAAAAAAAAAAAATCAAAACTTCCTTTAAAAAAAACCCCTGCTCCTGTTTTACTCCCAATACTAATGTCACCAGAAGTTATTCGAATACGATCCATGTGTTCTCTCTCGCTCTCACGCACGCACTTTCTCTCTCTCTCTCTTCCCCTCCTTCCCTACACCCCCAACCTTTCCCTCAGGAATGCCGGCGACCATGAGACCTGATTTTTGTCCCTGGGCTGGCAGAGTTCTGGGTGGTCCCAATGGCCCCTGTAGCTGTTTCCTTGGCACACTGCTTTGGTTCTCCAGGATGTCAGTTGGGCTCTCCAAGAGGGGTCTCCGTGGCTAGGGATCTTTTCCAGGTCTAGGGATACCCCCTTGTCAGGATGGGGGGCAAGTAAGCCCTCCTAGACAGGCACGTGAGGGACAGGAGATATGAGGATTGGAAGTACTATCCTCCCACACTAGCCAGCTGAAGCCTGGATGTCACACAAGTCTGTCCGTGTCTCCGATATTGGGCCACATGGCACAGTGGCTAAATCACGGGCCTGAGGGTCAGAAGGTCATGGGTTCTAATCCCAGACTCGCCACTTCATTCATTCATTCATTCAATCGTATTTATTGAGCGCTTACTGTGTGCAGAGCACTGTACTAAGCGCATGGGAAGTACAAGTTGGCAACACAACCTATCTGCTGTGTAACCTTGGACAGATTACTTCAATCAATCAATCAATCAATCGTATTTATTGAGCGCTTTTACTGTGTGCAGAGCACTGTACTAACCGCTTGGGAAGTACAAGTTGGCAACGTATAGAGACAGTCCCTACCCAACAGTGGGCTCACAGTCTAGAAGACTTCACTTCCCTGTGCCTCATTTAGCTCATCTGTAAAATGGGGATCTGTAAAATGGAGACTGCGTGCCCCGCTTGGGGCAAAGACTATGTCCAATCCGATTTGCTTGTATCTGCCCCCAGCACTTGGTACAGTGCCTTGAACATAGTAGGCACTTAACAAATACCATCATTATTATTATTATCATCATTATTATTTATTCACCAGAAATTCATTCATTCATTCAATCGTATTTATTGAGCGCTAACTGTGTGCAGAGCACTGTACTAAGCGCTTGGGAAGTACAGGTTGGCAACATATAGAGACGGTCCCTACCCAACAGTGGGCTCAGAGTCTAGAAGACTAGACTGTCCAGAAATGACACGAACGTGTCAACCTGGGGTAGGAAGACAGGGCTTGGGTGTCACGGAGAAGCAGCGTGGCTTACTGGAAAGAGCCCAGGCTTTGGAGTCAGAGGTCATGGGTTCAAATCCCGGCTCCGCCAACTGTCAGCTGGGTGACTTTGGGCAAGTCACTTCACTTCTCTGGGCCTCAGTTCCCTCATCTGGAAAATGGGGATTAAAACTGTGAGCCCCCCGTGGGACAACCTGATCACCTTGTAACCTCCCCAGCGCTTAGAACAGTGCTTTGCACACAGTAAGCACTTAATAAATGCCATCATTATTATTATTATTATTATTATTCACTTCAATTCCATCAATTTCTTGCCTCTCCTGAGCACCCTCCCAGCCAAGGAAAGCCTTATTTTCTAACTTCAGCCCTCTCTGATTTTCATCCCTTAAACATCCTTTCTCTCAGCCGCCAAAGGCTCCAGACCAGACGTTTCCGGATCCAGTACGTTATTTTTGTCTTCACCCACCCACGATGATCAGAAACTGATCTTGCGTCAACTGGGAAGAAAACATATATAGTGAAAGAAATGACTGCACTTATATATCTTTGCCCGCCACTAGACTAAGATCACTAAAAATCTGAATGGGAAAACATTTGTGGGCAGAGAACGTATATACCAACTCAGTCATAATGCGCTCCCCCAAAGTGCTTAATACAGTGCTCTGCACACAGTAAGTGCTCGATAAATACCATTCGTTAATTGATCGATTGATTAAAATCAGGTAGTACCTTGGTCACTTCACTAACAGCCAGTTAATCGGATTTATTGAGCCAAGCCTACGCATAAGCTTCTGGTTGCCTCAACACCCCTTCTGCTTTTATTGAAGTCAGTAGTACTCCTGGCCCTGGTGATCTATTTACTTGTACATATCTATTCTATTTATTTTATTTTGTTAGTATGTTCGGTTTTGTTCTCTGTCTCCCCCTTTTAGACTGTGAGCCCACTGTTGGGTAGGGACTGTCTCTATATGTTGCCAACTTGTACTTCCCAAGCGCTTAGTACAGTGCTCTGCACACAGTAAGCTCTCAATAAATACGATTGATTGATTGATTTAAAACTCACATGGTCCAAGGTGTGAGGTAGAATGATCTTCCGCTAGGGCAGACCATGAGTTTGGGAGTTAGAGAACCTGGTTTGTCGCCCCAGTATTGCCACCGGCGTGCTGTGTGGTCTTGGACAAGGCACTTGACTTCTCTGTACCTCAGTTTCCTCCAGTGGAAAACAGGAATCAGATAGCTGCCTGGTCTCCCTCCTAGATTGCGAGCCTTGTCTTCAAAAGGGACTGTGTTCAATCTGGTCATCTTGTATCTACCCCCGTGTTTAGCACATGGTAAGTGACTACTTAGTCTCCCTGTGCCTCAAATTCTTCATCTTTAATAGGAAAAATACCTTACCTCACAGAGATGTTGTGGGATATTTCTAAAATCAAATCAGATAAGTGATGCAAAAATACTATGGAAAATAATATTAAATAAGATTATGCCTCAAATTCTTCATCTTTAATAGGAAAAAACACCTTACCTCACAGAGATGTTGTGGGATATTTCTAAAATCAAATCAGATAAGTGATGCAAAAATACTGTGGAAAATAATATTGAATAAAATTACGCTATTTGTTAAGTGCTTACTGTGTGTCAGGCACTCTAATAAGCACTAGGGTGAATACAAGCAAATCTGCTGGACACAGTTCCTGCCCCACATGGGGCTCACAGTCTTAATCCCCATTTTCCTGAGGAGGCAACTGAGGCCCAAAGAAGTTAAGTGACTTACCCAAGGTCACCCAGCAGACAATTGGCAGAGCCGGGCCTAGCACCCAGGTCTTTCTGACTCCCCAGCCTATGCTCTCCCCACTAGGCCATGCTGCTTTTCAAATGAGAAAAAAATTTAAAAAAGCACTTTTTAAAATTCCAGGTATCGTTTGCCAGAGTCAGGGCTGCAAAATACATCTGGGAGAGATCTCTGAGAAGAGAGTAGAAGCATAGTTTCACTGACTCTTCAGATAAATCATTAACCAAATCTGCATTCCCAAACTCCCTCAGCAATCACAGATCCAAGGTAGAGGGAATGAAAGCCAACTTGTACTTCCCAAGTGCTTAGTACAGTGCTCTGCACACAGTAAGCGCTCAATAAATATGATTGATTGACAGACAGACCGCTGAGGCTCAGAGAAGCAGAGCCGATTTTATGAACCGAGAGGGTAACTATGGGAGAAGCAGCGTGGCTCGGTGGAAAGAGCCTGGGCTTTGGAGTCAGAGGTCATGGGTTCGAAACCCGGCTCCACCAAATGTCAGCTGTGTGACTTTGGGCAAGTCACTTCACTTCTCTGGGCCTCAGTTCCCTCATCTGTAAAATGGGGACTGAGACTGTGAGCCCCCTGTGGGACAACCTGATCACCTTGTAACCTCCCCAGTGCTTAGTACAGTGCTTTGCACATAGTAAGTGCTTAATAAATGCCGTAAAAAAAAAGCTCAGGGCTCATGTTTTGATTCTCGCTTGTCACTAGGGACTGCATCTGAAAACTACTCAACTCCTTTGTACTGGCTGCCCATCTTTCCTCCCCACCACACACTTTCATTCATTCAATCGTATTTATTGAGCACTTACTGTGTGCAGAGCACTGTACTAAGCGCTTGGGAAGTACAAGTTGGCAACATATAGAGACGGTCCCTACCCAACAGTGGGCTCACAGTCTAGAAGGGGGAGACAGACAATAAAACAAAAATGCGGACAGGTGTCAAGTCCCCAGAATAAATAAAAATAAAGCTAGATACACATCACTAACAAAATAAATAGAATAGTAAATATGTACAAGTAAAATAAATAGAGTAATAAATCTGTACAAACATATACACAGGAGAAGCAGCATGGCTCAGTAGAAAGAGCACGGGCTTTGGAGTCAGAGGTCATGGGTTCAAATTCCGGCTCCACCAGTTGTCAGCTGTGTGACTTTGGGCAAGTCACTTCACTTCTCTGTGCCCCAGTTACCTCATCTGTAAAATGGGGATTAAGACTGTGAGCCCCCCGTGGGACAACCTGATCACCTTGTAACCTCCCCAGCGCTTAGAACAGTGCTTTGCACATAGTAAGCGCTTAACAAATACAATCATTATTATTACTATATATACACCCCAGACCCCACTGAGATAGACAACGATAATCCCTAGCAAGCAATGAACATCAACTCGTGGCTACATTTGGAGAAAATTCAAGTTAATTCTCAGGGAATTAATAACAGTCACTAACAGCTGATGGAGGACGGAAGAAGGAGAATATCAATAGGTTAGCTCAGGGGTCTGCAAGTTTTTCTCCTCCAAGAGTCTTTAAGGTGTCTGACTGAGACTGAACCCCCTTCTCCCCCTCCCCATCCCCCCCCCATTTTACAGATGAGGGAACTGAGGCCCAGAGAAGTGAAGGGACTTGCCCAAAGTCACCCAGCTGCCAAGTGGTGGAGACGGGATTTGAACCCATGACCTCTGACTCCAAAGCCCGGGCTCTTTCCACTGAGCCACGCTGCTCCTCTAATGAACTAATGAACCCGAAAAGGAGGTATTACAGTCTTCAGAACACACGGGAACAGGGCACCGAACCACTGAAAAAGAATCAGAGGGATGAGCATTTAACACAGTTTACTGGATTATTTCCTTTTGTCATTGGTACTTACCTGCTACTTTGGTTCTGACCGAGGTGTTCAATGGGCTGTGCACAGTCAAGCCCCACTGGACCGGAAGAATTCAGGACTTTCGAGATGGAAATGTTGTGTTCATAGCGAGCCAGCATTCTTATTATTTTCGCTTGGCTTACCCCGTGAACGTTGCGCCTAGGGATTCAAATTTGAAAAGGGAAATGATCACGGGGGGCTAGAAACAAACCCAGGAAGTAATACAGACCTGATAGATGTTGGGCGGTGCTGGTTTGTACCTAGGATCTACCCAGGCGGGCAACTCAGAGAACGCCAAGAAATCCATGAGAAGCAGCACAGCCTCGTGGAAACAGTGTGGACTTCAGCGTCGAAGGCCCTGGGTTCTAATCCTGGCTCTACCAATTGCTTGCTGTAGCGTGGCTCAGTGGAAAGAGCCTGGGCTTTGGATTTATTTATGGTTGTACATATTTATTACTCTATTTATTTATTTATTTATTTTACTTGTACATTTCTATCCTATTTATTTTATTCTGTTGGTATGTTTGGTTCTGTTCTCTGTCTCCCCCTTTTAGACTGTGAGCCCACTGTTGGGTAGGGACTGTCTCTATGTGTTGCCAATTTGTACTTCCCAAGCGCTTAGTACAGTGCTCTGCATATAGTAAGCGCTCAATAAATACAATTGATTGATTGATTGATTGATTGAGTCAGAGGTCACGGGTGCAAATCCCAGCTCCGCCAACTGTCAGCTGTGTGACTTTGGGCAAGTCACTTCACTTCTCTGGGCCTCATTTACCTCATCTGTAAAATGGGGATTAAGACTGTGAGCCCCCCATGGGACAACCTGATCACCCTGTAACCTCCCCGGCGCTTCAAACAGTGCTTTGCACATAGTAAGCACTTTCTCCCCCTTTTAGACTGTGAGCCCATCTGCTTTTATTGAAGCATCCCTTCTGCTTTTATTGAAGTCAGTAGTACTCCTGGCCCTGGCGATCTATTTACTTGTACATATCTATTCTATTTATTTTATTTTGTTAGTATGTTTGGTTTTGTTCTCTGTCTCCCCCTTTTAGACTGTGAGCCCACTGTTGGGTAGGGACCATCTCTATATGTTGCCAACTTGTACTTCCCAAGTGCTTAGTACAGTGCTCTGCACACAGTAAGCGCTCAATAAATACGATTGATTGATTGATAACGAGCTTACTCCCAGCTATTTCCTTTCAAATATCCACAATCAATTCCTGTCAGGTCCCAAGCCCCTCATTTAGCATTCCTGGAAGTAGCTGGCCTCCAAAATGTTTCCATATGGCACTTGTCACAACAGTTTGGGTTAATGATTTACTCAAAACTCTGGAGGATGACCGGATCATTTTCGTTTTTTTCTGGAATTAACTAATTGAGTCTTTAAAAAAACCAAAGCAAAAGAACAAATGGCTGGAATTAAAGGCTTGGTTTTATGCAAACAATTCACTCTAGAGTGCACACTAGAGTACACTGCCTATTTCAGATTTAGTGGACTTATTGTATGGCCAATAAAATGAAAAGAAAGAAGAAGAGACCACAAACCCTTCATATGCAGTTCACAACATAACCATCCGGTTTAAACAAAATAATAATAATGGCATTTGTTAAGTGCTTACTATGTGCAAAGCACTGTTCTAAGCGCTGATACGATGCCACTGGTAAAGGTGACATTGGTGCAATGATCCGTCCTGGATTTTGTCATCCAAATTCCATGGCTACCTGCAAGAATCCTGTTTGTTTCTTTTTTTTTTTTGGATGGTATTTGTTGAGTGCTATGAGCCAGGCATTCATTCATTCATTCAATCATATTTATTGACGCTGACTGTGTGCAGGGCACTGTACTAAGCACTTGGGAAGTCCAAGTTGGCAACATATAGAGACGGTCCTTACCCAACAGTGGGTTCACAATCTAGAAGGGGGAGACAGAGAACAAAACATCTTAACAAAATAAAATAAATAGAATAAATATGTACAAATAAAATAAATAGAGTAATAAATACATACAAACATATATATATATATATATATATATATGTACTAAGCCCTGAGACAGATACAAGCTAATCAGATTGGACACAGTCCCTGTACCACATGGGGCTCTCAGTTTTAATCCCCATTTTACAGATGAGGTAACGGCGGCACTGAGAAATGAAGTGACCTGCCCAAGTTCACCTAGCTGACAACCGACGGAGCTGGGATTAGAACCCAGGTCCTTCTGTCTTCCGGGCCCGTGCTCTACCCACTAGGCCATGCTACTTCCTGAGAGAGAACTAAAAAGGAGATGTAATGTCGAATCTTTTTACCTTTCAAGCTCCTTTGGTTTATATTTCCACCACGTGTCTGGTTCCCGGAAGATTATATGATAGTTGTATTTCTGGGCCTAAATGCAAATAAAGCAAAATATAGATCATTTATTTTCACAGAGTAACTTGAAAACAGTGTACTAATTTGGGGAAGACATTCCAATTCAGGGGTCCTTGTTACTTGGGCAAGTCTCTGATATGGCCTAGTGGAAGGAGCACAGGGTTCAATCGATTAACAATCAATCATATTTATTGAGCAGCTACTTTGTGCAGAGCACAGTACTAAGCGCTTAGGAGATTACAACAGAACAGAGTTGGTAGACACATTCCCTTCCCACATCTGGGAGTCAGGAGCTCTAGGCTTTAATCCCTGCTCTTCCTCCCCCGCCTCATCTCCCCGGCCTTACCTCCTTCCCCTCCCCATAGCAACTGTATATATGTATATATGTTTGTACGCATTTATTACTCTATTTATTTATTTATTTAATTTGTACATATTCATTCTATTTATTTTATTTTGTTAATATGTTTTGTCTTGTTGTCTGTCTCCCCCTTCTAGACTGTAAGCCCACTGGTGGGTAGGGACCGTCTCTACATGTTGCCAACTTAGACTTCCCAAGCACTTAGGACAGTGCTCTGCGCACAGTAAGCGCTCAATAAATACGATTGAATGAATGAATGCAAGTTGCGTGACCTTAGGCAAGTCACTGAACCTCCTAGGCCTCCGTTTTTTCATCCGTAAAATGGGGATTAAATACCCGTTCTCCCTCCATCTTAGACTGAGAACCTCGATGTGGGCCAGGGATTGTTTCTGATCTGATTATACAGTAGCTAGACTAGCACATAGCAAGTGCTTAATAGATGCCATAATTATTATCCGTTCAGGAACACTGAGAAAAGAACCTCTGACCTCTAGTGTGGACTTTATCAGACAGGCGCTGAAAGCCCAGACCAAGTCCAGGAGGGTCTGTGGAATGGGCAGTGTCTCGTAGTCATAGTAATTGTATTTACTCACTGTGGATTTTTTAATGTGTACTCCAAAACCATGAAAAGTGCTTTTCTCAGCACATCGACAGTACTTTCCCCACCCCTGCGCTTCCCTTCGCTCTTCTTTCCCATTTCCCTTCTGAGTGCTAATAAGCCTTAGGAAATAGCTTCCCCACAGCAAGGTTCATGGTGGAAAGTGCACTGTACTGGGTTGTCAAGAAACCCAGTTCTACTCCAGGCTCCATTATTTAATAATAATAATAATAATAATAATAATAATAATAATAATAATGGCATTTATTAAGCACTTACTATGTGCAAAGCACTGTTCTAAGCGCTGGGGAGGTTACAAGGCAATCAGGTTGTCCTACGGGGGGCTCACAGTCTTCATCCCCATTTTACAGATGAGGGAACTGAGGCACAGAGAAGTTAAATGACCGGCCCAAAGTCACACAGCTGACAAGCGGCAGGGCCGGGATTTGAACTTGCCCACAGTATAATAATAATAATGTTGGCATTTGTTAAGCGCTCACTATGTGCAAAGCACTGTTCTAAGTGCTGGGGGGGGTACAAAGTGATCAGGTTGTCCCACGTGGGGCTCACAGTCTTAATCCCCATTTTACAGATGAGGTAACTGAGGCTCAGAGAAGTTAAGTAACTTGCCCAAGGTCACACAGCAGACATGTGGCAGAGCTGGGATTCAAACCCATGACCTCTGACTCCAAAGCCCGTGCTCCTTCCACTGAGCCACACTGCTTCTCCGATGATCTGGGGCACCTCATTAAACTTCTCTGAGCTTGATTCCTCATGGTATGAGAGGGGAAAGTGACCGCTAACTCTCCCAAGAGCTTAGTACAGTGCTCTACACATAGTAAGCGCTCAATAAATACCACTGATTTGAGCTGTAAAATGGGGGAAAAAAAATCCCGTGAGGCAACTGAGGTCTAGAAGTTTAGGTGACTTGCCCGAGGTCACACGGCAGGCCTCGGAAGAGCTGGGAGTAGAACCTAGGTCTCCTCGCTCCCGTATCTGTGCTCTTTTGGAAATCCCCAAGGGATCTCAAGGCTGGGCATCACATTTCCTTGGAACTCAGGAGGAAGGGGCTGGCTACCCACAAAAAGGGCAAATGAACGAGGGGAAAAAGATACAATCGGCCCTTCTGTGTCATCTAAGCACTTGGATCTGTGACCTTTCGACACTGGCTATTCGCTACACCCCCCAACCCCACAGCACTTACATACATGTCTTCAAATCATTTATATAAATTACTTATTTACTCATATTAATGTCCATCTCCCCCTCCAGCTCGTTGTGGGCAGGGAGCGTGTCTACCAACTCTGTTGTACTGTGCTCTCCCAAGAGCTCTGCAAAAGTAAGCCCTTAATAAATACCACTGAAGGACTGATTGAAAAGAAATCCCCCAGTCCGTAAGCACTTAATAAATACTCCTCCTCCACTACTAATTCTGCCCCTTTAAACTATGAGACCACAAAAAACACGATACCAACCATAGCAGCATATGGCTTCATTTCCCAAGCCTGTAGGTTTGTGTTGTCAATTATTATAGGTGAAATCCTCTTCTCAAATGCTTCTTTGGCTGAAAAATATAAAGAATTTCAACCCCCCCACCAAAAAAAGGAGTTTTTAAAGCAATCCTGGCATCCATGTTTAAAATTGAAGATAACCATAAAAAAGAAAAGGGTCAATTAACCAGAGTCTTATAGTTTCATACTTTAAAATCACTGCCCATTCATTTGGGGTTTCAATTATTGCACAATTAGATGTGTATAAACATTTAACAAATGCAAGGTGCTCATTAGAGATAGATCACACCGGAGTAATCACACACTGCAAATAACACTCCCTTTACACTCAGAAGGACTAAATTCTGCCTGGAACTTAGACCTCCTTTCACTACGTAAAACTGGATTTGCTTTTCACTGATTTATATTACACTGCTTTTCTCCAAATCCCTGACCAGTGGGAAGCCAAAGGAGCAAGACCTAGAGACGCAACGTGGCCTAGTGGAGAGAGCCCAGGCTTGGGAGTCAGAAGGACCTGGGTTCTACTCCGGGCTCTGCCAACTGCTTGCCGTATAACCTTGGGCAAGTCACTTAACTTCTCTGTGCCTCAGTTTCCTCAAGTGTAAAATGGGGATATCTGTTCTCCCTCCTACTTAGACTGTGATCCCCATGTAGCAGGCAATGTGTCTGTTATATTGTCGTATTGTACTCTCCCAAGTGGTCTGCACACAGTAAGCACTCAATCAATCAATCGGCCAGTCAATCGTATTTATTATAATTTATTTATTTATATTAATGTCTGTCTTCCCCTCTGAACTGGAAGCTCATTGTGAGCAGGGAACGGGTCTATTTATTGCTCAATTAATATGACCGACCGACTGAGACAGGGACTGTGTCTGACCCAATTAACTTGTATGTACTGTTCTGTGCTTGATACAGACTAAATACTTAACATTGAAAAAAAAAAAATCTTGGCCCTTGTCCTCCCCATTTTGTTTTTTTTCTCTCCCTTCCTCATTCATTCATTCATTCAATCGTATTTATTGAGCACTTACTGCGTGCAGAGCACCGTACTAAGCGCTTGGGAAGTCCAAGTTGGCAACATCTAGACCCTATAGTCCCTACCCAACAGCGGGCTCACAGTCTAGAAGGGGGGAGCCAGACAACAAAACATATTAACAAAATAAAATAAATAGAATAAATATGTACAAGTAAAATAGAGTCATAAATATGTACAAACATATATACATATATATATATGACATTTGATTTTTTTGAGCTTTAGGATATTATAAATATAAATAAACCTGGTGACCTTTCAGAACATGAAAGCACACTGTGGGAATCAAATCCAAAAAAACTTCCTCCCTCCAGAGGACTGTATAACATAACATCTCTGGGCACTTTTCTATCACCACCTTGGACGAGAAGTCGTCATTTTTTCCACACATACATGTATGACTTTTGATTTTTTTTTAGTTTTAGGATATTATAAATATAAATAAACCTGGTGACCTTTCAGAACATAAGAGCACACAGTGGGAATCAAATCCAAAAAAACTTCTTTCCTCCAGAGGACTGTATAACATAACATCTCTGGGTACTTTTCTATCACCACCTTGGAAGAGAAGTCATCATTTTTTCCACACATACATGTATGACATTTGACTTTTTTTTTGAGCTTTAGGATATGATAAATATAAATAAACCTGGTGACCTTTCAGAACATGAAAGCACACTGTGGGAATCAAATCCAAAAAAACTTCTTTCCTCCAGGACTGTATAACATAACATCTCTGGGCACTTTTCTATCACCACCTTGGAAGGGAAGTCATCATTTTTTCCACACATACATGTATGACATTTGATTTTTTTTGAGCTTTAGGATATTATAAATATAAATAAACCTGGTGACCTTTCAGAACATGAAAGCACACTGTGGGAATCAAATCCAAAAAAACTCCTTTCCTCCAGGGGACTGTATAACATAACATCTCTGGGCACTTCTCTATCACCACCTTGGAAGGGAAGTCATCATTTTTTCCACACAAGCTACTGACACCGAGGTGCTTTAATAACCCTCAAAGTAAACTCGTTCAAAATGAAACTGCTAAAAATGGAATATGATGTGAACCCCATCCTGTGTGGCACTCCCTCCCTCCCTCTCCTCCTTCGATTTTCTTCATATCTCTCTGGCCGCTCCTCCTGTCTCCTTCTCCGGCTATTCCCCGCCTCTGACTTCCCTGTTTCATTCATTCAATCGTATTTATTGAGCGCTTACTGTGTGCAGAGCACTGTACTAAGGGCTTGGGAAGTCCAAGTTGGCAACGTATAGAGACGGTCCCCACCCAACAGCGGGCTCACAGTCTAGAAGGGGGAGACGGACAACGAAAGAAAACATGTGGACGGGTGTCAAGTCGTCAGAATAAATGATGATGATATTTGTTAAGCACTTACTATGTGCCAAGCACTGTTCTAAGCACTGGGATGGGTACAAGCAAAGTGAATTGGACACAGTCCCTGCCCCATGTGGGGCTCACATTCTCAATCCACATTTTCCAGATGAGTTAGCACAAGGTAATAATAATAATGATGATGATTCATTCATTCATTCAATCGTATTTATTGAGCGCTTACTGTGTGCAGAGCTCATCTGTCCTTAATCAATCAATCATATTTACGGAGCACTTACTATGTACTGAGTACCGTACTAAGAGCTTGGGAGAGTCCAATACAACAGAGCTGGTAGATCCGTTCCCTGCTCACAAACAGCCTTACAGTCTAGAGAGGGAGACAGTTATTAATATAAGTAGATAATAATCATTATTATGGGATTTCTTAAGCGCTTACTATGTTCCAGAAACTGTACTAAACGCCGGGGGTAGATATGAGCAAAACGAGTTGGACACAGTCCCTGTCTAGCGTGGGGCTCAGAGTCTCATTTTACAGATAATAATAATAATAATAATGATGATGGCATTTGGTAAGCACTTACTATGTGCCAAGCACTGTTCTAAGCACTGGGGGGATACAAGGTGATCAAGTTGTCCCACGTGGGGCTCACAGTCTTAATCCCCATTTTACAGACGAAGGAACTGAGGCTCAGAGAAGTTAAGTGACTTGCTCAAGGTCACACAGCAGACACGTGGCACAGCTGGGAGTTGAACCCATCCATTCATTCAATCGTATTTATTGAACGCTTACTGTGTGCAGAGCACTGTACTAAGCGCTTGGGAAGTACAAGTTGGCAACATAATGACCTCTGACTCCAAAGCCCGTGGTTTTTCCACTGAGCCACGCTGCTTCTCTGTTACAGAGAGAACAGGCTCTCTGTGCCTCGGTTACAGATGAGGTAACTGAGGCACAGAGAAGTGAAGTGACTTGCTCAAGGTCACACAGCACATGAGTAGCGGAACTGGGATTATGGAAATGATGTGGACCATTATGGGTATGGCTTAATAACCTTGAGCCACTGGTAGTTTCTCGGGGCAGCGGGGGTGGTCCTTACCTCGCTTCTGGTTCCACTCATGGGCTTCTCTCAAGCGGCTGACATCATACAGGAAATGCCCATTTTTGTTAAAGTACTCATCTGTGTTAAGGATGACTCCGCCCGGATTATCCTCTAGCAGTGCCCTGGAAAAGGTCCAGAGCATAACAGATTATTTTCCCTCTTTCTTAAAAGATACAACGTAACTTGTAAAACATACCTGGGGAGGCTAGAGCGAGCTGGGGAAAATGACCCCGGTTAATAGGGCGCAACCTACTAACGAACACGAGAAACAACTATTAATGAACACGAGAAGCAGCATCGCCTGGATAGAGCCCGGGCCTGGGAATCAGAAGGACCGGGCTACTAATCCCGGCTCTGCCGCTTGTCTGCTGTGGGACCTTGGACGAGTCATTTCCCTTACCTGTTGCCTCAGTTTCCTCATTTGTAAAAAATGGGGATTAGGACCGTGAGCCCCATATGGGGCAGAGACCGTGTCCAACCTTATTAGCTTGTATCTACCCCGGTGCTTAATACTGTGAGCCCACTGTTGGGTACAGATCGTCTCTATATGTTGCCAACTTGTACTTCCCAAGCGCTTAGTACAGTGCTCTGCACACAGTAATTGCTCAATAAATACGACTGATTGACCGATTGATTAGTCCAGTGCTCTGCACATAGTAAGTGCTCAATAAATACGACTGAATGAATGAATGATATGAAGTGCAAACTGAGGTGATGTGAAGACAGGTGATGTGAAGACTGAGCCGATGTGGAGGGAAGCAGTGTGCAATATAACAGAGTTGGTTGGTGGGCGTGAGGCTCCTGAGTGGTGGCAATGGTATTTATTGAGCTCTTACTGTGTGCGGAGCACTGTAGTATGTGCTCGGAAGAGTTGGTAGATCAATCAATCAATCGTACTTATTGAGCGCTTACTATATGCAGAGCACTGTACTAAGCGCTTGGGAAGCACAAGTTGGCAACATAAGAAACAGTCCCTACCCAACAGCAGATAAATGGCAGCAAACCTTGTGACTCCCAGGCCCGTGCTCTAACCCTATGCCATACTGCTTATCTGTCGATGGTTATCGATTGATCTCTGGTATGTACTGAGCGCTCGCTTGCTTTGTGGAGAGCCCCGTACAAAACGCTCGGGAGGGTACACTACAACAGAGTTGGTCGATGGGACTCCCGCCCACAAGGAGTTTAGAGGAGGAGTTGGGCGTTCAAAACAGATTATTGGATTGGTTTCAGCACACAGACAAACGTTTGAAGTCAATGCCAGCCGATGACAAAGTAAGAAATCATCTTTAGGAGGTGTGACGATGGAGCCATATAGTCTCGGCTTGCTACCGCTTCAGTAGAACCCTTTATTTTTTGCCTCATGATGGCTTCTGCTTAGGTACTCGGTTTTATGAAGAAAAATTCGATCTCGCACCTGCAGTACTGGGGAACATCCAGCTCCTCAATTTTACTCGCTTTTGGCCCGCTACACATCCCCCATACACCCCCTGGCCTGGAATGCCGCCCGTCCCCACATCCCCCAAGCTAGCTCTCTTCGTCCCTTCAAGGCCCTACTGAGAGCTAACCTCCTCCAGGTGGCCATCCCACACTGAGCGCTCTCCTTCCTCTCCCCCTCCTCCCCCTCTCCATCCCATCTTACCTCCTTCCCTTCCCCACAGCACCTGTATATATGTATATATGTTTGTACGTATTTATTACTCAATTTATTTATTTATTTTACTTGTAAATATCTATTCTATTTATTTTATTTTGTTAATATGTTCTGTTCTGTTCTCTGTCACCCAGAGGTAGTACAGTGATCTGCACATAGCACTCATAAATATGATCGATTGATTGCTGAGCCCCCTGCTTTCCCTCCCCATCCCCCCCGCCTTACCTCCTTCCCCTCCCCACAGCACCCGGATACATGTATATACGTTTGTATGGATTTATTACTCTATTTATTTTATTTATACATATTTACTCTAATTATTTTATTTTGTTAATATGCTTTGTTTGGTTCTCTGTCTCCCCCCTTCTAGACTGTGAGCCCACTGTTGGGTAGGGACCGTCTCTATATGTTGCCAACTTGTACTTCCCAAGCGCTTAGTCCAGTGCTCTGCACACAGTAAGTGCTCAATAAATACGACTGATTGATTGATTGATTGATTGAGCCCACAGTTGGGTAGGGGTCATCTCTACATGTTGCCAACTTGTACTTCCCAAGCGCTTAGTACAGTGCCAGTCACCATTCTAAGAAATGGGGTGGAAACCAGCAAATATGGTTGGACCCTCTCCCTATCCCAAGTGGGGCTCCAGGCTCCATCCCCATTTTGCAGATGAGGGAACTGAGGCACAGAGGAGTTAAGTGACTCGCCCAAGGTCATGCAGCAGACAAATGGCAGCAAACCTTGTGACTCCCAGGCCCGTGCCTTATCCCCATGCAGCAGACAAATGGAAGCAAACCTTGTGACTCCCAGGCCCGTGCTCTATCCCCATGCAGTAGACAAATGGCAGCAAAGCTCCTGACTCCCAGGCCCGTGCTCTATCCCTATGCCATACTGCTTATCTGTTGATGGTTATCGATTGATCTCTGGTATATACTGAGCGCTCGCTTGCTTTGTGGAGAGCCCCGTACAAAACGCTTGGGAGGGTACACTACAACAGAGTTGGTAGATGGGACCCCTGCCCACAAGGAGTTTAGAGGAGGAGTTGGGCGTTAAAAACAGATTATTGTTTTGGTTTCATCACACCCCACAGACAAACGTTTGAAGTCAATGCCTGCCAATGACAAAGTAAGAAATCATCTTTAGGAGGCGTGAAGATGGAGCCATCCAGTCTCGGCTTGCTACACACTTCAGTAGAACCCTTTCATTTTTGCCTCATGACGGCTTCGGATTAGTTACTTGGTTTTATGAAGAAAAATTGGATCTCGCACCTGCAGTATTGGGGAACATACAGCTCCTCAATTTTACTCGCTTTTGGCCCGCTACACATCCTCCATACATCCCCTGGCCTGGAATGCCCCCCCTCCCCACATCTGCCAAGCCAGCTCTCTTCCTCCCTTCAAGGCCCTACTGAGAGCTCACCTCCTAAAGGTGGCCTTCCCAGACTGAGCCCAATCCTTCCTCTCCCCCTCCTCCCCCTCTCCATCCCCGCCATCTTACCTCCTTCCCTTTCCCACAGCACCTGCATAAATGTATATATGTTTGTACGTATTTATTACTCTATTTATTTATTTATTTTACTTGTAAATATCTATTCTATTTATTTTATTTTGTTAATATGTTTTGTTTTGTTCTCTGTCACCCCCTTCTAGACTGTGAGCCCACTGTTGGGTAGGGACCGTCTCTATGTGTTGCCAACTTGTACTTCCCAAGCACTTAGTCCAGTGCTCTGCACACAGTAAGCGCTCAATAAATACGATTGATTGATTGATTGATTGATTGAGCCCACTGTTGGGTAGGGGTCGTCTCTATATGTTGCCAACTTGCACTTTCCAAGCGCTTAGTACAGTGCCAGGCACCATTCTAAGAGCTGGGGTGGAAACCAGGGAATTGGGTTGGACCCTCTCCCTATCCCACGTGGGGCTCACAGTCTCCATCCCCATTTTGCAGATGAGGGAAATGAGGCACAGAGGAGTTAAGTGACTCGCCCAAGGTCATGCAGCAGACAAACGGCAGCAAACCTTCTGACTCCCAGGCCCGTGCTCTATCCCTATGCAGCAGACAAATGGCAGCAAACCTTGTGACTCCCAGGCCCGTGCCTTAACCCTATGCAGCAGACAAATGGCAGCAAACCTCCTGACTCCCAGGCCCGTGCTCTATCCCCATGCCATACTGCTTATCTGTCAATGCTTATCGATTGATCTCTGGTATGGACAGGCCATGCTATTTCTCTGTCTATGCATCCCTGTTTATCAACTCTGTTATAGCATACTCTCCCAAGTGCTTAGTACAGTGATCTGCACACAGTGCTCATTTATATGATCGATTGATTGCTGAGCCACCTCCTCCCCCTCCACATCCCCCCGCCTTACCTCCTTCCCCTCCCTACAGCACCCGGATATATGTATATATGTTTGTACGGATTTATTAATCTATTTTATTTGTACATATTTATTCTAATTATTTTATTTTGTTAATATGTTTTGTTTTCTGTCTCCCCCTTCTAGACTGTGAGCCCACTGTTGGGTAGGGACCATCTCTAGATGTTGCCAACTTGTACTTCCCAAGCACTTAGTCCAGTGCTCTGCACACAGTAAGTGCTCAATAAATACAATTGATTGATTGATTGATTAATTGAGCCCACTGTTGGGTAGGGGACATCTCTATATGTTGCCAACTTGTACTTCCCAAGCGCTTAGTCACGTGCCAGGCACCATTCTAAGAGCTGGGGTGGAAACAAGCAAATTGGGTTGGACCCTCTCCCTATCCCACGTGGGGCTCACAGTCTCCATCCCCATTTTGCAGATGAGGGAACTGAGGCACAGAGGAGTTAAGTGACTCGCCCAAGGTCATGCAGCAGACAAATGGCAGCAAACCTTGTGACTCCCAGGCCCGTGCCTTATCCCCATGCAGCAGACAAATGGAAGCAAACCTTGTGACTCCCAGGCCCGTGCTCTATCCCCATGCAGTAGACAAATGGCAGCAAAGCTCCTGACTCCCAGGCCCGTGCTCTATCCCTATGCCATACTGCTTATCTGTCGATGGTTATCGATTGATCTCTGGTATATACTGAGCGCTCGCTTGCTTTGTGGAGAGCCCCGTACAAAACGCTCGGGAGGGTACACTACAACAGAGTTGGTAGATGGGACCCCTGCCCACAAGGAGTTTAGAGGAGGAGTTGGGCGTTAAAAACAGATTATTGTTTTGGTTTCATCACACCCCACAGACAAACGTTTGAAGTCAATGCCTGCCAATGACAAAGTAAGAAATCATCTTTAGGAGGCGTGAAGATGGAGCCATCTAGTCTCGGCTTGCTACACACTTCAGTAGAACCCTTTCATTTTTGCCTCATGATGGCTTCGGATTAGTTACTCGGTTTTATGAAGAAAAATTGGATCTCGCACTTGCAGTATTGGGGAACATACAGCTCCTCAATTTTACTCGCTTTTGGCCCGCTACACATCCTCCATACATCCCCTGGCCTGGAATGCCCCCCCTCCCCACAACTGCCAAGCCAGCTCTCTTCCTCCCTTCAAGGCCCTACTGAGAGCTCACCTCCTAAAGGTGGCCTTCCCAGACTGAGCCCAATCCTTCCTCTCCCCCTCCTCCCCCTCTCCATCCCCGCCATCTTACCTCCTTCCCTTTCCCACAGCACCTGCATAAATGTATATATGTTTGTACGTATTTATTACTCTATTTATTTATTTACTTTACTTGTAAATATCTATTCTACTTATTTTATTTTGTTAATATGTTTTGTTTTGTTCTCTGTCACCCCCTTCTAGACTGTGAGCCCACTGTTGGGTAGGGACCGTCTCTATGTGTTGCCAACTTGTACTTCCCAAGCACTTAGTCCAGTGCTCTGCACACAGTAAGCGCTCAATAAATACGATTGATTGATTGATTGATTGATTGAGCCCACTGTTGGGTAGGGGTCGTCTCTATATGTTGCCAACTTGCACTTTCCAAGCGCTTAGTACAGTGCCAGGCACCATTCTAAGAGCTGGGGTGGAAACCAGGGAATTGGGTTGGACCCTCTCCCTATCCCACGTGGGGCTCACAGTCTCCATCCCCATTTTGCAGATGAGGGAAATGAGGCACAGAGGAGTTAAGTGACTCGCCCAAGGTCATGCAGCAGACAAACGGCAGCAAACCTTCTGACTCCCAGGCCCGTGCTCTATCCCTATGCAGCAGACAAATGGCAGCAAACCTTGTGACTCCCAGGCCCGTGCCTTAACCCTATGCAGCAGACAAATGGCAGCAAACCTCCTGACTCCCAGGCCCGTGCTCTATCCCCATGCCATACTGCTTATCTGTCAATGCTTATCGATTGATCTCTGGTATGGACAGGCCATGCTATTTCTCTGTCTATGCATCCCTGTTTATCAACTCTGTTATAGCATACTCTCCCAAGTGCTTAGTACAGTGATCTGCACACAGTGCTCATTTATATGATCGATTGATTGCTGAGCCACCTCCTCCCCCTCCACATCCCCCCGCCTTACCTCCTTCCCCTCCCTACAGCACCCGGATATATGTATATATGTTTGTACGGATTTATTAATCTATTTTATTTGTACATATTTATTCTAATTATTTTATTTTGTTAATATGTTTTGTTTTCTGTCTCCCCCTTCTAGACTGTGAGCCCACTGTTGGGTAGGGACCATCTCTAGATGTTGCCAACTTGTACTTCCCAAGCGCTTAGTCCAGTGCTCTGCACACAGTAAGTGCTCAATAAATACAATTGATTGATTGATTGATTAATTGAGCCCACTGTTGGGTAGGGGACATCTCTATATGTTGCCAACTTGTACTTCCCAAGCGCTTAGTCACGTGCCAGGCACCATTCTAAGAGCTGGGGTGGAAACAAGCAAATTGGGTTGGCCCCTCTCCCTATCCCACGTGGGGCTCACAGTCTCCATCCCCATTTTGCAGATGAGGGAACTGAGGCACAGAGGAGTTAAATGACTCGCCCAAGGTCATGCAGCAGACAAATGGCAGCAAACTTTCTGACTCCCAGACCCGTGCTCTATCCCCATGCAGCAGACAAATGGCAGCAAACCTTGTGACTCCAAGGCCCGTGCCCTAACCCTATGCAGCAGACAAATGGCAGCAAACCTTGTGACTCCCAGGCCCATGCTCTATCCCTATACCATACTGCTTATCTGTCGATGGTTATCGATTGATTTCTGGAATGTACTGAGCGCTCGCTTGCTTTGTGGAGAGCCCCGTACAAAACGCTCGGGAGGGTACACTACAACAGAGTTGGTAGATGGGACCCCTGCCCACAAGGAGTTTAGAGGAGGAGTTGGGCGTTAAAAACAAATTATTGGATTGGTTTCATCACACCCCACAGACAAACGTTTGAAGTCAATGCCTGCCAATGACAAAGTAAGAAATCATCTTTAGGAGGCGTGAAGATGGAGCCATCTAGTCTCGGCTTGCTACACACTTCAGTAGAACCCTTTCATTTTTGCCTCATGATGGCTTCTGCTTAGTTACTCGGTTTTATGAAGAAAAATTGGATCTCACACCTGCAGTATTGGGGAACATATAGCTCCTCAATTTTACTCGCTTTTGGCCTGCTACACATCCTCCATACACCCCCTGGCCTGGAATGCCCCCCCCCCCCCCCCACATCTGACAAGCTAGCTCTCTTCCTCCCTTCAAGGCCCTACTGAGAGCTCACCTCCTCCAGGTGGCCTTCCCAGACTGAGCCCAATCCTTCCTCTCCCCCTCCTCCCCCTCTCCATCCCCGCCATCTTACCTCCTTCCCTTCCCCACAGCACCTGCATAAATGTATATATGTTTGTATGTATTTATTACTCTATTTATTTATTTATTTTACTTGTAAATATCTATTCTATTTATTTTATTTTGTTAATATGTTTTGTTTTGTTCTCTGTCACCCCCTTCTAGACTGTGAGCCCACTGTTGGGTAGGGACCGTCTCTATGTGTTGCCAACTTGTACTACCCAAGCGCTTAGTACAGTGCTCGGCACACAGTAAGCGCTCAATAAATATGACTGATTGATTGATTGATTGGTCTGACCCTTGGAAAGGGAAGAGACCAGAAAAGCAGAAAAGAACTGAACAGTGAGGAACTGCCAAAAGGATAAAGTGTCTCATCAGCTGTCACTGAGGTGATGTGGCAGGCCCAGCAAGATTAGAATCCACGTCCCCT
Organism: Tachyglossus aculeatus; assembly: GCF_015852505.1. Lineage (NCBI taxonomy): Eukaryota > Metazoa > Chordata > Mammalia > Monotremata > Tachyglossidae > Tachyglossus > Tachyglossus aculeatus. Next base: position 17,804,817 of record NC_052075.1, on the reverse strand, counting down.
GACACCCAGGTTCAGGGTCTTTCCACTAGGCCATGCTGTTTCACTGTCTATGCATCCCTGTTTATCAACTCTACTATAGCGTACTCTCTCAAGCGCTTAGTACAGTGATCTGCACATAGTGCTCATAAATATGATCGATTGATTGCTGAGCCCCCTACTCCCCCTCCCCATTCCGCCACCTTATCTCCTTCCCCTCCCCACAGCACCTGGATATATGTATATACGTTTGTACGGATTTATTACTCTATTCTATTAGTACATATTTATTCTAATTATTTTATTTTGTTAATATGTTTTGTTTGGTTCTCTGTCTCCCCCTTCTAGACTGTGAGCCCACTACTGTTGGGTAGCGACCGTCTCTAGATGTTACCAACTTGTACTTCCCAAGCGCTTAGTCCAGTACTCTGCACATAGTAAGCACTCAATAAGTACGATTGATTGATTGATTGAGCCCACTGTTGGGTAGGGGTCATCTCTATATGTTGCCAACTTGTACTTCCCAAGTGCTTAGTACAGTGCCAGGCAGTATTCTAAGAGCTGGGGTGGAAACCAGAAAATTGGGTTGGACCCTCTCCCTATCCCACGTGGGGCTCACAGTCTCCATCCCCATTTTGCAGATGAGGGAAATGAGGCACAGAGGAGTTAAGTGACTTGCCCAAGGTCATGCAGCAGACAAATGGCAGCAAACCTTGTGACTCCCAGGCCCGTGCTCTATCCCTATGCAGCAGACAAATGGCAGCAAATCTTGTGACTCCCAGGCCCGTGCCCTATCCCCATACAGCAGACAAATGGCAGCAAACCTTCTGACTCCCAGGCCCGTGCTCTATCCCTACGCAGCAGTTGGCAACATATATAGAGACAGTCCCTACCCAACAGTGGGTTCACAGTCTAGAAGGGGGGAGACAGAGAACGAAACATATATATATATATGTTCCAGGCCAGGGGGTGTATGGCAGATGTGTAGCGGGCCAAAAGCGAGTAAAATTGAGGAGCTGGATGTTCCCCAATACTGCAGGTGCAAGATCCAATTTTTCTTCATAAAGCCAAGTAACTAAGCAGAAGCCATCATGAGGCAAAAATTAAAGGGTTCTACTGAAGCGGTAGCAAGCCGAGACTAAATGGCTCCATCCTCACGCCTCCTAAAGATGATTTCTAACTTTGTCATTGGCAGGCATTTACTTCAAACGTTTGTCTGTGGGGTGTGATGAAACCAAAACAATAATCTGTTTTTAACGCCCAACTCCTCCTCTAAGCTCCTTGTGGTCAGGGGTCCCATCGACCAACTCTGTTGTAGTGTACCCTCCCGAGCGTTTTGTACGGGGCTCTCCACAAAGCAAGCGAGCGCTCAGTACATACCAGAGATCAATCGATAACCATCGACAGATAAGCAGTATGGCATAGGGATAGGGCACGGGCCTGGGAGTCAGAAGTTTTGCTGCCATTTGTCTGCTGCATAGGGATAGGGCACGGGCCTGGGAGTCACAAGGTTTGCTGCCATTTGTCTGCTGCTTAGGGTTAGGGCACGAACCTGGGAGTCACAAGGTTTGCTGCCATTTGTCTACTGCATAACCTTGGGTGAGTCACTTGACTCCTCTGTGCCTCAGTTTCTCAATTTTACCCGCTTTTGGCCCGCTACACATTCGCCATGGCAATGCCCCCCCTCCCCAAATCCGCCAAGCAAGCTCTCTTCTTCCATTCAAGGCCCTACTGAAAGCTCACCTCCTCCAAGTGGCCTTCCCAGACTGAGCCCCCTCCTTCCTCTGCCCCTCCTCCCCCATCCGTCCTCCCATCTTATATCCTTGCCTTCCCCACAGCACCTGCATATATGTATATATGTTTGTACCTATTTATTACTCTATTTATTCATTTATTTTACTTGTACATATCTATCCTATTTATTTTATTAATATGTTTGGTTTTGTTCTCTGTCACCCCCTTCTAGACTGTGAGCCCAATGTGGGGTAGGGACCGTCTCTATGTATTGCCAACTTGTACTTCCCAAGCGCTTAGTAAAGTGCTCTGCACACAGTAAGCGCTCAATAAATACGATTGATTGATTGATTGATTGATTGACTGGTCTGACCCTTGGAAAGGGAAGAGACCAGAAAAGCAGAAAAGAACTGAACGGTGAGAAACTGCAAAAAGGAAAAAGTGTCTCGTCAGCTGTCACTGAGGTGATGTGGCAGGCCCAGCAGGATTAGAATCCAGGTCCCCTGACACCCAGGCCCAGGGTCTTTCCACTAGGCCATGCTGTTTCTCTGTCTATGCATCTCTGTTTACCAACTCTGTTATAGTGTACTCTCCCAAGCGCTTAGTACAGTGATCTGCACATAGCGCTCATAAATATGATCGACTGATTGCTGAGCCCCCTTCTCCCCATCCCCATCCCCCCCGCCTTACCTCCTTCCCCTCCCCACAGCACCTGGATATATGTATATACGTTTGTACGGATTTATTACTCTATTTATTTTTTTTTTTGTACATATTTATTCTAATTATTTTATTTTGTTAATACGGTTTGTTTTGTTGTCTGTCTCCCCCTTCGAGACTGTGAGCCCATTGTTGGGTAGGGACCGTCTCTATATATGCTGCCAACTTGTACTTCCCAAGTGCTTAGTCCAGTGCTCTGCACACAGTAAGTGCTCAATAAATACGATTGATTGATTGATTGAGCTCACTGTTGGGTAGGGGTCGTCTCTATATGTTGCCAACTTGTACTTCCCAAGCACTTAGTCCAGTGCTCTGCACACAGTAAGCGCTCAATAAATACGATTGATTGATTGATTGAGCCCACTGTTGGGTAGGGGTCGTCTCTATATGTTGCCAACTTGTACTTCCCAAGCGCTTGGTCACGTGCCAGGCACCATTCTAAGAGCTGCGGTGGAAACCAGCAAATTGGGTTGGACCCTCTCCCTATCCCACGTGGGGCTCCCAGTCTCCATCCCCATTTTGCAGATGAGGGAAATGAGGCACAGAGGAGTTAAGTGACTCTCCCAAGGTCATGCAGCAGACAAATGGCAGCAAGCCATGTGACTCCCAGGCCCGTGCCCTATCCCTATGCAGCAGACAAATGGCAGCAAACCTCCTGACTCCCAGGCCCGTGCTCTATCCCCATGCCATACTGCTTATCTGTCGATGGTTATCGATTGATCTCTGGTATGGATAGGCCATGCTGTTTCTCTGTCTATGCATCCCTGTTTATCAACTCTGCTATAGCATACTTTCCCAAGCGCTTAGTACAGTGATCTGCACACAGTGCTTATTTATATGATCGATTGATTGCTGAGCCACCTCCTCCCCCATCCCATACCCCCCGCCTTACCTCCTTCCCCTCCCCACAGCACCCGGATATATGTATATACGTTTGTACGGATTTATTACTCTATTTTATTTGCACATATTTATTCTAATTATTTTATTTTGTTAATATGTTTTGTTTTGTTGTCTGTCTCCCCTTTCTAGACCGTGACACCACTGTTGGGTAGGGACCATCTCTAGATGTTGCCAACTTGTACTTCCCAAGCGCTTAGTCCAGTGCTCTGCACACAGTAAGCGCTCAATAAATACGATTGATTGATTGATTGATTGAGCCCACTGTTGGGTAGGGGTCGTCTCTATATGTTGCCAACTTGTACTTCCCAAGCGCATAGTACAGTGACAGGAACCATTCTAAGAGCTGGGGTGGAAACCAGCAAATTGGGTTGGACCCTCTCCCTATCCTCCGTGGGGCTCACAGTCTCCATCCCCATTTTGCAGATGAGGGAACTGAGGCACAGAGGAGTTAAGTGACTCGCCCAAGGTCATGCAGCAGACAAATGGCAGCAAACCTTGTGACTCCCAGGCCCGTGCCTTATCCCCATGCAGCAGACAAATGGAAGCAAACCTTGTGACTCCCAGGCCCGTGCTCTATCCCCATGCAGTAGACAAATGGCAGCAAAGCTCCTGACTCCCAGGCCCGTGCTCTATCCCTATGCCATACTGCTTATCTGTCGATGGTTATCGATTGATCTCTGGTATATACTGAGCGCTCGCTTGCTTTGTGGAGAGCCCCGTACAAAACGCTCGGGAGGGTACACTACAACAGAGTTGGTAGATGGGACCCCTGCCCACAAGGAGCTTAGAGGAGGAGTTGGGCGTTAAAAACAAATTATTGGATTGGTTTCATCACACCCCACAGACAAACGTTTGAAGTCAATGCCTGCCAATGACAAAGTAAGAAATCATCTTTAGGAGGCGTGAAGATGGAGCCATCTAGTCTCGGCTTGCTAGACACTTCAGTAGAACCCTTTAATTTTTGCCTCATGATGGCTTCGGCTTAGTTACTCGGTTTTATGAAGAAAAATTGGATCTCGCACCTGCAGTATTGGGGAACATATAGCTCCTCAATTTTACTCGCTTTTGGCCTGCTACACATCCTCCATACACCCCCTGGCCTGGAATGCCCCCCCCTCCCCACATCTGACAAGCTAGCTCTCTTCCTCCCTTCAAGGCCCTACTGAGAGCTCACCTCCTCCAGGTGGCCTTCCCAGACTGAGCCCCCTCCTTCCTCTCCCCCTCCTCCCCCTCTCCATCCCCGCCATCTTACCTCCTTCCCTTCCCCACAGCACCTGCATAAATGTATATATGTTTGTATGTATTTATTACTCTATTTATTTATTTATTTTACTTGTAAATATCTATTCTATTTATTTTATTTTGTTAATATGTTTTGTTTTGTTCTCTGTCACCCCCTTCTAGACTGTGAGCCCACTGTTGGGTAGGGACCGTCTCTATGTGTTGCCAACTTGTACTTCCCAAGCGCTTAGTACAGTGCTCGGCACACAGTAAGCACTCAATAAATACGATTGATTGATTGATTGATTGATTGGTCTGACCCTTGGAAAGGGAAGAGACCAGAAAAGCAGAAAAGAACTGAACAGTGAGGAACTGCCAAAAGGATAAAGTGTCTCATCAGCTGTCACTGAGGTGATGTGGCAGGCCCAGCAAGATTAGAATCCACGTCCCCTGACACCCAGGTCCAGGGTCTTTCCACTAGGCCATGCTGTTTCACTGTCTATGCATCCCTGCTTATCAACTCTACTATAGCGTACTCTCTCAAGCGCTTAGTACAGTGATCTGCACATAGTGCTCATAAATACGATCGATTGATTGCTGAGCCCCCTGCTCCCCCTCCCCATTCCGCCACCTTATCTCCTTCCCCTCCCCACAGCACCCGGATATATGTATATACGTTTGTACAGATTTATTACTCTATTCTATTAGTACATATTTATTCTAATTATTTTATTTTGTTAATATGTTTTGTTTGGTTCTCTGTCTCCCCCTTCTAGACTGTGAGCCCACTACTGTTGGGTAGCGACCGTCTCTAGATGTTACCAACTTGTACTTCCCAAGCGCTTAGTCCAGTACTCTGCACATAGTAAGCACTCAATAAATACAATTGATTGATTGATTGATTGATTGATTGAGCCCACTGTTGGGTAGGGGTCGTCTCTATATGTTGCCAACTTGTACTTCCCAAGTGCTTAGTACAGTGCCAGGAACCATTCTAAGAGCTGGGGTGGAAACCAGCAAATTGGGTTGGACCCTCTCCCTATCCCATGTGGGGCTCACAGTCTCCATCCCCATTTTGCAGATGAGGGAAATGAGGCACAGAGGAGTTAAGTGACTCGCCCAAGGTCATGCAGCAGACAAATGGCAGCAAACCTTGTGACTCCCAGGCCCATGCTCTATCCCTATGCAGCAGACAAATGGCAGCAAACCTTGTGACTCCCAGGCCCGTGCCCTGTCCCTATGCAGCAGACAAATGGCAGCAAACCTTCTGACTCCCAGGCTCGTGCCCTGTCCCTATGCAGCAGACAAATGGCAGCAAACCTTCTGACTCCCAGGCCCGTGCTCTATCCCTATGCAGCAGTTGGCAACATATATAGAGATGGTCCCCACCCAACAGTGGGTTCACAGTCTAGAAGGGGGGAGACAGAGAACCAAACATATCTATATATGTTCCAGGCCAGGGGGTGTATGGTGGATGTGAAGCGGGCTAAAAGCGAGTAAAATTGAGGAGCTGGATGTTCCCCAATACTGCAGGTGCGAGTTCCAATTTTTCTTCATAAAGCCAAGTAACTAAGCAGAAGCCATCATGAGGCAAAAATTAAAGGGTTCTACTGAAGCGGTAGCAAGCCGAGACTAGAGGGCTCCATCCTCACGCCTCCTAAAGATGATTTCTTACTTTGTCATTGGCAGGCATTTACTTCAAACGTTTGTCTGTGGGGTGTGATGAAACCAAAACAATAATCTGTTTTTAACGCCCAACTCCTCCTCTAAGCTCCTTGTGGTCAGGGGTCCCATCTACCAACTCTGCTGTAGTGTACCCTCCTGAGCGTTTTGTATGGGGCTCTCCACAAAGCAAGCGAGTGCTCAGTACATACCAGAGATCAATCAATAACCATGGACAGATAAGCAGTATGGCATAGGGATAGGGCACGGGCCTGGGAATCAGAAAGCTTGCTGCCATTTGTCTGCTGCATAGGGATAGGGCACGGGCCTGGGAGTCAGAAGGATTGCTGCCATTTGTCTGCTGCATAGGGATAGAGCACGGGCCTGGGAGTCACAAGGTTTGCTGCCATTTGTCTACTGCATAACCTTGGGCGAGTCACTTAACTCCTCTGTGCCTCAATTCCTCAATTTTACTCGCTTTTGGCCCGCTACACATCCACCATGGCAATGCCCCCCTCCCCACATCCGCCAAGCTAGGTCTCTTCTTCCCTTCAAGGCCCTACTGAGAGCTCACCTCCACCAAGTGGCCTTCCCAGACTGAGCTCCCTCCTTCCTCTCCGCCTCCTCCCCCTCTCCATCCCCCCCATCTTACCTCCTTCCCTTCCCCACAGCACCTGTATATATGTATATATGTTTGTAGGTATTTATTACTCTATTTATTTATTTTTCTTGTACATACCTATTCTATTTATTTTATTTTATTAATATGTTTGGTTTTGCTCTCTGTCATCCCCTTCTAGACCGTGACCCCACTGTGGGGTAGGGACCGTCTCTATGTGTTGCCAACTTATACTTCCCAAGCGCTTAGTGAAGTGCTCTGCACACAGTAAGCGCTCAATGAATACGATTGATTGACTGATTGATTGACTGGTCTGACCCTTGGAAAGGGAAGAGACCAGAAAAGCAGAAAAGAACTGAACGGTGAGGAACTGCAGAAAGGAAAACGTGTCTCGTCAGCTGTCACTGAGGTGATGTGGCAGGCCCAGCAGGATTAGAATCCAGGTCCCCTGACACCCAGGCCCAGGGTCTTTCCACTAGGCCATGCTGTTTCTCTGCCTATGCATCCCTGTTTATCAACTCTGTTATAGCATACTCTCCCAAGCGCTTAGTACAGTGATCTGCACATAGTGCTCATAAATATGATCGATTGATTGCTGAGCCCCCTGCTTCCCCTCCCCATCCCCCCTGCCTTACCTCCTTCCCCTCCCCACAGCACCTGGATATATGTATATACGTTTGTACGGAGTTATTACTCTATTTATTTATTTTATTTGTACATATTTATTCTAATTATTTTATTTTGTTAATACGCATTGTTTGGTTCTCTGTCTCCCCCCTTCTAGACTGTGAGCCCACTGTTGGGTAGGGACCGTCTCTATATGTTGCCAACTTGTACTTCCCAAGCGCTTAGTCCAGTGCTCTGCACACAGTAAGCGCTCAATAAATACGATTGATTGATTGATCGATTGAGCCCACTGTTGGGTAGGGGTCGTCTCTATATGTTGCCAACTTGTACTTCCCAAGCACTTAGTCCAGTGCTCTGCACACAGTAAGCGCTCAATAAATACGATTGATTGATTGATTGATTGATTGGGCCCACTGTTGGATAGGGGTCGTCTCTATATGTTGCCAACTTGTACTTCCCAAGCGCTTAGTACAGTGCCAGGCACCATTCTAAGAGCTGGGGTGGAAACCAGGAAATTGGGTTGGACCCTCTCCCTATCCCACGTGGGGCTCCCAGTCTCCATCCCCATTTTGCAGATGAGGGAAATGAGGCACAGAGGAGTTAAGTGACTCTCCCAAGGTCATGCAGCAGACAAATGGCAGCAAACCTTCTGACTCCCAGGCCCGTGCCCTAACCCTATGCAGCAGACAAATGGCAGAAAACTTCCTGACTCCCAGGCCCGTGCTCTATCCCCATGCCATACTGCTTATCTGTCGATGGTTATCGATTGATCTCTGGTATGGACAGGCCATGCTATTTCCCTGTCTATGCATCCCTGTTTATCAACTCTGTTATAGCATACTCTCCCAAGCGCTTAGTACAGTGATCTGCACACAGTGCTCATTTATATGATCGAATGATTGCTGAGCCACCTCCTCCCCCTTCCCATCCCCCCCGCCTTACCTCCTTCCCCTCCCCACAGCACCCGGATATATGTATATACGTTTGTACGGATTTATTACTCTATTTATTTTATTTGTACATATTTATTCTAATTATTTTATTTTGTTAATATGTTTTGTTTTGTTGTCTGTCTCCCCCTTCTAGACTGTGAGACCACTGTTGGGTAGGGACCATCTCTAGATGTTGCCAACTTGTACTTCCCAAGCGCTTAGTCCAGTGTTCTGCCCACAGTAAGCGCTCAATACGATTGATTGATTAACTGATTGGGCCCACTGTTGGGTAGGGGTTGTCTCTATATGTTGCCAACTTGTACTTCCCAAGTGCTTAGTACAGTGCCAGGCACCATTCTAAGATCTGGGGTGGAAACCAGCAAATTGGGTTGGATTCTCTCCCTATCCTACGTAGGGCTCACAGTCTCCATCCTCATTTTGCAGATGAGGGAACTGAGGCACAGAGGAGTTAAGTGATTCACCCAAGGTCATGCAGCAGACAAATGGCAGCAAACCTCGTGACTCCCAGGCCCGTGCCCTATCCCCATGCAGCAGACAAATGGCAGCAAACCTCCTGACTCCCAGGCCCGTGCTCTATCCCTATGCCATACTGCTTATCTGTGGATGGTTATCGATTGATCTCTGGAATGTACTGAGCGCTCGCCTGCTTTGTGGAGAGCCCCGTACAAAACGCTCGGGAGGGTACACTACAACAGAGTTGGTAGATGGGACCCCTGCCCACAAGGAGTTTAGAGGAGGAGTTGGGCGTTAAAAACAGATTATTGTTTTGGTTTCATCACACCCCACAGACAAACGTTTGAAGTCAATGCCTGCCAATGACAAAGTAAGAAATCATCTTTAGGAGGCGTGAAGATGGAGCCATCTAGTCTCGGCTTGCTACCCACTTCAGTAGAACCCTTTCATTTTTGCCTCATGATGGCTTCTGCTTAGTTACTCGGTTTTATGAAGAAAAATTGGATTTCACACCTGCAGTATTGGGGAACATATAGCTCCTCAATTTTACTTGCTTTTGGCCCACTACACATACTCCATACATCCCCTGGCCTGGAATGCCCCCCCTCCCCACATCCGCCAGGCTAGCTCTCTTCCTCCCTTCAAGGCCCTACTGAGAGCTCACCTCCTCCAGGTGGCCTTCCCAGACTGAGCACAATCCTTCCTCTTCCCCTCCTCCCCCTCTTCATCCCCGCCATCTTACCTCCTTCCCTTCCCCACAGCACCTGTATAAATTTATATATGTTTGTACGTCTTTATTACTCTATTTACTTATTTATTTTACTTGTATATATCTATTCTATTTATTTTATTTTGTTAATATGTTTTGTTTTGTTCTCTGTCACCCCCTTCTAGACTGTGAGCCCATTGTTAGGTAGGGACCGTCTCTATGTGTTACCAACTTGTACTTCCCAAGCATTTAGTACAGTGCTCGGCACACAGTAAGCCCTCAATAAATACGATTGATTGATTGATTGATTGGTCTGACCCTTGGAAAGGGAAGAGACCAGAAAAGCAGAAAAGAACTGAACAGTGAGGAACTGCCAAAAGGATAAAGTGTCTCATCAGCTGTCACTGAGGTGATGTGGCAGGCCCAGCAAGATTAGAATCCAGGTCCCCGACACCCAGGCCCAGGGTCTTTCCACAAGGCCATGCTGTTTCACTGTCTATGCATCCCTGTTTATCAACTCTACTATAGCGTACTCTCTCAAGCGCTTAGTACAGTGATCTGCACATAGTGCTCATAAATACGATCGATTGATTGCTGAGCCCCCTGCTCCCCCTCCCCATTCCACCACCTTACCTCCTTCCCCACCCCACAGCACCTGGATATATGTATAAACGTTTGTACGGATTTATTACTCTATTTTATTAGTACATATTTTTTCTAATTATTTTATTTTGTTAATATGTTTTGTTTGGTTCTCTGTCTGCCCCTTCTAGACTGTGAGCCCACTACTGTTGGGTAGGGACCGTCTCTAGATGTTACCAACTTGTACTTCCCAAGTGCTTAGTCCAGTACTCTGCACATAGTAAGCACTCAATAAATACGATTGATTGATTGATTGATTGATTGAGCCCACTATTGGGTAGGGGTCGTCTCTATATGTTGCCAACTTGTACTTCCCAAGTGCTTAGTACAGTGCCAGGCACTATTCTAAGAGCTGGGGTGGAAACCAGAAAATTGGGTTGGACCCTCTCCCTATCCCCCGTGGGGCTCACAGTCTCCATCCCCATTTTGTAGATGAGGGAAAGGAGGCACAGAGGAGTTAAGTGACTCGCCCAAGGTCATGCAGCAGACAAATGGCAGTAAACCTCTGACTCCCAGGCCCCTGATCTATCCCTATGCAGCAGACAAATGGCAGCAAACCTTGTGACTCCCAGGCCCGTGCCCTAACCCTATGCAGCAGACAAATGGCAGCAAACCTTGTGACTCCCAGGCCCGTGCACTATCCCTATGAAGCAGTTGGCAACATATATAGAGACGGTCCCTACCCAACAGTGGGCTCACAGTCTAGAAGGGGGGAAACAGAGAACCAAACATATCTATATATGTTCCAGGCCAGGGGGTGTATGGCGGATGTGTAGCGGACCAAGCAAAGCAAAGCATAGTGCTTACTATGTGCAGAGTACTGGACTAAGCGCTTGGGAAGTACAAGTTGATAACATCTAGAGACGGTCCCTACCCAACAGTAGTGGGCTCACAGTCTAGAAGGGGGAGACAGAGAACCAAACAAAACATATTAACAAAATAAAATAATTAGAATAAATATGTACTAATAGAATAGAGTAATAAATCCGTACAAACGTATATACATATATCCAGGTGCTGTGGGGAGGGGAAGGAGGTAAGGTGGCGGAATGGGGAGGGGGAGCAGGGGGCTCAGCAATCAATCGATCATATTTATGAGCACTATGTGCAGATCACTGTACTAAGCGCTTGAGAGAGTAGGCTATAGTAGAGTTGATAAACAGGGATGCATAGACAGTGAAACAGCATGGCCTAGTGGAAATACCCTGGTCCCGAGCGTTTTGTACGGGGCTCTCCACAAAGCAAGCGAGCGTTCAGTACATACCAGAGATCAATCAATAACCATCGACAGATAAGCAGTGTGGCATGGGTTAGAGCACGGGGACTGGGAGTCAGAAGGTTTGCTGCCATTTGTCTGCTGCATAGGGTTAGGGCACGGGCCTGGGAGTCAGAAGGCTTGCTGCCATTTGTCTGCTGCATGGGGATAGAGCACGGGCCTGGGAGTCAGAAGGTTTGCTGCCATTTGTCTGCTGCATGGGGATAGAGCACGGGCCTGGGAGTCAGAAGGTTTGCTGCCATTTGTCTGCTGCATGACCTTGGGCAAGTCACTTACCTCCTCTGTGCCTCAGTTCCCTCATCTGCAAAATGGGGATGGAGACTGTGAGCTCCACGTGGGATAGGGAGAGGGTCCAACCCAATTTGCTGGTTTCCACCCCAGCTCTTAGAATGGTGCCTGGCACGTGACTAAGAGATTGGGAAGTACAAGTTGGCAACATGTAGAGACGACCCCTACCCAACAGTGGGCTCAATCAATTAATCAATCAATCGTATTTATTGAGCACTTACTGTGTGCAGAGCACTGGACTAAGCGCTTGGGAAGTACAAGTTGGCAACATATTGAGACGGTCCGTACCCAACAGTGGGCTCACAGTCTAGAAGGGGGGAGACAGTGAACCAAACAAAACATATTAACAAAATAAAATAATTAGAATAAATATGTACAAATAAAATAAATAGAGAATAAATCCGTACATATGTATATACATATATCCAGGTGCTGTGGGGAGGGGAAGGAGGTAAGGCAGGGGGGATGGGTATGGGGAGAAGGGGGCACAGCAATCAATCGATCATATTTATGAGCGCTATGTGCAGATCACTGTACTAAGCGCTTGGGAGAGTACGCTATAACAGAGTTGATAAACAGGGATGCATAGACAGAGAAACAGCATGGCCTAGTGGAAAGACCTGGGGCCTGGGTGTCAGGGGACCTGGATTCTAATCCTGCTGGGTTTGCCACAATACCTCAGTGACAGCTGACAAGACACTTTTTCCTTTTTGCAGTTCCTCACCGTTCAGTTCTTTTCTGCTCTTCTGGTCTCTTCCCTTTCCAAGGGTCAGACCAGTCAATCAATCAATCAATCAATCGTATTTATTGAGCGCTTACTGTGTGCAGAGCACTTTACTAAGCACTTGGGAAGTACAAGTTGGCAACACATAGAGACGGTCCCTACCCAACAGTGGGCTCACAGTCTAGAAGGGGGTGACAGAGAACAAAACCAAACATATTAATAAAATAAATAGAATAGATATGTACAAGTAAAATAAATAAATAGAGTAATAAATAGGTACAAACTTATATACATATATACAGGTGCTGTGGGGAAGGCAAGGATGTAAGATGGGGGGGACGGATGGGGGAGGAGGGGCAGAGGAAGGAGGGGGCTCAGTCTGGGAAGGCCACCTGGAGGAGGTGAGCTCTCAGTAGGGCCTTGAAGGGAAAAAGAGCGCTAGCTTGGCGGATGTGGGGAGGGGGGGCATTGCCATGGCTGATGAGTAGCGGGCCAAAAGCGGGTAAAATTGAGGAACTGAGGCACAGAGGAGTTAAGTGACTTGCCCAAGGTCATGGAGTAGACAAATGGCAGCAAATCTTGTGACTCCCAGGCCCGTGCTCTATCCCTGTGCAGCAGACAAATGGCAGCAAACCTTCTGACTCCCAGGCCCGTGCTCTATCCCCATGCAGCAGACAAATGGCAGCAAACCTTGTGACTCCCAGGCCCGTGCCCTAACCCTATGCAGCAGACAAATGGCAGCAAACCTCCTGACTCCCAGGCCCGTGCTCTATCCCCATGCCATACTGCTTATCTGTCGATGGTTATCGATTGATCTCTGGTATAGACAGGCCATGCTATTTCTCTGTCTATGCATCCCTGTTTATCAACTCTGTTATAGCATACTCTCCCAAGTGCTTAGTACAGTGATCTGCACACAGTGCTCATTTATATGATCGATTGATTGCTGAGCCACCTCCTCCCCCTCCCCATCCCCCCGCCTTACCTCCTTCCCCTCCCTACAGCACCCGGATATATGTATATATGTTTGTACGGATTTATTACTCTATTTATTTTATTTGAACATATTTATTCTAATTATTTTATTTTGTTAATATGTTCTGTTTTCTGTCTCCCCCTTCTAGACTGTGAGCCCACTGTTGGGTAGGGACTATCTCTATATGTTGCCAACTTGTACTTCCCAAGCGCTTAGTCCAGTGCCCTGCATACAGTAAGCACTCAATAAATACAATTGATTGATTGATTGAGCCCACTGTTGGGTAGGGGACGTCTCTATATGTTGCCAACTTGTACTTCCCAAGCACTTAGTCACGTGCCAGGCACCATTCTAAGAGCTGGGGTGGAAACCAGCAAATTGGGTTGGACCCTCTCCCTATCCCACGTGGGGCTCACAGTCTCCATCCCCATTTTGCAGATGAGGGAACTGAGGCACAGAGGAGTTGAATGACTCGCCCAAGGTCATGCAGCAGACAAATGGCAGCAAACCTTCTGACTCCTAGGCCTGTGCCCTAACCCTATGCAGCAGACAAAAGGAGCAAACCTTGTGACTCCCAGGCCCGTGCTCTAACCCTACGCAGCAGACAAATGGCAGCAAACCTTGTGACTCCCAGGCCCATGCTCTAACCCTATGCCATACTGCTTATCTGTCGATGGTTACTGATTGATCTCTGGTATGTACTGAGCGCTCGCTTGCTTTGTGGAGAGCCCTGGACAAAACGCTCAACAGAGTTGGTCGATGGGACCCCTGCCCACACGGAGTTTAGAGGAGGAGTTGGGCTTTAAGAACAGATTATTGGATTGGTTTCATCACACCCCACAGACAAACGTTTTAAGTCAATGCCTGCCAATGACAAAGTAAAAAATCATCTTTAGAAGGCATGAAGATGGAGCCATCTAGTCTCGGCTTGCTACACACTTCAGTAGAACCCTTTCATTTTTGTCTCCTGATGGCTTCTGCTTAGTTACTCGGTTTTATGAATAAAAATTGGATCTCGCACCTGCAGTATTGGGGAACATATAGCTCCTCAATTTTACTCGATTTTGGCCCGCTACACATCCTCCATACACCCCCTGGCCTGGAATGCCCCCCCTCCCCACATCTGCCAAGCTAGCTCTCTTCCTCCCTTCAAGGCCCTACTGAGAGCTCACCTCCTCCAGGTGGCCTTCCCAGACTGAGCCCAATCCTTCCTCTTCCCCTCCTCCCCCTCTCCATCCCCACCATCTTACCTCCTTCCCTTCCCCACAGCACCTGTATATATGTATATATGTTTGTACGTATTTATTACTCTATTTATTTATTTATTTATTATTTATTTATTATTATTTATTATTTATTTATTTATTTAACTTGTACATATCTGTTCTATTTATTTTATTTTATTAATATGTTTGGTTTTGTTCTCTGTCTCCCTCTTCTAGACTGTCAGCCCACTGTTGAGTAGGAACTGTCCCTATATGTTGCCAACTTGTACTTCCCAAGCGCTTAGTAAAGTGCTCTGCACACAGTAAGTGCTCAATAAATACAATTGATTGATTGATTGACTGGTCTGACCCTTGGAAAGGGAAGAGACCAGAAAAGCAGAAAAGAACTGAACGGTGAGGAACTGCAAAAAGGAAAAAGTGTCTCGTCAGCTGTCACTGAGGTGATGTGGCAGGCCCAGCAGGATTAGAATCCAGGTCCCCTGACACCCAGGCCCAGGGTCTTTCCACTAGGCCATGCTGTTTCTCTGTCTATGCATCCCTGTTTATCAACTCATAGCGTACTCTCCCAAGCGCTTAGTACAGTGATCTGCACATAGCGCTCATAAATATAATTGATTGATTGCTGAGCCCCCGTCTCCTCCTCCCCATCCCCCCCACCTTACCTCCTTCCCCTACCCACAGCACCTGGATATATGTATATACGTTTGTACGGATTTATTACTCTATTTTATTTGTACAGAGTTATTCTAATTATTTTATTTTGTTAATATGTTTTGCTTGGTTCTCTGTCTCCCCCTTGGAGTCACAAGGTTTGCTGCCATTTGTCTGCTGCATGACCTTGGGCAAGTCACTTAACTCCTCTGTGCCTCAGTTCCCTCATCTGCAAAATGGGGATGGAGACTGTGAGCCCCACGTGGGATAGGGAGAGGGTTCAACCATATTGGCTGGTTTCCAGCCCAGCTCTTAAAATGGTGCCTGGCACTGTACTAGGCGCTTGGGAAGTACAAGTTGGCAACATATAGAGACGACCCCTAGCCAACAGTGGGCTCAGTCAATCAATCAATCAATCGTATTTATTGAGCGCTTACTGTGTACACAGCACTGGACTAAGCGCCTGGGAAGTCCAAGTTGGCAAAATATAGAGATGGTCCCTACCCAACAGTGGGCTCATAGGTCACACAGCAGACATGATGATGATGATGATGGCATTTGTTAAGCGCTTACTATGTGCAAAGCACTGTTCTAAGCACTGGGGGACAAATGACAGCAAACCTTGTGACTCCCAGGCCCGTGCCCTATCCCCATGCAGCAGACAAGTGGCAGGAAACCTCCTGACTCCCAGGCCCGTGCCCTATCCCTATGCCATACTGCTTATCTGTCGATGGTTATCGATTGATCTGTGGTATGTACTGAGCGCTCGCTTGCTTTGTGGAGAGCCCCGTACAAAATGCTCGGAAGGGTACACAACAACAGAGTTGGTCGATGGGACCCCTGCCCAGAAGGAGTTTAGAGGAGGAGTTGGGCGTTAAAAACAGATTATTGGATTGGTTTCATCACACCCCACAGACAAACCTTTTAAGTCAATGCCTGCCAATGACAAAGTAAGAAATCATCTTTAAGAGGCGTGAGGATGGAGCCATCTAGTCTCGGCTTGCTACCGCTTCAGTAGAACCCTTGCATTATTGCCTCATGATGGCTTCTGCTTAGTTACTCAGTTTTATGAAGAAAAATTGGATCTCGCACCTGCAGTATTGGGAACATCCAGCTCCTCAATTTTACTCGCTTTTGGCCCGCTACACATCCGCCATGGCAATGCCCCCCCTCCCCACATCCGCCAAGCTAGCTCTCTTCCTCCCTTCAAGGCCCTACTGAGAGCTCACCTCCTCCAGGTGGCCTTCCCAGAATGAGCCCCCTCCTTCCTCTTCCCCTCCTCCTCCTCTCCATCCCCCATCTTACCTCCTTCGCATTCCCCACAGCACCTGTATATATGTATATATGTTTGTACGTAATTATTACTCTATTTATTTATTTTACTTGTACATATCTATTCTATTTATTTTACTTTGTTAATATGTTTGGTTTTGTTCTCTGTCACCCCCTTCTAGACTGTGAGCCCACTGTTGAGTAGGGACCGTCTCTATGTGTTGCCAACTTGTACTTCCCAAGCGCTTAGTACAGTGCTCTGCACACAGTAAGCGCTCAATAAATATGATTGATTGATTGATTAAGCCATGCTCACTTGGTACAGTGCCCAGCACAATGTAAGTGCTCAATAAAGACAAGCAGTGTGGCCCGAGTGGAAAGAGCCCAGGCCTGGGTTCTAATCTCAGCACCACCACTTCCCTGGTGTGGGACCTTGGGCAAGTCACTTTATCTCCTGATCGCCTTGTATCCCTCAGCGCTTAGAACAAATGCCATTATTATTAGTAGTAGTAGTATCTCCCTGGACCTCAGTTCCCTCATCTGTAAAACAGGGATTAAGACCGGGAGCCCCACATGGGACGTAGACTGTGTTCAACCTGATCAGCTTGAATCCACCTCAGCATTCAGTACAGTGCCTGGCCCACAGTAAGCACTTAACAAATGCAATTAAAAACAAAAAAAAAGAAACAGGCCAATGGAAACCCTACTGGAAACGAAGTTTGTCTTTGCCTGTGAACCCCCATTAAAAAATAAATACATAAATAAATAAATACGATTGATTGATTGGGAGAACAGAAGCCAGCAGTCACTGTCACTCAAGAGGCAGGGAAGACAAACAAGACCAAGATTCGAAAGGCAAAAAAGAAAAGCGATCAGGAAAGGAAGATAATTCAAGCCAATAAAAAAAAAACCCAGGAGAGCAAGTCCCATGATGCTGAAAGGGAGCAGAAATACTGCAAATATAATGATTATTATGACTGCATTTGGGAATGAGCATTGTTTTTACAAAAACACCGCACCAGTAACCTTCTATTGGAAGAGTTCCCTAACTTTCTTGCATTTATTGACCGTGAAACAAAATGCTGGGCAATATAAGCGTGTTCAACTCAACACACCTATCTCCAGCAATCCCACAGGGCAGTGCAAAGAGAGCACCCAGATCTTTTTGGAGAAAAGACGTTAACTAGTCCAAGGGGGACTGGCAAACTTACTTAATGCCAGAGTGGGCACAGATACAGGCAGAAAAAAGAGGGCAGAGTCAAGGTTAACCAGAGATCTTGTGTCAATTAAGACAGGACCAAAATACATTTGGAATTCATACGGTTTAAACATCAGATCTGATATTAACGGATCGGTATACTTTGAGAATAGAAATAGAGTACCTTGCCATAAAAGTTTTTCCTGATCCTGGAACCCCTCTGAGAAGAACAAGTGTTTGGCCTATAAAAGGTGTCTCTGTTCTCCCAGTAGGAGAAACAGTAGGTTCATGAACGTGATAAAAGTTGCCATCTTGATTTCTCCATACCTTCCACAGAGAAGCGTTCTGCTCCCAGGCACCGGGAATACCCGGGGGGGAATAGGCCCAGCTATTTCCCAGGGCGCGGTAGTCTGACGCAGGTCTCCAATACCTAGGGCTAGCTGCCACTGGAGTGTAGAACCTGGGCAAAAATGAAGGGGCCAATGGATTCCAAGCTGGTGACGGCACTGACGGTGGCTGTGGCCGATCGAAATGGCATTCTCGCCTTTGCTGTGCCTGTTCCCCGTCAGATTGCCTCTGCGATTTGCGGCTGAACTCCTTAGGAGCTGCAAATAACTCGGAAACACAAGCGGATTGCTCTCCGGCCCACTGTCCGTCCTCCTGCTGGTCCAGAACTTCCCGGGTCCGACTTGCGTGGGCCTGCTCCGCGTTCGCCCCCGGAGTCACGTAGCCACCGTCCAACCGCTCAGGCCGCCAGACCGCACTGGGAGCTGGCGTACAGTGGCTTGATATACAGGAAGATGTTTCAAAGTGCCCTGGGTCCGCCTCCACTTTCTCTAAAGGGAGGGGGACGCTGGAGGAGGAACCGGACTCCGCCGCCTCAGCCGACCCCGAGGAGCCTCCGGGACTATCGATGTGCTTCAGGGGCGGGAACGCCTCAGTGGCCGCTGGAGACCGAGTCCACTGCTCAAAAGCCGTTTCTATCGAGGAATCCACGTCCTCCGTCAGCCGCATACCGGGAGGGAAGGCCTGTTCCTCTTCAGGAGCCCCTTCTCCCACCGCTTCCTCTCCCGCGACACTCCGCTGGTTCCCGAGAGCAAGAGCCGCCGCGATGGAGTCGAAGCCCGAATGGGCTGAGGATGTCTCCGCACCATCGGCACCAGTAGATAACTCGAGCAGGCAATCCATAGCGTTTTCAACTGGTGGTGAACGCAAACGAAAAAACAACATGTTATCGGAGCAACGACGCTTGTATCCGATCCACCTATAATTGTGGTGTTTTTAATGTGCGTCCTGTTCAGCCTGGCTCACTCGAAACCAAATCCTGATTCAACAAGGTCAATACACCTGACCATCTGTTTCCCTGCAATTTCCTCTAATTATCATCATCATCAATGCTATTTAATGAGCGCTTACTTAGTACCATCCATTCATTCATTCAATCGTATTTATTGAGCGCTTACTGTGAGCACAGCACTGTACTAAGCACTTGGGAAGTACAACTTGGCAACATATAGAGACGGTCCCTATCCAACAGTGGGCTCACGGTCTAGAAGTACCCCTGCACTAAGCGCTTAGTAGAGTACAATTTGATTCTAATAGCGCTGCACTTTCCCCAGGGGGTATTCCCCAACTAATTTCTATTGCTCTGGTCAGTAGAAATGTTGCCGACTTGTACTTCCCAAGCGCTTAGTACAGTGCTCTGCACACAGTAAGCGCTCAATAAATACGAAGATTGATTGATTGATTGGTCACGTCCCCTCAGTAACCACTCTTGGCATTTCTAAGTTCCATTAAGGTACTCCAAATATCGATCAATCAGTGGTATTTACTGAGTGCTTACGATGTGCAGAGAACTGCATTAAGCACTTGGGAGATTACATACAGTACAACAGAATTAGCAGGTATGTTCCCTGCCCATAACAAGCTTACAGGGGAGACAGGCATTAAGATGAATAAACAATTTATAACATACAATTTAAAGATACGAACATCAGTGCTGTGGGGTTGGGGGCGAGGCGAATATCAAATGTCCAGAGGTCACAGATCCAAGTGCAGAGACAACGCAGAAGGGAGAGTGAGCTGTGGAAAAGAGGACTTAATTGGGGAAGGCCCCTTGGAGAAGATGTGACTTTAATAATGCTTTGAGGGCGGAGAGAGTGGCAGTCTGGTATATATGGAGGGGAAGGGAGTTCCAGGCTGGGGGGTGGTGCACAGGGTCTGAGCTGATGCTAGAAGAGTAGAGGCTGTAGTAAATTACTGAGGTGAGGTAGAATGGGGCAAGCTGATTGAGTGCTTTAAAGCCACTGGTAAGGAGTTTGTCTTTGATACGGAGGTGGGTGGGCAGTCACTGGAGGTTCTCGACGAGCGGGGAGACACGGACTGAACGCTTTTGTTGATAAATGATCCGCGCAGCAGAGTGAAGTATGGATTGGCGTGGCGGGGGGAGAGAAAGGAGTCCAGAAGGTCAGCAAGGGAGGCAGATAATAATAATAATGGCATTTATTAAGCGCTTCCTATGGACAAAGCACTGTTCTAAGTGCTGGTGAGATCAGGTGATCAGGTTGTCCCACGGTGGGGGGCTCACAGTCTTCATCCCCATTTTACAGATGAGGGAACCGAGGCCCAGAGAAGTGACTTGCCCAAAGCCACACAGCTGACAACTGGCAGAGCCAGCATTTGAACCTATGACTCCAAAGCCCAGGCTCTTAAAGTGCTGCCAAGGTACCCCAGTTTGCAGGATGGCACTCCTTGAAGGGGTGGGAATCCTCTAAAGCCCAGTAAACCAGTCCTGCTTCTAGACTGTTGGTTGCTGAGGTTTCCCAACTTCTCTTTCCCTTCCCTGCTCTGCCCAGCCGTAGCACTTTTCTCCGATGCTTTTGAGCCTCGCCTAGCCCCCACCTCACTGATGGCAGAAATAAAGACAATGGGGATGACTCTGGCCATTCCGAATTCATTCTCTTCCGCTGTAATCGAGCGATCAATCAGTGGTATTTACTGAGCGCCTACCTTGTGCAGAGCACCATATTAAGTGCTCGGGAGACTACAATAAGTTGGGAGAAGCAGCGCGGCTCGGTGGAAAGAGCCCGGGCTTTGGGGTCAGAGGTCGTGGGTTCAAATCCCGGCTCCATCAACTGTCAGTTGTGTGACTTGGGTAGGGACTGTCTCTATATGTTGCCAACTTGTACTTCCCAAGCGCTTAGTACATTGCTCTGCACACAGTAAGCGCTCAATAAATATGACTGATTGATGATTGACTTTGGGCAAGTCACTTCACTTCTCTGGGCCTCAGTTACCTCATCTGGAAAATGGGGATGAAGACTGTGAGCCCCCGTGGGACAACCTGATCACCTTGTAACCTCCCCGGCACTTAGAACAGTGCTTTGCACATAGTAAGCGCTTAATAAATGACATTATTATTATTATTATTATTATTATTGTTATATACTTCAGACCACCCCTCTCTCCATCTTCAAGCATTACTAAGGTCATATCTCCTCCAAGAGGCCTTCCCCAATTACGCCCTCTTTTCCCCGGCTCGCTTTCCCCTCTGTGTTGTCTATGCAACTTCTATCCATGACCTTTGAACATTTGATATTTGCTCTGTAAAATGGGGATGACAACTGTGAGCCCCCCGTGGGACAACCCGATCACCTTGTAACCTCCCCAGCGCTTAGAACAGTGCTTTGCACACAGTAAGCGCTTAATAAATGACATCATTATTATTATTATTATTATATACTTCAGACCACCCCTCTCTCCATCTTCAAGCATTACTAAGGTCATATCTCCTCCAAGAGGCCTTCCCCAATTACACCCTCTTTTCCCCGGCTCGCTTTCCCTTCTGCGTTGTCTATGCACTTCTATCCACGACCTTTGAACGTTTGATATTTGCTCTGTAAAATGGGGATTAAAACTGTGAGCCCCCCGTGGGACAACCTGATCACCTTGTAACCTCCCCGGCGCTTAGAACAGTGCTTTGCACATAGTAAGCACTTAACAAATACTATGATCATTATTATTTATTAGCAGACACGTTCCCTGCCCATAACGAGCGTACAGTCTAGAGAGAAAGAGACATGAATATGACTGAATAATTTATAATAGTTTATAATTGATCATTCCATCCTTTCTGAGTGGCAACTCCTCTACTCCCCTCTCCCTGGCTCCCGAACCCACAACCCACCTCGACTGTTCCAAACCTATAATTCCTCCCTGCAGCCCCCTATCCCGTGTGAAGACGTGGCCGACTCTTCAGTCGGAAAACAGACCTCATCCAGTTTGAAGTCCCCACGATCCCTCTCTCACCTTGTCACACTGCTCTGCCGTCCCCGCCGACTCTCTCCCTTCCTTCCAAGCTGTTCCTCATCATGGTGATGGCATTTGTTACGCGCTTACTATGTGTGAGGCGCTATTCTCAGGACTGGGGCGGATAGAAGCTAGTCAGGTTGGACACAGCCCCTATCCCACATGGGGGGCTCACGTGCTTAATCCCCACTTGACAGATGAGGTAACTGAGGCGCACAGAAGTGAAGTGACTTGCCCAAGGTCACCCAGCAGACAAGTGGAAGGGCTGGGATTAGAACCCAGGTCCTTCTGAGTCCCAGGCCTGTGCTCGATCCCACTAGGCCATGCTGCTTCTTAAGAGGAGATCTCCTGCCTGCTCTCTAAATCCTATCCCCTCTCTCTGGATGATGATGATGGCATTTGTTAAGCGCTTACTATGTGCAAAGCCCTGTTCTAAGTGCTGGGGATAAGACAAACGTTTCCAAAATCAGGGTTTAAAAGACCTTCATTAGATTGTGAGCTCCCTGAAGGAAGTGAATCTGTCTTTTGTGTCCTCAATAGTCTCCCAAGCCCTTAATACAGTGCCCCACACAAGCAGGTGCTCAATAGATAATACTGACTCAATGACTCGCTGAAACAGTGTAGCTTTTGGCCTTTTACTAGCCCTTTGAAGTCTGTCCTCTCCCAAACCCCACCCTTCCTAAAATCCCTGCCTTCTTTTCACCGCCCCACCTCCCCATTCATAATGAAAATTGGCATCTATTCCATCTACCTGTGCCTCTGATCCCATTTCTTCTTAGCTCTCTCCAGCTCCCTCTGGGCTCCCAGTCTAAGGAGAACGAGTATGTAATCCCCATTTTACAGATGAGGAAGCTGAGGCGCTGAGCGGTTAAGTGACTTGCCAGGGGTCATACTGCAGGCAAGTGGCAGAGAAAGCAGAGGGATTTAGCAACAGACTGAATGTGAGAGTTGGAAGACACACAGAGAGTACTGAGTCGCTAAATTAGTAAAGAGAATAAAACTGAATTGCGCCCTAATCAATCAATCGTATTTATTGAGCGCTTACTGTGTGCAGAGCACTGTACTAAGCGCTTGGGAAGTACAAGTTGGCAACATATAGAGACAGTCCCTACCCAACAGCGGGCTCACAGTCTAAAAGAGGGAGACAGAGAACAAAACCAAACATACTAACAAAATAAAATAAATAGAATAGATATGTACAAGTAAAATAAATAGAGTAATAAATATGTACAAACATATATACAGGTGCTGTGGGGAAGGGAAGGAGGTAAGATGGGGGGGATGGAGAGGGGGACGAGGGGGATTGAAAGTCCCAGGGGTTCTGAAAGAGTAATGTACCAAATAGTCACAAATGAAAATAGTCACTTTTTTACTAATGGACCTAAAAATCACTTATTCTGGCTGGCATATCACCTGGATCTATTGCCAGCGCCTTACATTATTCCTCAAGTACTGCTCGTTGCAGGCAAGGAATGTCACTGCTTATTGTTGCATTGTACTTTCCCAAGCGCTTAGTACAGTGCTCTGCGCACAGTAAGCGCTCAATAAATACAACTGAATGAATGAATAAATGAACAGTTTTATCTTCTAATGAAAAAGACCCAAACACAAAATCGGAAGGTCACCGTGGTCAGGGAACGGGTCTATCGGATTCGTTGCCCTGTACTCTCCAGAGCGCTTAGTACAGTGCCCTGCACACCGCAGGCCCTCAATAATTGAATTTAAAAAATAATTTTTCATTCCCCAACAGGTATCACAGCCCATCTAGAGTTCAAGAAAATACCGGCCGCGTTAACCGCCTTTTTACCTTTAAAATCACATTCAGATAGCACCATGTAAACTACACCAGCGTCCAGATCCGAAAACATCTCTACCATGCTGCTGAGAAGTTTTTCCTTGTCCACATCCGATTGAGATGTTGTCAGAAGGCTCCCTAGCCCCTCGCTGTTGGGACCGAATGTGGTTTCTTCCGAGCTCCCGGGATTTCTAGAAGGACTCCCACCAAGATTTCTCCTTTTCCTTGGCATTTTGCTTCCTCCAAAACAGATTTCCCCTCCGATACGTGTCACATCTCAACAGGGTGCGAGCGTCCGCATAATCGGTAAAAGCAAGCCTAAAAGGGAGAAGGTGAAAACCATTAGACACCCATCCACCGGACTGTCGTCTCTTTAAGGGAAGGGATTGCGTCTTTTCCTTGCGTTTGAGGTGCCCAATCAATCAATCAATCGTATTTATTGAGCACTTACTGTGTGCAGAGCACTGTACTAAGCGCTTGGGAAGTACAAGCTGGCAACTTATAAAGACAGTCGCTACCCAACAGTGGGCTCACAGTCTCGCTGCACACAAGTGGGACCTCAAGGATTCAGAACCCACACGTAAAATCCGTAAAATCTTAGATTTCTAGCAACGGAGATGAGAAGCAGCGAGGCCTAAGACGGACCACAGGCCCGGGACTCAGAAGGACCTTGCCAACTTGTACTTCCCAAGCGCTTAGTACAGTGCTCTGCACACGGTAAGCGCTCA
Source organism: Tachyglossus aculeatus (assembly GCF_015852505.1). Lineage (NCBI taxonomy): Eukaryota > Metazoa > Chordata > Mammalia > Monotremata > Tachyglossidae > Tachyglossus > Tachyglossus aculeatus. The sequence continues at coordinate 17,780,156 of NC_052075.1, read as the reverse complement.
ATAAATACGATTGATTGATTGATTGACCTGGGTTCTAGTCTAGTTCTTGTCTGCTGTGTGACCTTGGGCAAGTCACTTCATTGTGTCCACCCCGCTTACCCTGCATCTATTCCAGTGCACAGAACGGTAACTGGCACATAATAATAATAATAATTGGCATTTGTTAAGCGCTTACTATGTGCAAAGCATTGTTCTAAGCGCTGGGGAGGTTACAGGGTGATCAGGCTGTCCCACGGGGGGCTCACAGTCTTCATCCCCATTTTACAGATGAGGGAACAGAGAGGTGAAGTGACTTGCCCAAAGTCACCCAGCTGACAATTGGCGGAGCCGGGATTTGAACCCGTGACCTCCGACTCCAAAGTCCAGGCTCTTTCCAGTGAGCCACGCTGCACATAATATGTGCCGCACAAATACCATTAAAAAAAAAAGCTGATTACATTTTTCAGCAGCAGGCTGAATCTTGAGTCTAAGGAGGGAAGCAGCGCGGCTCAGTGGAAAGAGCCCGGGCTTTGGAGTCAGAGGTCACGGGTTCAAATCCCGGCTCCGCCAATTAGCTGTGTGACTTTGGGCAAGTCACTTCGCTTCTCTGGGCCTCAGTTCCCTCATCTGGAAAACGGGGATTGAGACTGTGAGCCCCCCGTGGGACAACCTGATCACCTTGTAACCTCCCCAGAGCTTAGAACAGTGCTTTGCACAGAGTAAGCGCTTAATAAATGCCATTATTATCATTATTAAGGTGCCAAAGAGTAACCCATTTTGCAGACAAGTGCCCTTCCACTAATCAATAAATATGGCTGAATGAATAATGATGTCCAGGCACAATTTCTCAGTTTGGGAGTTCATTCATTCAATCGTACTTATTCATTCAATCGTATTTATTGAGCGCTTACTGTGGGCAGAGCACTGGACTAAGCGCTCGGGAAGTGCAAGTCGGCAACGTATAGAGGCGGCCCCTATCCAACAGCGGGCTCACAGTCTAGAAGAATATTATATCTTATATAATATCTTATATAATACCACGTACAGAGCGTTGTACTAAGCGCTCACATGGGTCCTGTACAACTTACAGTCATACTGAGGGCCAGAAGCAGTTTCATTCATCCTTTATCAATCAATCAATCGATCACTTACCGTGTGCAGAGCATTGTACTAAGCGCTCACGTGAGTCCTGTACAACTTACAGTCATACTGAGGGCCAGAAGCAGTTTCATTCATCCTTTATCAATCCATCAATTGATCACTTACCGTGTACAGAGCGTTGTACTAAGCGCTCACGTGGGTCCTGTACAACTTACAGTCATACCGAGGGCCAGAAGCAGTTTCATTCATCCTTTATCAATCCATCAATCGATCACTTACCGTGTGCAGAGAGTTGTACTAAGCGCTCATGGGGGTCCTGTACAACTTACAGTCATACTGAGGGCCAGAAGCAGTTTCATTCATCCTTTATCAATCAATCGATCACTTACTGTGTGTAGAGCATTGTACTAAGCGCTCACGTGGGTCCTGTACAACTTACAGTCATATTGAGGGCCAGAAGCAGTTTCATTCATCCTTTATCAATCCATCAATCGATCACTTACCGTGTGCTGAGTGTTGCACTAAGCGCTCACGTGGGTCCTGTACAACTTACAGTCATACTGAGGGCCAGAACCGGTTTCATTCATCCTTTATCAATCCATCAATCGATCACTTACCGTGTACAGAGCGTTGTACTAAGCGCTCACGTGGGTCCTGTACAACTTACAGTCATACCGAGGGCCAGAAGCAGTTTCATTCATCCTTTATCAATCCATCAATTGATCACTTACCGTGTGCAGAGCGTTGTACTAAGCGCTCATGGGGGTCCTGTACAACTTACAGTCATAGTGAGGGCCAGAAGCAGTTTCATTCATCCTTTATCAATCAATTAATCAATTATATGTTGCCAACTTGTACTTCCCAAGCGCTTAGTACAGTGCTCTGCACACAGTAAGCGCTCAATACGATTGATTGAATTAATCGATCACTTACTGTGTGCAGAGTATTGTACTAAGCGCTCACGTGGGTCCTGTACAACTTACAGTCATACCGAGGGCCAGAAGCAGTTTCATTCATCCTTTATCAATCCATCAATCGATCACTTACCGTGTGCAGAGCGTTGTACTAAGCGCTCATGGGGGTCCTGTACAACTTACAGTCATACTGAGGGCCAGAAGTAGTTTCATTCATCCTTTATCAATCACTTACTGTGTGCAGAGCGTTGTACTAAGCGCTCACGTGGGTCCTGTACAACTTACAGTCATACCGAGGGCCAGAAGCAGTTTCATTCATCCTTTATCAATCCATCAATCGATCACTTGCCGTGTGCAGAGCGTTGTACTAAGCGCTCACGTGGGTCCAGTACAACTTACAGTCATACTGAGGGCCAGAAGCGGTTTCATTCATCCTTTATCAATCCATCAATAGATCACTTACCGTGTGCAGAGCGTTGTACTAAGCACTTGGGAGAGTCCAGTACAACAGGGTCAGAAGAGACTGTGAGCTCGTTGTTGGGTAGCGACCGTCTCTATATGTTGCCGCCTTGTACTTCCCAAGCGCTTAGTACAGTGCTCTGCACACAGTAAGTGCTCAATCAATACGATTGAATGAATACAGTCCCTGCCCACAGCAAGCTAGAGGGGGACCATGTACGTAAATAAATTACGGATACGTGCTGTGGGGCTGAAACATAAATAAATTACGGATTTGGAAATATGTGCTGCGGGGCTGAAGGAGGGATTAAAAAAGGGTGTGAATCCCAATGCAGGAGTGACTCGGAAGGGAGTGGGAGATGAGGAAATGAGGGCTTAGCCGGGGAAGGCTTCTTGGAGGAGACAGGCTTTTAATAAGACGCAACATGACGCAAGTCAGCATGGCTCAGTGGAAAGAGCCCGGGCATTGGAGTCAGAGGTCATGGATTCAAATCCCGGCTCCGCCACTTGTCAGCTGGGTGACTTTGGGCAAGTCACTTTGCTTCCCTGGGCCTCAGTTACCTCATCTGGAAAACGGGGGTTAAGTCTGTGAGCCCCCCGTGGGACACCTTGATTACCTTGTACCTACCCCAGTGCTTAGAACAGTGCTTTGCAGATAGTGAGCGCTTAATAAATGCCATCATTATTATTATTATAGGTCACGCCCCATGATGCAGGTCACGCCCATATGATGCAAGTCACGCCAACATGACGCAAGTCAGCGTGGCTCAGTGGAAAGAGCCCGGGCTTTGGAGTCACAGGTAGTGGGTTCAAATCCCTACTCCGCCACTTGTCAGCTGGGTGACTTTGGGTAAGTCATTTCACTTCTCTGGGCCTCAGTTACCTCATCTGGAAAATGGGGATTAAGTCTGTGAGGCCCACGTGGGGCAACTTGATTACCTTGTATCTACCCCAGCGCTTAGAACGGTGCTTTGCACATAATGAGTGCTTAATAAATGCCATCATTATTATAATTATAGGTCACGCCCATATGATGCAAGTCACACCCATGAGGCAAGTCACGCCCATATGAGGCAAGTCACGCCCCATGACATAGGTCATGCCCACATGACGCAAGTCAGCGTGGCTCAGTGGAAAGAGCCCGGGCTTTGGAGTCAGAGGTCATGGGTTCAAATCCCGGCTCCGCCACTTGTCAGCTGGGTGACTTTGGGCAAGTCACTTCACTGTGCCTCAGTTACCTCATCCGGAAAATGGGGATCGATCAATCGTATTTATTGAGCGCTTACTGTGTGCAGAGCACTGTACTAAACGCTTGGGAAGTACAAGTTGGCAACATATAGAGACGGTCCCTACCCAACAGTGGGCTCACAGTCTAGAAGATTAAGGCTGTGAGCCCCACGTGGGACAACTTGCTTACCTTGTATCTTGTACCCCACGCTTACAACAGTGCGTTGCACATAGTGAGTGCTTAATAAATGCCATCATTACTATTATTATAGGTCACGCCCCATGACGCAGGTCACGCCCATATGACGCAGACCACGCTCCGTGATGCAGATCACGCCCACATGACGTAAGTCATGGCCCAAGACGCAGGTCACGCCATTGTGACGCAAGTCAGTGTGGCTCAGTGGAAAGAGCCCGGGCTTTGGAGTCAGAGGTCGTGGGTTCAAATCCCACCTCTGCCACTTGTCAGCTGGGTGACTCTGGGCAAGTCACTTCACTGGGCCTCAGTTACAGCATCTGGAAAATGGGGATGAAGTCTGTGAGCCCCACCGTGGGGCAACTTGATTACCTTGTATCTACCCCAGCGCTTAGAACAGTGCTTTGCACATAATGAGTGCTTAATAAATGCCATCATTATTATTATTATTATAGGTCACGCCCCATGACGCAGATCACGCCCATATGACACAGTTCACGCCCACATGACGTAAGTCACACCCCAAGACGCAGGCCATGCCAACGTGACGCAAGTCAGCGTGGCTCAGTGGAAAGAGCCCGGGCTTTGGAGTCAGAGGTCGTGGGTTCAAATCCCGGCTCCGCCACTTGTCAGCTGGGTGACTTTGGGCAAGTCACTTCGCTTCTCTGGGCCTCAGTTACCTGATCTGGAAAATGGGGATTAAATCTGTGAGCCCCACGTGGGGCAACTTGATTACCTTGTATCTACCCCAGCGCTTAGAACAGTGCTTTGCACATAATGAGTGCTTAATAAATGCCATCGTTATTGATATTATAGGCCACGCCCATATGACGCAGGCCACGCCCCCATGAAGCGGGCCACGCCTCCTGACGCAAGCCACGCCCCCTGACGCAGACCACGCCCCCATGGACCCGGGCACGCCCTTGTGACGCGAGTCACGCCCCGTGACGCAGGCCACACCCACGTGACGCGGACCACAGCCACGTGACGCGGGTCGCGCCCCCATGACGCAAGCCACGCCCCTCCCAGCCTCCCCACTGGTCCATGGCTCCCGGAGGCCCCCCGATGCGGTCGGCAGGCCCGGCCCTGCCCTGCCCGTCACCCGACTTACCTGCCCGAGCCCTTCCGGCCGCCGCCGCGGCGTCCGATCGCCCAGAAACCCCGCCTAGTCGCCCGAGCTGCTTTAACTAGGGACTGCGCACGCGCGGGGGATTCGGGCGTTCGCGCGCAGGCGCCTGCGCATGCGCACTGCCACGGACGGCCAACGCGACTTCCGGGGGGGCGGAGTTCCCGGCATGACTTGCGGCCAACGCTCCCACAGTGGCCACAGGCCTTCTCATTCATTCATTCATTCATTCATTCAATCAATCAATCAATCAATCAATCAATCGTATTTATTGAGCGCTTACTGTGTGCAGAGCACTGTACTAAGCGCTTGGGAAATACAAGTCGGCCACATATAGAGACGGTCCCTACCCAACAGCGGGCTCCCAGTCGTATTTATTGAGCGCTTACTGTGTGCAGAGCACTGTGCTAATCAATCAATCAGTCAATCGTATTTATTGAGCGCTTACTGTGTGCAGAGCACTGTACTAACTGCTTGGGAAATACAAGTCGGCCACATATAGAGACGGTCCCTACCCAACAGTGGGATCACAGTCAATCAATCAATCAATCAATCGTATTTATTGAGCGCTTACTATGTGCAGAGCACTGTACTAAGCGCTTGGGAAGTACAGGCGTATTTATTGAGCGCTTACTGTGTGCAGAGCACTGTACTAAATCAATCAATCGTATTTATTGAGTGCTTACTGTGTGCAGAGCACTGTACTAAGCGCTTGGGAAGTACAAGTTGGCAACACATAGAGACGGTCCCTACCCAACAATCAATCAATCGTGTTTATTGAGCGCTTACTGTGTGCAGAGAGAGCACTGTGTTAAGCGCTTGAGAAGTACAAGTTGGCAACACATAGAGACGGTCCCTACCCAATAATCAATCAATCAATCGTATTTATTGAGTGCTTACTGTGTGCAGAGCACTGTACTAAGTGCTTCGGAAGTACAAGTTGGCAACATATAGAGACAGTCCCTACCCGACAGCGTGCTCACAGTCTAGAAGGGGGAGACAGAGAACAAAACAAAACATATTAACAAAATAAATAGAATAAATATGTACAAGTAAAATAAATAGAGTAGCCCGTGGTTGGGTATCTGTTGCTAAACTGTAATAATGACAATAATAATAACGATGGTATTTTCATTCATTCATTCCTTCAATTGTATTTATTGAGCATTTACTATGTGCAGAGCACTGTACTACGCGCTTCGAAAGTCCAAGTTGGCAACATATAGAGACAGTCCCTACCCGACAGCGTGCTCACAGTCTAGAAGGGGGAGACAGAGAACAAAACAAAACATATTAACAAAATAAAATAAATTAAATAGAATAGATATGTACAAGTAAAATAAATAGAGTAGCCCGTGGTTGGGTATCTGTTGCTAAACTGTAATAATGACAATAATAATAACGATGGTATTTTCATTCATTCATTCCTTCAATTGTATTTATTGAGCATTTACTATGTGCAGAGCACTGTACTACGCGCTTCGGAAGTACAAGTTGGCAACATACAGAGACAGTCCCTACCCGACAGCGTGCTCACAGTCTAGAAGGGGGAGACAGAGAACAAAACAAAACATATTAACAAAATAAAATAAATTAAATAGAATAGAAATGTACAAGTAAAATAAATAGAGTAGCCCGTGGTTGGGTATCTGTTGCTAAACTGTAATAATGACAATAATAATAACGATGGTATTTTCATTCATTCATTCATTCAATTGTATTTATTGAGCACTTATGTGCGCAGAGCACTGTACTAAGCGCTTGGGAAGTCCAAGTTGGCAACATATAGAGACGGTCCCTACCCAACAACGGGCTCACATTCTAGGTATTTGTTAACAGCTAACGGGTATTTGTTAAGCGCTTACTATGTGCCAAGCACTATTCTAAGCACGGGGACTAGATGCAAGGTAATGAGGTTGTCCCCCGTGGGGCTCACAATCTTAATCCCCATTTTACAGATGAGGTCACTGAGGTCCAGAGAAGTGACTTGCCTAAAGTCACACGGCTGACAAGTGGAGGAGCCGGGATCTGAACCCGTGACCTCTGACTCCCGAGCCTGTGCTCTTTCCACTGGGCCACGCTGCTTCTCTAATTGTACTTTCCAAGCGCTTAGTACAGCGCCCTGCACGCAGTAAGCGCTCAATAATACGACTGAATGAATGAACCCCAGTCTTTTTGACTCTTAGGCCCGGCTATGAGAAGCAGTGTGGCTCAGTGGAAAAAGCCCGGGCTTGGGAGTCAGAGGTGGTGGGTTCTAATCCCGGCTCTGCCACCTGTCTGCTGTGTGACCACGGGCAGGTCATTTCACTTCTCTGTGCCTCAGTTACCTCATCTGTAAATGGGGGATTAAGACGGGGAGCCCCACGTGGGACAACCTGATCACCTTGTATGTACCCCAGCGCTTAGAACAGTGCTTGGCACACAGTAGCGCTTAACAAATCCCGGCTCAGCCACTTGCCTGCTGTGTGACCTTGGGCAAGCCACTTCACTTATCTGGGCCTCAGTTCCCTCATCTGTAAAATGAGGATTAAGACTGTGAGCCCCTCATGGGACAACGTGATCACTTTGTATCTTCCCCAGCACTGAGAACAGTGCTTGGCACATAGTAAGCGCTTAACAAATGCCATCGTTATCGTCACTTCACTTCTCTGGGCCTCAGTGACCTCATCTGTAAAATGGGGATGCAGACTGTGAGCCCCACGGGGGACAGCCTGATCACCTTGTATCCCCCCCAGCGCTTAGAACAGTGCTTGGCACATAGTAAGCACTTAATAAATACCATCATCATCATCACTTCACCGGGCCTCAGTTCCCTCATCTGTAAAACGGGGATGAAGACTGTGAGCCCCACATGGGACAACCTGATCACCTTGTATCCCCCCCAGCGCTTAGAACAGTGCTTGGCACATAGTAAGCACTTAATAAATACCATCATCATCATCACTTCACTGGGCCTCAGTTCCCTCATCTGTAAAAGGGGGATGAAGACTGTGAGCCCCACATGGGACAACGTGATCGCCTTGTATCCCCCCCAGTGCTTAGAACAGTGCTCGGCACATAGTAAGTGCTTAACAAATACCATCATCATCATCATCATCACTTCTCTGGGCCTCAGTGACCTCATCTGTAAAACGGGGATGAAGACTGTGAGCCCCACGAGAGACAACCTGATCACCTTGTATCCCCCCCGGGCGCTTAGAACAGTGCTTCGCACACAGTAGCGCATAACAAATCCCGGCTCCCCAACTTGTCGGCTGTGTGACCTAGGGCAAGTCACTTCACTTCTCTGTGCCTCAGTTCCCTCATCTGTAAAATGGGGATTAAGACTGTGAGCCCCCCGTGGAACAACCTGATCACCTTGTATCTCCCCCAGCGCTTAGAACAGTGCTTTGCACATAGTAAGTGCTTAATAAATGCTATTATTATTATTATTATTATTATTATTATTATTAACAAATGCCATCATTATTATTTTCGGGGCCTCAGTTCCCTCATCTGTAAAATGGGGATGAAGACTGTGACCCCCCCCCCGTGGGACAACCTGATCACCTTGTATCTCCCCCAGTGCTTAGAACAGTGCTTTGCACATAGTAAGCGCTTAATAAATGCTATTATTATTATTATTAACAAATACCATCATTATTATTCTCTGGGCCTCAGTTCCCTCATCTGTAAAATGGGGATGAAGACTGTGAGCCCCCCGTGGGGCAACCTGATCACCTTGTATCTCCCCCAGCGCTTAGAACAGCGCTTGGCACATAGTAATTGCAGCATGGCTCAGTGGAAAGAGCATGGGCTTTGGAGTCAGAGGTCATGGGTTCAAATTCCGGCTCCGCCAATTAGCTGTGTGACTTTGGGCAAGTCACTTCACTTCTCTGGGACTCAGTTCCCTCACCTGTAAAATGGGGATTAAGACTGTGAGCCCCCAGTGGGACAACCTGATCACCTTGTAACCTCCCCAGCGCTTAGAACACTGCTTTGCACAGAGTAAGCGCTTAATAAATGCCATCATCATCATCATCTGTAAAATGGGGATGAAGACTGGGAGCCCCCCCGTGGGACAACTTGATCACCTTGTAACCTCCCCAGCGCTTAGAACAGTGCTTTGCACAGAGTAAGCGCTTAATAAATGCCATCATCATCATTATATTATTATTATTGTTATTTTGAGCCCACCAGCAAAATCATGACCCAGTTGGGCAAGCCCCAGCATGGCTCAGTGGAAACAGCCTGGGCTTTGGAGTCAGAGGTTGTGGGTTTGAATCCCGACTCCGCCACGTGTCTGCTGTGTGACCTTGGGCAAGTGACTTAACTTCTCTGAGCCTCAGTTCCCTCATCTGCAAAATGGGGATTAAGACTGTGAGCCCCACATGGGACAACCTGATCACCTTGTAACCTCCCCAGTGCTTAGAACAGTGCTTGGCACATAGTAAGCGCTTAACAAATGCCATTATTATTATCACCTGTAAAATGGGGATTAAGACTGTGAGCCCCCCGTGGGACAGCCTGATCACCTTGTAACCTCCCCAGCGCTTAGAACAGTGCTTTGCACAGAGTAAGCACTTAATAAATGCCATCATCATCATCATCTGTAAAATGGGGATGAAGACTGGGAGCCCCCCGAGGGACAACCTGATCACCTTGTAACCTCCCCAGCGCTTAGAACAGTGCTTTGCACAGAGTAAGCGCTTAGTAAATGCCATCATCATCATCATCTGTAAAATGGGGATGAAGACTGGGAGCTCCCCCGAGGGACAACCTGATCACCTTGTAACCTCCCCAGCGCCTAGAACAGTGTTTGGCACAGAGTAAGCGCTTAATAAATGCCACCACCATCATCATCATGAACAAATTCTAGACTGTGAGCCCACTGTTGGGTAGGGACCGTCTCTGTATGTTGCCAATTTGGACTTCCCAAGCGCTTAGTACAGCGCTCTGCACACAGTAATTGCTCAATATTTTTGAATGAATGAACAAATGCCATTATTATTATTAGTATTATTAGGCCACCATGCTTCTCTCCCTTCATGGCAAGGCCTCAGTTCCAAAGGCCCCCTGGAGTGTGGCCAAGCCCGTGGCCTCGGAGACTGACAAGCCGGCCTTTTCCTTGTCGGCTGGCCCTCCTTCATTCCCTCAGTGGTACTTATTGGGCGCTTACTGTGTGCAGAGCGCTGTACTAAGCGCTCAGCACAGGCCCTCATCGCCCTCTCACGCCCTGAGGCGACCCATTTTGGCGCCAAACTGGGGTCGCCACCGCGCTGGCGCATGCGCAATCGCTGCGTCGCCGCGGCCGCCGGCTTCCCTGGCCTTCACGGAGCATGCGCGAGGAGCCGCGGGCGCGCGAGGGCAGCCGCGCGCCACTGTGGGGAGGGAGGGGGGGAGTAGGGAGCGGTCATCCGCCCCCCCACCTTGCGCGCATGCGCACCCCCCACCCTCTGCGCGCATGCGCGCACCCCTCTCCCCTCCCTGCGCGCATGCGCGCACGCTCCCCCAATCAATAACTGGGCCTCGCTCTCCCCGTGGCCTGGAATGCCCTTTTATTTGTACATATTTATTCTATTTATTTTATTTTGTTAATATGTTTTGTTGTCTGTCTCCCCCTTCTAGACTGTGAGCCCGCTGTTGGGTAGGGACCGTCTCTATATGGTGCCAACTTGGACTTCCCAAGCGCTTAGTCCAGTGCCCTGCACACAGTAAGCGCTCAATAAATACGATTGAATGAATGAATGCCCTTTAACTTGTACATATTTATTCTATTTATTTTATTTTGTTAATATGTTTTGTTTTGTTGTCTGTCTCCCCCTTCTAGACTGTGAGCCCGCTGTTGGGTAGGGACTGTCTCTATATGTTGCCAACTTGTTCTTCCCAAGCGCTTAGTACAGTGCTCTGCACACAGTAAGCGCTCAATAAATACAATTGAATGAATGAATGCCCTTTTACTTGTACATATTTATTCTATTTATTTCATTTTGTCAATATGTTTTGTTTTGTTGTCTGTCTCCCCCTTCTAGACTGTGAGCCCGCTGTTGGGTAGGGACCGTCTCTGTATGTTGCAAACTTGTACTTCCCAAGTGCTTAGCACAGTGCTCTGCACACAGTAAGCACTCAATAAATATGATTGAATTAATGAATGAATATATGGTGCCAACTTGTACTTCCCAAGCGCTTAGCACTGTGCTCTGCACACAGTAAGCGCTCAATAAATATGATTGAATAAATGAATTATTATTATAATGGCATTTATTAAGCGCTTACTATGTGCAAAGCACAGTTCTAAGCGCTGGGGAGGATACAAGGTGGTCAAGTTGTCCCACGGGGGGCTCACAGTTTTATCACCCATTTTACAGATGAGGTAACTGAGGCCCAGAGAAGTTAAGTGACTTGCCCAAAGTCACACAGCTGACAAGTGGTGGGGTCGGGATTTGAACCCATCACCTCTGACTCCAAAGCCCGGGCTATTTCCACTGCGCCACAGTGCTTCTGCATTCACTCTACCTACCTTTAAATCCTTATTAAAATCATATAGCCTTAAAGAGACCTTCCTTGATTCGCCCCTCATTTCCACTTATTTTGAATGAATGAATCACACACGGACACGCGTGCGCATGCGCTCCCACCCCCCCCCCGGTACGCACGCTCCCCCACTCCCGCCGACGCGCGCGCATGCGCTTACTTCCCCCTCGCTTCCATACAGACGCACGCGCGCATGCGCACACCCCCCCACCCCACACCGAGAGGCGCGCACGCTCTCCCCTCCCCCCAGACATGTGCGCATGCGCGTACTCCCCCTCGCACCCACACAGACGCACGCGCGCATGCGCGCCCCCTCCCACATACACAGACGTGCACGCTGCCAGCCAGTCGCGCACGCGCCCCCTGACACGCGCGCATGCGCGTACTCCCCCCCGCTCTTACACAGACGCAGGCGCGCATGCGCGTCGACTCCCACCCCCCGCCCTACACACACACACACACACACACACACACACACACACGCACGCGCTCCCCCCACAACAGACACAAGCGCATGCGCGTACTTTCCCCTCGCTCCCACACAGACGCACGCGCGCATGCGCGCTCACTCCCACTCGGCTCCACAAACACATACACACACACAGGAGCGCACCCTCCCCCTACAGACGCACATGCGCGTACTCCCCCCACAGACGCACGCGCGCATGCGCGTCTCCCCCTCCACCCCCCCCAACGCAGAGACGCACACGCTCCTCCCACAGGCGCGTACTTCCCCCTCGCTCCCCCACAGACGCACGCGCGCATGCGCGTCTCCCCCTCCACCCCCCCCCCCACACGCAGAGACGCACACGCTCCTCCCACAGGCGCGTACTTCCCCCTCGCTCCCACACAGACGCTCGCGCGCATGCGCTCCCATTCCCACTCCCCCCGCACACAGAGGCGCGCACGGTGCCCCCACCCCCCACAGACACGCGCGCATGCGCACATTCCCCCGTGGCTCCCATTCCCACTCCCCCCCACACAGAAACGCGCACGCTCCCCACCTCCATAGACACGCGTACTTCCCCCCTCGCGCCCACTCACCCCCCCACCCACAGAGACGCGCGCATGCGCGTACTCCCCGTCGCCCCCACACAAGCGCGCGCATGCGCGCAGGCTTCCCCTCCCTCCCGCACAGACGCACGCGCGCATGCGCGCGCGCTCCCCGTTGCTTTCGCGCAGGCACGCGCACGCTGCCCCCCGTCGGCCACGCACAGAGGCGCGCGCGTGCGCGCGCCCCCCTCGGCCCCTCATAGAGACGAGCGCGCTCGCGCGCGCCCCCGCGCCGGAGCCGGCCCCTTCCGCGGGCGGACGGCGAGCGGCCCCGTCTCCCCGCCCCGCGGGCGCGCGCGCGCGTGCGTCTCGGCTCGCGCGCGCCCCCGACGAGGCTTGCCGCGGCCCCTTCCGCCCGCATGAGGAGGAGGAGGAGGAGGCGGAGGAGGTAAGGTGGCGGCGGGCCGAAGTTGTGGGAGCGATGGCCCCCGTTTGAGGCCTAGGCCGCGCCCTCCCCTCAGCGGGGCCGCGGGGAGGGGGCCGCCTTCGTTTCCGTTCATTTTTTTCATTTTTATTCCCTCAGCGGGATTCACGGGGCCCGTCTCCCCCAAGCGCTCAGTACAGTGCCCTGCCTTCATTCATTCGTCCAGGCGTGTTTATTGAGCGCTTACCGGGTGGAGAGCCCTGGGGAAGGACAAGTTGGCCTCATGTAGTCATTCAGTGGTATTTATTGAGCGCTTACTGTGGGGAGAGCACTGGGCTAAACGCTTGGGAAGTACAAGTTGGCCCCATAGAGTCATTCATTCAGTCGCATTTATTGAGCGCTTACTGTGTGGAGAGCACTGGGCTAAACGCTTGGGAAGTACAAGTTGGCTCCGTATAGTCATTCAGTGGTATTTATTGAGCGCTTACTGTGTGGAGAGCACTGGGCTAAGCGCTTGGGAACTACAAGTTGGCCCCATAGAGTCATTCATTCATGGGTATTTATTGAGCGCTTGCTGTGTGGAGAGCACTGGGCTAAGCGCTTCGGAACTACAAGTTGGCCCCATGTAGTCATTCATTCAATGGTATTTATTGAGCGCCTACTGTGTGGAGAGCACTGGGCTAAGCGCTTGGGAAGTACAAGTTGGCCCCGTATAGTCATTCATTCAATCGTATTTATTGAGCACTTTCTGTGTGGAGAGCACTGTGCTAAGCGATTGGGAAGGACAGGTTGGCCCCATATAGTCATTCAGTGGTATTTATTGAGCGCTTACTGTGTGGAGAGCACTGTGTTAAGCGCTTCGGAACTACAAGTTGGCCCCATGTAGTCATTCATTCAGTGGTATTTATTGAGCGCTTATTGTGTGGAGAGCACTGGGCTAAGTGCTTGGGAACTACAAGTTGGCCCCATAGAGTCATTCATTTGATGGTATTTATTGAGCTCTTACTGTGTGGAGAGCACTGGGCTAAGCGCTTGGGAAGGACAAGTTGGCCCCATATAGTCATTCGTTTATGCATTCATTCAGTGGTATTTATTGAGCGCTTACTGTGTGGAGAGCACTGGGCTAAGCGCTTGGGAAGTACAAGTTGGCCCCATATAGTCATTCATTCAATCGTATTTATTGAGCGCTTACTGTGTGGAGAGCACTGGGCTAAGCGCTTGGGAAGTACAAGTTGGCCCCATATAGTCATTCATTCAGTGGTATTTATTGAGTGCTTACTGTGTGGAGAGCACTGTGCTAAGTGCTTGGGAACTACAAGTTGGCCCCATGTAGTCATTCAGTGGTATTTATTGAGCGCTTACTGTGTGGAGAGCACTGGGCTAAGCGATTGGGAACTACAAGTTGGCCCCATAGAGTCATTCATTCATGGGTATTTATTGAGCGCTTACTGTGTGGAGAGCACTGTGTTAAAGCGCTTCGGAACTACAAGTTGGCCCCATGTAGTCATTCATTCAATGGTATTTATTGAGCGCCTACTGTGTGGAGAGCACTGGGATAAGCGCTTGGGAAGGACAAGTTGGCCCCATATAGTTATTCATTCAGTCGTATTTGTCGAGCACTTACTGTGTGGAGAGTACTGGGCTAAGTGCTTGGGAACTACAAGTTGGCCCCATATAGTCATTCAGTGGTATTTATTGAACGCTTACTGTGTGGAGAGCACTGTGTTAAGCACTTGGGAACTACAAGTTGGCCCCATGTCGTCATTCATTCAGTGGTATTTATTGAGCGCTTACTGTGTGGAGAGCACAGGGCTAAGCGCTTGGGAAGTACAAGTTGGCACCATATAGTCATTCATTCAGTCGTATTTAGTGAGCGCTCACTGTGTGGAGAGCACTGTGCTAAACGCTTGGGAACTACAAGTTGGCACCATATAGTCATTCATTCAGTGGTATTTATTGAGCACTTAACTGTGTGGAGAGCACTGTGTTAAGCGCTTCGGAACTACAAGTTGGCCCCATGTAGTCATTCATTCAGTGGTATTTATTGAGCGCTTACTGTGTGGAGAGCATTGGGCTAAGCGCTTGGGAACTACAAGTTGGCCCCATATAGTCATTCAGTGGTATTTATTGAGCACTTACTGTGTGGAGAGCACTGGGCTAAGTGCTTGGGAAGTACAAGTTGGCCCCATATAGTCATTCAGTGGTATTTATTGAGCGCTTACTGTGGGGAGAGCACTGGGCTAAGCGCTTGGGAAGTACAAGTTGGCACCATATAGTCATTCATTCAGTCGTATTTAGTGAGCGCTCACTGTGTGGAGAGCACTGTGCTAAACGCTTGGGAACTACAAGTTGGCACCATATAGTCATTCATTCAGTGGTATTTATTGAGCGCTTATTGTGTGGAGAGCACTGGGCTAAGTGCTTGGGAACTACAAGTTGGCCCCATATAGTCATTCAGTGGTATTTATTGAGCATTTACTGTGTGGAGAGCACTGGGCTAAGCGATTGGGAAGGACAGGTTGGCCCCCTATAGTCATTCATTCATTGGTATTTATTGAGCACTTACTATGTGGAGAGCACTATGTTAAAGCGCTTCAGAACTACAAGTTGGCCCCATGTAGTCATTCATTCAGTGGTATTTATTGAGCGCTTATTGTGTGGAGAGTACTGGGCTAAGTGCTTGGGAACTACAAGTTGGCCCCATATAGTCATTCAGTGGTATTTATTGAACGCTTACTGTGTGGAGAGCACTGTGTTAAGCGCTTGGGAACTACAAGTTGGCCCCATGTTGTCATTCATTCAGTGGTATTTATTGAGCGATTACTGTGTGGAGAGCACAGGGCTAAGCGCTTGGGAAGTACAAGTTGGCCCCATATAGTCATTCATTCAGTCGCATTTATTGAGCGCTTACTGTGTGGAGAGCCCTGGGCTAAGCGCTTGGGAACTACAAGTTGGCCCCATGTAGTCATTCAGTGGTATTTATTGAGCGCTTACTGTGTGGAGAGCACTGTGCTAAGCGCTTCGGAACTACAAGTTGGCCCCATAGAGTCATTCATTTGATGGTATTTATTGAGCTCTTACTGTGTGGAGAGCACTG
The DNA here is from genome assembly GCF_015852505.1 of Tachyglossus aculeatus. NCBI lineage: Eukaryota > Metazoa > Chordata > Mammalia > Monotremata > Tachyglossidae > Tachyglossus > Tachyglossus aculeatus. Next base: position 17,764,127 of record NC_052075.1, on the reverse strand, counting down.
GGCTAAGCGCTTGGGAAGGACAAGTTGGCCCCATATAGTCATTCGTTTATTCATTCATTCAGTGGTATTTATTGAGCGCTTACTGTGTGGAGAGCACTGGGCTAAGCGCTTGGGAAGTACAAGTTGGCCCCGTATAGTCATTCATTCAATCGTATTTATTGAGCACTTTCTGTGTGGAGAGCACTGTGCTAAACGCTTGGGAAGTACAAGTTGGCACCATATAGTCATTCATTCAGTGGTATTTATTGAGCGCTTACTGTGTGGAGAGCACTGTGCTAAGCGCTTGGGAACTACAAGTTGGCCCCATATAGTCATTCAGTGGTATTTATTGAGCGCTCACTGTGTGGAGAGCACTGGGCTAAGCGATTGGGAAGGACAGGTTGGCCCCCTATAGTCATTCATTCATTGGTATTTATTGAGCGCTTACTATGTGGCGAGCACTGTGTTAAGCGCTTCGCAACTACAAGTTGGCCCCATGTAGTCATTCATTCAGTGGTATTTATTGAGCCTTTATTGTGTGGAGAGCACTGTGCTAAACGCTTGGGAAGTACAAGTTGGCCCCATGTAGTCATTCATTCAGTCGTATTTGTTGAGCGCTTACTGTGTGGAGAGCACAGGGCTGAGCGCTTGGGAAGTACAAGTTGGCCCCATGTAGTCATTCAGTGGTATTTATTGAGCGCTTACTGTGTGGAGAGCACTGTGTTAAGCGCTTGGGAACTACAAGTTGGCCCCAGGTAGTCATTCATTCAGTCGTCTTTATTGAGCGCTTACTGTGTGGAGAGCACTGTGCTAAGCGATTGGGAAGGACAGGTTGGCCCCATATAGTCATTCATTCAGTTGCATTTATTGAGCACTTACTGTGTGGAGAGCACTGTGCTAAGCGATTGGGAAGGACAGGTTGGCCCCATATAGTCATTCATTCAGTCGCATTTATTGAGCGCTTACTGTGTGGAGAGCACTGGGCTAAGTGCTTGGGAACTACAAGTTGGCCCCATATAGTCATTCAATGGTATTTATTGAGCGCTTACTGTGTGGAGAGCACTGGGCTAAGTGCTTGGGAAGTACAAGTTGGCAACATATAGTCATTCAGTGGTATTTATTGAGCGCTTACTGTGTGGAGAGCACTGGGCTAAGCAATTGGGAAGGACAGGTTGGCCCCCTATAGTCATTCATTCATTGGTATTTATTGAGCGCTTACTATGTGGAGAGCACTGTGTTAAGTGCTTCGGAACTACAAGTTGGCCCCATGTAGTCATTCATTCAGTGGTATTTATTGAACGCTTATTGTGTGGAGAGCACTGTGCTAAGCAATTGGGAAGGACAAGTTGGCCCCATATAGTCATTCATTCAGTCGTATTTATTGAGCGCTTACTATGTGGATAGCACTGTGCTAAGCGATTGGGAACTACAAGTAAGCCCCATAGAGTCATTCATTCAATGGTATTTATTGAGCTCTTACTGTGTGGAGAGCACTGTGCTGATTGGGAAGGACAAGTTGGCCCCATATGGTCATTCGTTCATTCATTCAATTGTATTTATTGAGCGCTTACTGTGTGGAGAGCACTGGGCTAAGCGCTTGGGAACTACAAGTTGGCCCCATAGAGTCATTCATTCAATGGTATTTATTGAGCTCTTACCGTGTGGAGAGCACTGTGCTGATTGGGAAGGACAAGTTGGCCCCATATGGTCATTCGTTCATTCATTCAATTGTATTTATTGAGCGCTTACTGTGTGGAGAGCACTGGGCTAAGCGCTTGGGAACTACAAGTTGGCCCCATGTAGTCATTCGTTCAGTCGTATTTATTGAGCGCTTACTGTGTGGAGAGCCCTGGGCTAAGCGCTTGGGGAGTACAAGTTGGCCCCATATTGTCATTCATTCAGTCGTACTTATTGAGCGCTTACTGTGTGGAGAGCACTGTGCTAAGCGATTGGGAAGGACAAGTTGGCCCCATATGGTCATTCATTTATTCATTCATTCAGTTGTATTTATTGAGCGCTTACTGTGTGGAGAGCACTGGGTTAAGGGCTTGGAAAGTACAAGTTGGCCCCATATAGTCTTTCATTCAGTCGTATTTATTGAGCGCTTACTGTGTGCAGAGCACTGGGCTAAGCGCTTGGGAGGTAGAAGTTGGCACCATATATTCATTCATTCATTCATTCAGTCGTACTTATTGAGCACTTACTGTGTGGAGAGCACTGGGCTAAGCGCTTGGGAAGTACAAGTTGGCACCATATATGTTCATTCATTGTCGTATTTATTGAGCGCTTACTGTGTGGAGAGCACTGGGCTAAGCGCTTGGGAAGTACAAGTTGGCCCCATATATTCATTCATTTAATCGTATTTATTGAGCACTTACTGTGTGGAGAGCACTGTGCTAAGCGATTGGGAAGTACAAGTTGGCCCCATAGAGTCATTCATTCAATCATATTTATTGAGCGCTTTCTGTGTGGAGAGCACTGTGCTGAGCGCTTGGGAAGTCCAAGTTGACACCATATATTCATTCATTTATTCATTCATTCAGTGGTATTTATTGAGCGCTTACTGTGTGTAGGGCACTGTGCTGAGTGATGGGGAGGTACAAGTTGGCACCATATAGTCATTCATTCAATCGTATTTATCGAGCGCTTACTGTGTGGAGAGCACTGTGCTAAGCGCTTCGGAACTACAGGTTGGCCCCATGTAGTCATTCATTCAGTGGTATTTATTGAGCGCTTACTGTGTGGAGAGCACTGGGCTAAGCATTTGGGAAGTACAAGTTGGCACCATATATTCATTCATTCAGTCTTATTTATTAAGCGCTTATTGTGTGCAGAGCACTGTGCTAAGCGCTTGGGAAGTACAAGTTGGCACCATGTATTCATTCATTCAGTCAGTCATATTTATTAAGCGCTTACTGTGTGCAGAACACTGTGCCAAGCCCTTGGGAAGTACAAGTTGGCACCATATATTCATTCATTCATTCAATCGTATTGAGCGCTTGCTGTGTGCAGAGCACTGGGCTAAGCGCTTGGGAAGTACAAGCTGGCACCATATATTCATTCATTCATTCATTCATTCGTATTTATTGAGCGCTTACTATGGCAGAGCAGAGGACTAAGCGCTTGGGAAGTACAAGTTGGCACCATATTTTCATTCATTCATTCAATCGTATTTATGGAGAGCATACTGTGTGCAGAGCACTGTACTAAGCGCTTGGGAAGTACAGGTTGGCAACATCTAGAGACGGTCCCTTCCCAACAGCGGGCTCACAATCTGGAAGGGGGAGGCAGAGAACAAAACAAAACATATTAACAAAATAAAATAAATAGAATAAATATGTGCGAGTAAAATAAATAGAGTAATAAATCTGTATAAACATATATACAGGTGCTGTGGGGAGGGGAAGGAGGGGGAGAGGAAGGAGGAGGCTCAGTCTGGGCACACAGTAAGTGCTCAATAAATACGATTGAATGAATGCAGAGCACTGGACGTTAGTTCTGCCGCTCACCCCCCCACTGTGCCTCATTTTCGCCCCGGCCCCCGTCCTCCCCCTGGCCTGGAATGCCCTCCCTCCTCACATAAAATAATAATAATGATGGCATTTATTAGGCGCTTACTATGTGCCAAGCACTGTTGTAAGCTCTGGGGAGGTTACAGGGTGATCCGGTTGGCCCACAGGGGGCTCACAGTCTTCATCCCCATTTTACAGGTGAGGGAACTGAAGCACAGAGAAGTGAATAATAATAATAATAATAATAATAATGGCATTTATTAAGCACTTACTATGTGCAAAGCACTGTTCTAAACGCTGGGGAGGTTACAAGGTGATCACGTTGTCCCACGGGGGGCTCACAGTCTTCATCCCCATTATACAGAGGAGGGAACTGAAGCACAGAGAAGTGAATAATAATAATAATAATAATGGCATTTATTAAGCGCTTTCTATGTGCCAAGCACTGTTCTAAGCGCTGGAGAGGTTACAAGGTGATCACGTTGTCCCACGGGGGGCTCACAGTCTTCATCCCCATTTTGCAGGTGAGGGAACTGAAGCACAGAGAAGTGAATAATAACAATAATAATAATAATGGCATTTATTAAGCACTTACTATGTGCCAAGCACTGTTCTAAGCACTGGGGAGGTAACAAGGTGATCACGTTGTCCCACGGGGGGCTCACAGTCTTCATCCCCATTTTACAGAGGAGGGAACTGAAGCACAGAGAAGTGAATAATAATAATAATAATAATGGCATTTATTAAGTGCTTACTATGTGCCAAGCACTGTTCTAAGCGCTGGGGAGGTTACAAGGTGATCAGGTTGTCCCACGGGGGGCTCCCAGTCTTCACCCCCATTTTACAGATGAGGGAACTGAGGCCCAGAGAAGTGAAGTGGCTTGCCCAAAGTCACACCCTCCCAGACTGAGCCCCCCTTTTCCTCAGCTCCCCCTCCCATCCGCGTCACTTCAGCTCACTCCCTTTGCTCTTCTCCTCTCTCCCTACCACACAGCACTTATGCATTTATATATATATATATATGTATAATTCTATTTATTTATATTGATGCCTGTATACTTGTTTTGATGTGTACGTAGCTATAATTTTGCTTATATTGATGCCTGTTTACTTGTTTCATGTCCATCTTCCCCCTTTAATAATGATGGCATTTATTAAGCGCTTACTATGTGCAAAGCACTGTTCTAAGCGCTGGGGAGGTTACAAGGTGATCAGGTTGTCCCATGGAGGGCTCACAGTCTTAATCCCCATTTTACAGATGAGGTAACTGAGGCCCAGAGAAGTTAAGTGACTTGCCCAAAGTCACACAGCTGACAGTGCTGGGATTTGAACCCACGACCTCTGACTCCTCTGACTCCAAAGCCCGTGCTCTTTCCAGAGAGCCATGCTGCTTCCCTATAAAGCAGCTTCTGGACTGTAAGCCCTGTGTGGGCATGGATTGTCTCTCTTAACTGCTGAATTGTAGTTTCCAAGCGCTTAGCATAGTGCTCTGCACACAGTAAGTGCTCAATAATAATAATAATGATGGCATTTATCAAGCGCTTTCTATGCACTCAATAAATAATAATAATAATGATGGCATTTATCAAGCGCTTACTATGTGTAAAGCACTGTACTAAGCTCTGGGGAGGTTACAAGGTGATCAGGTTGTCCCATGTGGGGCTCACAGTCTTAATCCTCATTTTCCAGATGAGGGAACTGAGGCCCAGAGAAGTGAAGTGACTTGCCCAAAGTCACACAGCTGACAATTGGCAGAGCCGGGGTTTGAACCCATGAACTTCTGACTCCAAAGCCCGGGCTCTGAATGAATGAATGATAAGCGGCGGAGCTGGGATTTGAACCTGTGACCTGACTCTCAAGCCTGGGCTCTTTCCACTGAGCCACGCTGCTTCTCTAATGGGGGATGATGATGATAATAATAATAATAATAATAATAATAATAATAATAATAATGGCATTTGTTAAGCACTTACTATCTGCAGGATGGGGAGGAGGAACGGAAAAAGGGGGCTCGGTCTGGGAAGGCCTCCTGGAGGAGGTGAGCGCTCAGTAGGGCTTTGAAGGGAGGAAGAGAGCTATCAATCAATCAATCAATCGTATTTATTGAGCGCTTACTGTGTACAGAGCACTGTACTAAGTGCTTGGGAAGCACAAGTTGGCAACATATAGAGACAGTCCCTACCCAACAGTGGGCTCACAAAAGAGCTAGTTTGGCGGATGTGTAGAGGGAGGGCGAGAATCAGCGTGGCTTAGTGGAAAGCGCCCGGGCTTGGGAGTCAGAGGTTGTGGGTTCTAATCCAGGCTCCATCACTTGTCAGCTGGGTGACTTTGGGCAAGACACTTCACTTCTCTGGGCCTCAGTCCCCTCACCTGTAAAATGGGGATCGAGACTGTGAGCCCCAAGAGGGACAACCTGATCACCTTGTATCTCCCCAGGCGCTTAGAAAAGTGCTTGGCACATAGTAAGCGCTTAACAAATACCATCATTATTATTATCAATCAATCGTATTTATTGAGCGCTTACTGTGTGCAGAGCACCGTGCTAAGCGCTTGGGAAGTCCAAGTTGGCAACATGTAGAGACGGTCCCTACCCAACAGTGGGCTCCCAGTCTAGAAGGGGGAGACAGAGAACAAAACAAGACATATTAACAAAATAAAATAAACAGAATAGATATGTACAAGTAAAATAAATAAATAAGTAGAGTAATAAATACGTACAAACATATATACATATATGGTTCCAGGCCAGGGGAAGGATGGGGGTTGACGGGTCCGTCTCCCCCACTAGACTCTGAGCTTGTTGTGGGCAGGGAATGTGTCTGCGGTTGTATTGCACTCTCCCAAGCGGTTAGTACAGTGCTTTGCGCACAGTAAGCGCTCAGTAAATACAATTGAACGACGGCCGGACAGGCGAGAACGAGATTAGCAGTGGCAGAGGAGCGGAGGGTGCGGGCTGGGCTGGACAAGGACAGAAGGGAGGTGAGGGAGGAGAGGAAGGGGGGATGGAGAGTTTTTGCTCGATTATCTGATTTATTGTATTTTTTTTTCCCCCACCCGCGAGGAGAAAAGCAGCGGCGGCGAGCACAGGGTCCCCAGGCCGGCTGAGGTTTCGTGTTCGGTCCGGCAGGGGGCGGTAGCGGGCCGCGCCCCCGCCGCCATGGACTTCCCCAAGCCCGGAGCCCAGCCTGGAGGAGGAGGAGGAGGAGCAGGCCCCGGCGACGGCAAGATCGCCTACCCGCCCGGGGTCAAGGAGATCACCGACAAGATCACCAACGACGAGGTGGTCAAACGGCTCAAGGTACCGGACCGCTTCCTCCTACTAATAATCAGGATGATGCGATAATCATCATAATGACGATGTTGGCATTTGTTAAGCGCCTACTGTCGTAATAATAATAATAATAATGGCATTTATTAAGCGCTTACTATGTGCAAAACACTGTTCTAAGCGCTGGGGGTATACAAGGTGATCAGGTTGTCCCATGTGGGGCTCGCAGTCTTCATCCCCATTTTACAGATGAGGGAAGGAGGTACAGAGAAGTGAAGTGACTTGCCCAAAGTCACACAGCTGACAAGTGGCGGAGCCGGGATTTGAACCCATGATCTCTGACGCCAAAGCCTGTGCTCTTTTCCACTGAGCCACGCTGCTTCTCATGTCATGATGATAGCATAATAATAATGGCATTTGTTAAGCGCTCACTACGTGCCAAACACTGTTCTAAGTGCTGGAGGATATCCAAGGTGATCAGGTTGTCCCCCATGGGGCTCCCGGTCTTCATCCCCATTTGGCAGATGAGGGAACTGAGGCCCAGAGAAGTTGTCGACTTGTACTTCCCAAGCGCTTAGTAATAATTATAATAATAATAATGGCAGTTATTAAGCGCTTACTATGTGCCAAGCACTGTTCTAAGCACTGGGGGAGATACAAGGTGATCAGGTTGTCCCCTGTGGGGCTCCCAGTCTTCATCCGCATTTTACAAATGAGGGAACTGAGGCCCAGAGAAGTGAAGTGACTTGCCCAAGGTCACACAGCTGACAAGAGGCGGAGCTTGGATTCGAACCCATGACCTCTGACTCCCAAGCCCGGGCTCTTTCCACTGAGTCACGCTGCTTCCCCGGGATTTGTACTTCCCAAGCGCTTAGCACACAGTAAGCGCCCCCTCATCTAGACGGTGAGCCCATTGTTGGGGAGGGCCTGTCTCTGTTGCCAGATTGTACTTTCCAAGCGTTTAAGACAGTGCTCCGCAGTCAGTCAATCAGTCGTATTTATTGAGCGCCTACTGTGTGCAGAGCACTGTACTAAGCGCTTGGGAAGCCCAAGTTGGCAACATATAGAGACAGTCCCTACCCAACAGTGGGCTTACAGTCTAGAAGGCACACAGTAAGTGCCCCCGCTTTCTAGACTGTGAGCCCGTTGTTGGGTAGGGCCTGTCTCTGTTGCCAAATTGTACTTTCCGACGCTTAGGACAGTGCTCCGCACACAGTAAGCACCCCTCCTTTCTAGACTGTGAGCCCGTAACCGGTTAGGGACCGTGTCTATTCGTTACCAATTTGGACTTGCCAAGTGCTTAGGACAGTGCTGTGCACACAGTAAGCGCCGCCCCCTTCTAGACTGCGAGCCCGTTGTTGGGCAGGGACCGTCTCTCTGTGTTGCCGATTTGTACTTCCCTAGCGCTCAGTATAGTGCCCATGACCTCTGGCACCCAAGGCCATGCTCTTCCCCCGGAGCCACGCTGCTTGGGACGGGATTGTGCTAAGCGCTTGGGAAGGGTTTTAGGCCCAATCCTACCCATGGGAAAGAAATCCGGATTTTTTTCCGCACATGCGGGCCTCCCCGTGCCGGCCCGGCCCCGGGTTTTGCGGGAGGGAACGGGCCGACCCCAAGAGGTGATGTTTTAGCCGCTGCTAAAGGGAGAGAACCGGGAGCCCTCCCTGGGTTTTTAAACGACACCGGTCAGCGGAAGGGGAAAAAAGCCAGCCCCGTTAAGTGTTTCAGACGGTTAAGGTCACCGTTGCCTCCTTGGTTTGCTCTTCAGCGCTTAGAACAGTGCTTTCTACATAGTAAGCGCTTAATAAACGCCGTTATTATTATTATTACTTAAGACTCGAAATCCAAAGCGTCCGATGCCCCTGGGCAGTTTCAGGACTGAACTGTGTTTCTCTGGGAAGGTAGCCGAGTCCATTCATTCATTCAGTCGTATATATTATGTTGCCAACTTGTACTTCCCAAGCGCTTAGTGCAGTGCTCTGCACACAGTAAGTGCTCAATAAATACGATTGATTGATTGATTGATATATAGAGTGCTTACTGTGTGCTGAGCACTTGGAAAGTACAATTTGGCAACGGAGACAGACCCTACCCAATAACGGGCTCAAAGCCAGGCCATCGAACGTGCCTTATATCGATCCGTAGTGATTCGGCAAGTACTGGCGCTTTGGCCAGAGGCCGGTTTTAAATGTAAAATTGCCCGTGGGCATTTTGCGGGGTACCGCTCCCCTCACCCAGCGGGAGGACGTCCAGCCGGGCAGGGAGTGTGAGTGGCACCGTGCGATCCTCCAGCACGGCAGGCAGTTCCTCCGTGCGGGTCCTCCATCCCCAAGACTTTGTGAGTAGGCCAGATGCCGGCCGACGGAAAACGGAAACCCCATCATCAACCTCCTCCTCATCGTAGCAGTGGCCGAGTCGGGGTTTAAGATTTGGGAGAGAACTGTGCGTTTTGGAAAGGTGAACCTCATGAGTCTCAAAGCTCCCCTTGGCAGGTCTCATTTGTTGGCTAATTTTGGCGGGGTGGATCCATCTTGAACCTGTAAGTCCCAAGTGCCCCAAACGAGGGACTTGACTGACTTGGAGGAAGAGGAGTATGGAAGCAAGTGCTCACACTGAAGGATCTGTACATCACCATGTCCAAAATTGCGATGAGAGGTTGGGGCTGAAAAAATGCTGGCGGTGATAGGAGGGAAGGATAAGACCCGGGCAGAAGAAAATACTGTTGGGAAAACCTACACAGGAAGAAGGGTTTCAGAAGGGGCGGAAGATGGGGAGAGGTCGATTTGAAGCGAGAAGGAATTGGCGGGAGGAAGGACAGGAGTCGTGGGTCACAAGTGGGAAGGAGGGTTGAGAATGAGGCACAGTGAGCTTGGAAGGAAGGGAGCTGGGGTACAGTGTGAGAAGAGAGTGAGTAGGTAAGAGGGAGAGGGTTGGGAATTTCTGTCTGCTGCAAAGATGAGTGGGTAACCATTGGAGGTTTTCTGAAGAATAGTGTTGTGTTGTACTCTGCCAAGCACTTAGTTCAGTGCTCAGCACACAGTAAGTGCGGTGTAAATACGATTGATTGAATGGGGAGATGGGTGCAGAATGAAATTTTAGAAACACCCGAGCAGGAGAGGCCAGTTTGACCTGGAGAGGGAAAGGCTGGAGGTGGGGAGAAGGAAGAGGAGACCCATTTCACTTAAGGCCGAGCTCCAATAGTGCGGCAATGCCCTGGTCCCTTGGCTCAAGCAGGAGACTGGTCTGGGCCTTTGTGGAGCCCCAGCTCAGTCCCTTCAGATTTGCACCGATCCACTCCGGACCTACTAGATGAAACTGTATTTTGATCCTTTTTCAAGCTATTCTGCCTTCCTCAAACCCACGATGGACATTTCGACTGTGAATTGATACAGTCTCCACGTGAATTGTTGATGTGTTCTCCTGGCACAAAAGCCCCGAGCTAGCAAATTGCACCTCGTACGGTATACTCTGTGTAAACATTTTCTTTTGTTTTCAATCTGTCAACCTCAAACTTCAGTGGGAGCCCCCGGGCTTGATGGGGGTAGGATTTGGGGAACAACAGCGGTGTCTTGGCTCTGCTCGCCCCTGTATGATTTCAGAAACCTTCAGATATGTCTTTTATCTCAGCCTGGTGTTTTCAGGCTGAAGTCTTAATCTCCTCAACTGCTACATTCTGCAAGTCATCTAGGTCTGCTCTTCTCTGAAACTCCTCCAACTCTCTAATCCTTTCTAAGGTGTATGTTTGCGGCAACTAGAACGGCACCCGGAATTGTGGGCGTGGGCAGTCCGTCGGTCAGTCATATTCATTGAGTGTTTACTGTGTACAGAGCACTGTACTAAGCGCTTGGGACAGTACAGTGTAAGAGCGACATGTTCCCTGCTTACAGTCTAGAGGGTTTTTTTATGCAGTGGCAAATTGTGCCTTTGTTTTTCCATCCTTCTGCTGGTGGCCAATATTTTGTTCCCCTTTTGCACTCTTGCCACCCATTGACTCAAAAGCCCCTTCCTCCTCCCTGGAACTCCTACCCCCCACCACCCCTTGGTACTCAACAAATACCATTATTACTGTAGAAAGGTTAATCAGTGACTGAGGAGGCTAGTACCATAATCTGACCATGACATGGTAAGAGTTTGGTGTCTTTCCCGAGGTGCAACTGATAATCCATCACCAAAGCCAAAGTTTAGATCATTTTTTTCTTACGCAAAGTGGATGTCAGTATGTGTATGGAAGAAAAAAACGATCTAAACATCCACTTCCTCCCATTCAAGCTCATTTGTCGCCTTCCTGCCCACTCAAATTAACTTTAAAATATTTTTTGCCTCCCAGAAGAACGTGGAGAGTTCACTGAGTACTCTGTGATCTCTTAAACTGACTCTATGGTGCAGATGCTTGTGAGAGTTCATTTGCCCGATGTAATTTTGCACTGCTTAGAACAGGGTCAGGGATGGTGGAGGATAATGAAGAAGTCTTGCTCCTGGCATTCTTGGGGGGTAAAACATTTCAAATGGCCAAGTGAGAGCCAGAATGATGTAGCCTCCCAGCTAAATTCACATTTAAATATAAACAAAAAGATGGGCTGCAAATGGCCACGGGGAGACAGAAGCTGGCTAGTTGGCTCAGTCACAGCTTTAGAGAAAAGAGCCTGAGTGAGGGTCTGACTGAGCAGGTTCCCCCTTCCCACCCACCCCAAAAAAATTTAAAAAAATTTTACGCCTTCCTCCCCCCCTAAAAAGGGGGGTGGGCTTGAATGCCATAATTTGCAGAGAATTGTTTTGGGTATTTGGTAGAACATATCACCGAGAAGCTGTTCTAGACTGTGAGCCCACTGTTGGGTAGGGACCGTCTCTATATGTTGCCAACTTTTACATCCCAAGCTCTTAGTACAGTGCTCTGCACACAGTAAGCGCTCAATAAATACAATTGATTGATTGATTGATTGTGGCCTGGGAGTCAGAGGACCAGGGTTCTCATCTTTGGTCCCCACTTACCTGCCGTGTGACCCTGGGGACAAGTCTCTGAACTTGGTGCTTCAGTTTCTTCATCTGTAAAATGGGGATGCGTTACCTGTTCTCCCACCTATTTAGACTCTGAGGCCCATGCCGGGCAGGGACTGTTCCAGCCTAATTGTCTGGAATTGATTCCAGCGTTCAGTGCAGAGCTTGGCACATAGTAAGTGCTTAACAAATGCCATTGCTGCTGATGAGATGATTATTATTATACTTAATCAATCAAAGGTATTTATAGACTGTGAGCCCACTGTTGGGTAGGGACCGTCTCTATATGTTGCCAACTTGTACTTCCCAAGCACTTAGTACAGTGCTCTGCACACAGTAAGCGCTCAATAAATACGATTGATTGAGTGCTTCTTGTGTGCTGAGCACTATACTGAGTGCTCGGGAGAGTAGAGTTCAATTGAGGTGATGGGTACAATCCTTGCCCACAAAGAGTTTACAGTCTAGTCAGGGAGACAAACATTAAAAAAATTACAGATTCATTCATTCAATCGTATTTATTGAGCGCTTACTGTGTGCAGAGCACTGTACTAAGTGCTTGGGAAGTACAAGTTGGTGGACATAGATGGGGATGGATGCCCCTTCTCAGCCCCCTCAGCTCTGAGGCGATAGGGGAAAGTGACGGAGAAGAATGATACAAGTACAAAGTGCCTAAGGGGTACAGATCTAAGTGCATAGGTGCTGCAGGGGGAAGGTGATTTAGGATGGGGGAATGAGGGATTAGTAAAGGAAGGCTTCTTGGAGAATCTTCCCACTTATTTGCATATTTTTTCCACCCCAAAACAGGGGAGGAGGTATTCAGTGGGATCTAGTGGAATTGAGTCGAGCAAAAAAGGAAGCAGGAGAATAAAGAGAAGGAAAAAAGAGGAGAGAAGGAAGAAAAAAAGCTAAATAGGCCTCATGGTATTACATCTTTTACTTTTTTATGGTATTTAAGTGCTCACTATGTGCCAGGCACTGTACTAAGCACTGGGGTAGATACAAGAGAGGTTAGACACACTCCATGTCCCACAGAGGGTTCACAAGTCAATCCCCATTTTACAGATGAGGAAACGGAAGCCCAGAGAAGTTGAGTGATTTGCCCAAGGTGACACAGCGGACGAGTGGTGGAGCCAGGATTAGAACCCAGGTCCTTCTGAGTACCAGGCCCCTGCTCTTCTTTTGCATTCTCAAATTCTGCGTATATTAGGGAGTCAGTGCCTTCTCCTTCTCCTCTTCCTATTCTGTAGTCCCCCTATCTCCCCAGCACCTCCAACCCATCTCTTCTTCCTAACCCAGCACATGCTACTCTCACTGTTTACAAAAATAATACTTTATTAATGCCTCAAAAAATCAGAGTGGGGCGGGAGTATGAAATAGAGGCAATTATGTGAGCAAATGCATTGATAAAATAAAAAGTCATGGTTTCTGTCCTCAAGGAGATGACATTCCAATCTATTCTAAGTCCTTAGTGGAAAATCTAGAGCTTGCCGTGTTCCTTTTCCAGTTGAGGTTTGTGTAATAAACCCCTTTGGCACTAGATCCCAGTGTACAAAGAAGCCCATGTTGAACTTTTCACAGTCCTCAGAAAATGTGTAAACTGGAGAGTCTGCATTTTTGTGCAGTTTTAGGTTTGGAATTTCAAACTTCAAGGTACATGCCTATTTGTTCCATCTAGTTGCAAAAAGTAATCCCTGCTTGGGGACACTTAAGCCAAGCTATGGACAGTGTTATCTACGTGAAAATAGCAAGGGTGGACGCATACGTAAATGCAGGAAAACAAGTCTCAAGCTTTTTTCATATCACTATTGACAGGAAGTATTAAATTCTCCATATAGTTTCAAGACTCTGGAAATACATCCGGTTTTTATGCTCTTAACAGATCGTGTCTCCAGATTTTCTTTGCTAGAATGTCACCGCAAGTTTTCATGGATTTAGAGCCTACAAATCTGAACCCCACCTCAGTATTCTTCCCAGTCATGGTAGCCTGGAGAACTTTCCAGTATTTGTTTTTCACTTGAACTCTGTTCAGTTGATGAGTCACAGACATTCTTAATTCTCAAGATTGCAAAAGCTAGCTCATTTAGGACCAGAGGAAAAGGTCTGAAGTTGTTATAAACCTCTCTTATTTTTAGCGAAGAACATGGAAAACAGCAAAGCATGGTTTGGGGGCCTTCATCTTCAGTTGTGAAACAAGGTTAGGTTAGTTGAGACCTGAGAAATCTGGATTCCTAAGAAATTATTGCCCAACGACCTGCTCTCACACGTGGTGAATAGCTGAAGCAAGATGAGAAGGTGGAATAAAAGATCCCTGATATTTAATTTATAATCTCAAAATAAGCTGCAAGGTGTGAGGCCTTTCCCTTCCTTCCCTGCCTAAGGGGAGAGGAGGCTATTGTGTTTACTCACATGATGTTTCCACCGCATAATTTCCCCACTCCCCCATACACACCGAGTTTTGAGGACAGGAAATATATTTTTTTAAGGCAGTGATGGTGGCACATGAAGGAGTGGGAAGAAAGGTAGGGTCAGGATGCTTTGGATACAGGCTTCAGCTGTGAAGCTTGCTTTTTTTTAAAATGTGTCATGCTGTGTGAAGGCAGAAGGGAAGAGAGATGAATACCACAGTGAATGAGTGTCTATCGAATGCAGCATTTGGGAGAGTGCTACAGGAGTTATTGCTCTCTTACCTTTCACTTCCTTCTTCCCTCCTTTCCTCTCAATCGATTTTATTCTTTTACTTCTGTCCCCCTTATTGCTAAACTTGCTTCCCCTCGTTTGTTTTGGGGTGGCAAAAATACGCAAACAAGTGGGGCAAATATGCCAGTAAATACAGTTGTTGGTTGCTCCTGGCAGCAAGTCTAGAAAATATTGGATTGCTGTGTAAATACCCTTGAATGGTTTTTGGAAGAAAGTGTATTACGTGGCAGTTGGAAGTTTAGTCATAAATCATTTCAAAAGTTCAGAACGAGTGAAGCCATGGTTTTAGTGAATCTTTTCTTGATATTGCCTCATAGAATTGTATTAGCACCTCTCCTCTCTGCAATTCCTAATATAGGGGAATCTGTTGAGAATAGGTTTCAAGATACTTTCATGGACAATTAGTTTAGATTCCTCAGGTGTTGGGTTTTGTTTGGCTGCTAAACTCACTCATTTTTGTAATACTGTTGTATTTCTTATTTTAACCCAAAGGTAAGGTTATTCTATCACTCTAAAATTTCTGATGTTTTTTCACTGTTTTGTTTTTATTTTATTTCTAGGGCAGTGTATTAGGAATGTGAAAAGAAAGTCCTTACTCCAACTTTAGGGTCTAGCTCTATGAATTTGTCTCTGTAAATCCGGTTGTGTTGATGATAATAATAATAATGGTATTTATTGGCACTGTTTACTAAGCACCATGCTTAGCAGATGATTAGGTAAGACCCAGTGGGGCTGACAGTAGATGAGGTAGGAAGGGCGTTTTACAGATGAGTAAACTGATTCCTAGAGAGGTTGATGTGACTTGCTTCTTGGTGGTTCTTGACTCCTAATAATAATAACGGTGTGTGCTAAGTGCTTACTAAGTGTCAGGCATTGTACTAAGTGCTGGGGGTAGATCCAAGATAATCAGGTCGGAGACAGTCCCACGAGGGACTCACCGCCAAAGGAAGGAGAACAGGTATTGAGTCCCCCCCCATTCCACAGATGAGGAAACTGAGGGTCAGAGCACTTGTCCGAGATCACGCAGCAAGAACCCAGGCCTGCGCTCTCTTCATAGGCCACAAATCAGCCCTATTCTCTTTCCACTAAATCCCATTTAAATTAATGTTAATGTCGTCCAAAATGGCAGTAGATCATCTCTTCTATTCATTTCCTTTAGAAGACCTCACCCTGTTGAAAACACATCGTTATTGATAATTGACATACATTTGCGTTTTCATTTCCATGCCATAATTCTATAAAAATCTTAGAATTAGTTGAGTCAGTTTTGAGGGGGAAAATGGGGGAAAAAATCGACCTTATATGCCCAGTGTCTGCACTAATTCTAAGAGGCGCAAGGTGCAAGATATTTGGGAGCGGCTGGAGGCTGGTGCAGAGCGGCTGGACTCCGTTCTTTCCCTCACACTGCGGGGACTGTAGTGCCCGGGTTTTTAGAGGGGTGGGCATGGTAAAGAATCAGGACCCCTTCTTGCCTGCCCTCTGACTCCTCCTTTGAACGCTTGTTCTGTAGGTTCTCGGGGCGAACGCAACATTTCAGGAGTGTCCAGTACAGTCGTCTTGTACTGGTTCTGATGCCGCCTCCCCAGCACCCAACAGAGCAAACGAAGGGAGACCGTGAACAGAGGGAAAATGCATTGGTATTGTGATGGGAAGTCAGGCGATTTGATTCTGCTTCACCGTATAACCACGCTGTTTGTAATTCAGTTTGCGTATTCTCAGCTCCAGTTCAAGCAGGAAATGATAACAGAGTCCATTACTATACTCATTCATTCAATCGTATTTAGTGAGCACTTACTGTGTGCAAAGCACTGTACTAAGCGCTTGGGAAGTCCAAGTTGGCAATATATAGAGACGGTCCCTACCCAACAGTGGGCCCACAGTCTAGTAAGTGCTTAACAGACACCATTGTTACTATTATTCTTCGCTGGGCCTCAGTCCCCTCACCTGTAAAACGGGGATGAAGACTGTGAGCCCCACGTGGGACAACTTTCACACTCCTTCCACTTTCAATCGTATTTATTGAGCACTTACTGTGTGCACAGCACTGTACTAAGCTCTTGGGAAGTACAAGTTGGCAACATATAGAGACGGTCCCTACCCAGCAGTGGGCTCACAGTCTAGAAAGGGGAGACAGACAACAAAACAAAACATATTAACAAAATAAAATAGAATAAATATGTACAAGATAAATAAATAAATAGAGTAATAAATACATACAAACATATATACAGGTGCTATGGGGAGGGGAAGGAGGTAAGGCGGGGGGGGCGGGGGGGAGGAAGGGGAAAGGAAGTACTCAGGACTTAACATCTCCCCAGTCAGCAGTGCAAAAACGCCCGGTGACTAATGCCAAAATTTTACATACTCTTTCAAAATGGGCTTTGCATCTTGAGCTACTTCCTTGTGCCGTGAAAAGTATGTGTGCGTTTGTTTCACTTTCACTAGCCCAGCAGCAGGGTGAAGAAACATGCGCGATGAGCATTTTGGTGAAATCTGTCAGTAATAAATTTGTTCCTTCTTGGGATTGGGGTAGAGTCGTTCCTGGATCGGTTTGCCTGAGCTGGGGATACAAAATGTTTGTTTTATCCCAAGCACCACTTCAAACAGTGCCTTGCAGACGATAAGTGCTCGAGGAGTAATGATTGGGACAAATGTTTTGCAGAGTTTTGAGGGAGTAAGGGAAGAAACTAGGGTGAGGAGAAGAGAGAGGGAGGTAAGGAGGAACCTTTTTTTTTTTTTTCCAAAATGGTATTTGTTAAGCGTTTACTGTGTGCCAGACACCATACTAAGTGTTGGGATAGATACAAGCGTTTAGAACAATGCTTGGCATATAGTAAGCGCTTAACAAATACCATCATTATTATACAACCTAATCAGATTAGACACAGTCCGTGTCCCACTTGGGGCTCCCAGTCTTAATTCCCATTATATAGGTGAGGTAATTGAGACATAGAGAAGTGAAGTGACTTTCCCAAGGTCACACCACAGACCAGGGGCGAAAGCTGGAATTGGAACCCAGGCCCGTTCTCTGTCCACGCTGCTTCTGTACCTTGACTGTCTTCTGTCTTAATCGATTCCTTTGGGCAGGTCCTGGGTCCTGAAGGCTTCTCTGGGATTGAGATTCATCTGTCAATCAATCAATCAATCATATTTATTGAGCGCTTACTGCGGGCAGAGCACTGTACTAAGGGCTTGGGAAGTACAAGTTGGCAACACATAGAGACAGTCCCTACCCAACAGTGGGCTCACAGTCTAGAAGGGGGAGACAGAGAACAAAACAAAACGTATTAACAAAATAAAATAAATAGAATAGCTATGTACAAGTAAAAAAAAAATAGAGTAATAAATACGTACAAACATATATACATATATACAGGTGCTGTGGGGTAGGGAAGGAGGTAAGGCGGGGGGTGGAGAGGAAGGAGGGGGCTCAGTCTGAGAAGGGGCATTCACTCCATCAGCATTATCATTTATTCACTCAGTGGTACCTATTAAGCCCTTACCGAATACACAACACTGTACTGAGTGCGTGGGAGAGTACAGGAAATGTAAAAGACAAGATTCCTGCGGCCCCCCCTCCCCCCCCCCCCCAGCCTAGGAAGCTTAGAGTCCAATGGAAGAATATAATTCAGTAATATTTCTACTTTCCCAAGTGTTTAGTACAGTGTTCTGTACAAAGGTGAAGTTCAGGACGTCACCCAGGTGGTGCCAAGTCTATGGGGGCAGTCGCCCTCTCATGCCCAGGTTCTTCTGGCCTTCAGGCCCACGCTTTATCCAATAGGCCATACCACTCCTGGATTGGGAGTCTGTCTCTATATGTTGCCAATTTGTACTTCCCAAGTGCTTAGTACAGTGCTCTGCACATAGTAAGCGCTCAATAAATACGATTGATGATGATTGATAATTTTCTCATCCATCCTTACTGCTGGTACTCAAACCTGTTGGGGCTGTTGCCACCCACAGGAAACCTCTCTGGTTATGTCAGTCAGGGGAATGTTTTGTGTTTTGTCCCTGAAGCTCTGTTCAAAGAGCCACCCCTTCATCTCTCTCTCTCTGTCTCTCCCTCTCTCGCTCAGATTTCTGGAAGCATGTACCAATTTAGCATCTTCCAAGCATCCGATAAGTTAATATTTTTGGTTGACTGGTGGACCGAAATAAAATTGGTTGCGCTTTAACAGTTCTTTCAGTGTTTATTGCCGAAAGAACCAGGGGCTGGGAATTTGGAGACCTGGGTTGATGATGATGAGGGTGATGGCAGTTGTTAAGCGCTTACTATGTGCAAAGCACTGTTCTAAGCGCTGGGGAGGATACAGGGTGATCAGGCTGTCCCACGTGGGGCTCTCAGTCTTAATCCCCATTTTACAGATGAGGGAACAGGCTCAGAGAAGTGAAGTGACTTGCCCAATGTCACACAGCAGACGTGTTGCGGAGCCGGGATTCGAACCCACGACCTCGGACTCCAAAGCCCGGGCTCTAGTCGCAACTCTGCCACTGGCTTGATGTGTGATTTCTGGGTAAGTCACTTAACACCTGGGCCTCAGTTTCCTCATATGCAGAGTGGAAATAAGTGAATTTATTAAGAGAAGCAGCGTGGCTCAGTGGAAAAGAGCCCGGGCTTTGGAGTCAGAGGTCATGGGTTCAAATCCCGGCTCCGCCAATTGTCAACTGTGTGACTTTGGGCAAGTCACTTAACTTCTCTGGGCCTCAGTTCCCTCATCTGTAAAATGGGGATTAAGACTGTGAGCCCCCCGTGGGACAACCTGATCACCTTGTAACCTCCCCAGTGCTTAGAACAGTGCTTTGCACATAGTAAGCGCTTAATAAATGCCATCATTATTATTATTATTACCTTGCTTTCTCTGCTGGATAGATTGTGAGTCCTGGAGGGATAGAGTTGTGTCTGATCCAGTGATCTTGTATCCCAGTGCCTAGCACATAGTAAGTGTTAAATAATATTGAATTGAAGTCCAATGCCTGTACAATTGCTTGTGTTCAGGCAGCTTATCCACAAGGTTAATTTTCATGTAGAACAAATGTGATTTGATTGTTCTCTACTCCCGCTTGAAGGCAGTTCAATAACATTTTAACTGAAACGCAAGGGAAGTAGACATCATCTTGTGTGGATTACGTGACATTTTTGTTAAAGAATAATAGGCCATCAAGTTTACCTGGAGAATAGCTGTTACTTGCTGTTTTCATGAAATTGATATCAATTCAACAGATACTGAATTTTTCAAGAAGTGCAATAAAGTATTAACATATTAAAAACCCATTTTTTTTGAGGGTTGTGGGATGTCAGTCAGCAATCTTTATGGCCAGAAAAGCCAACCAAAATGAAAACTTCGAGCAGTTGGTGCACACGGAGCCAGCCAATCAGACAATTTAAAAACACATTCTTGTGGTTTGCTTCACTGTGGGGGTGCAGTTTTGAAACGTGGTGGATGTTACTCGTCCACTGCCTTTTTCTAGTGAGTTTTAGAGAGAAAAGAGGGAGGTGGAGAAGGAAAAGGAGGAGGGGGTGAAGAGAGGAGATAGAGGAAAGAGAGAAACTTTTATCAACCATATTTGAGCGCTTTACCACGTGCGGGGCACTATTAAGTGCTTGGGAGAGTACAACACAACAATATAACAGGCACATTTCCTGCTCACATCGAGGTGGTTCTTTTTATTAAGGAGGGGGATGAGGGTGGGTGCCCGAATTTCAAAGCACCGAACTTGCCATCGTCCTCGGCCCCGTCTGTGTCCCGGGCTGCCGCGTAGCCATTTCGGGTTTGGGGGTCTCAGTGAGTGTGTGTGTTTCCTGGAATGGGGGCTACTTTTTGCTCCCTGCTCAGAACACAGTTTACTGCTGCCACTGTCTTGTGGGTATTTGTGTGGGACCCCAGCACGGGGCTGCTCTTTTTCCCGGGGCCCGGAGGGGGACTTGGCCAGCCCACCTCCTCCCTTCTACTGCCGCTGGCATGGTAGCCCGGAGGTGGAGGGGAGGGGACTAAAGCCACTAAGCCATGCTGCTTCTAATTTAAGTTACCAAGGAAGTCCTTTTTTATGGTATTTCGGTGCTTACTATGTGTCCTGCACCGTTCTAAGCAATGAGGTAGATACAAGTTAATCTGGTCAGAGACCGTCCCTGTCCCACATGGGGCTCACAGTTCAAGAGGGAGAACATTTTGCAGTTAAGGGAACTGAGGCACAGAAAAGCAAAGCAACTTTCCCAACATCACACAGCAGGGAAGTGGCGAAGCTGGGATTAGAACCCAGGTCCTCTGGTTCTCAGGGCCGTGTTTTCTCCACTAGGCCAAGGGATTTGGGGATGGCCGGACCACAGAGGGTCAAGCCATTTACGAATGAGCACTCTGCTCTTGGGAGAGTACAATACAAGTAGAGTTGGTGGGCATGATCCCTGTCCTCCGGGAATTTACCCTCATCCACAAGGATTTTACAGCCTAGATGGGGGGAAAAAAAGCATGAAAATAAATCCCTGTCCTCCGGGCGCTTACCCTCATCCACAAGGATTTTACAGCCTAGATGGGGAAAAAAGGCATGAAAATAAATTCATGGAGGAGAAATGTCAGAGTGAAGGATCATCATCAATCATATTTATTGAGCGCTTACTGTGTGCAGAGCACTGTACTAAGCGCTTGGGAAGTACAAATTGGCAACATATAGAGACAGTCCCTACCCAACAGTGGGCTCACAGTCTAAAAGATGTGGACAGAAGTGGGACTGAGGGCAGGATGAATATCGAGTGCTCAGAGGGTGGGGTGATTTTCAAGAGCTTTAGGGAGTGTGTAGGCCATGAAGAAGGGTGGGTGAGTAGGGGAAATGAGGGCTTAGTTAAGTGAAGGCAAGTAGTATTTAAGGGGCTCTGGGTCATGGGCTTAGATTAAGAATTAGTGCAGAATCAGGGAGCATGCATTTATTCTTGGCTCCGGTTCACGATTCCACTGTACAGTTACTGTTGCTCAAGCAGTGGATACAGGTTATATCTGTTTACTGTTATATTGTACTTTCCCAAGCGCTAAGTATGGGGCTGTGCATACAGTAAGCACTCAGTAAATACAATTGAATGAGTGAATGAATGAAGTTTGTAACCCAGAAAAGTTCCTGTATAGTCTGGAGTGGTGAACCCACTAATTCGGAGACACTCACTATGATGGGGTGAACCCACTAATTCAGAAACACTCACTATGATGGGGTTGGGCTGCACACTCTAGACTGTGAGCCCGTTGTTGGGTAGGGACCGTCTGTATATGTTGCCAACTTGTACTTCCCAAGCACTTAGTACAGCGCTCTGCACACAGTAAGTGCTCAATAAATACGATTGAATGAATGAGTGAATAAAGGGAAGCAGCACTTAGTACAGTGTTCTGCACACAGTAGCAGCGTGAGAAGCAGTGTGGCTCAGTGGAAAGAGCCCGGGCTTTGGAGTCAGAGGTCATGGGTTCAAATCCCGGCTCTGCCAATTGTCAGCTGTGTGACTTTGGGCAAGTCACTTAACGTCTCTGTGCCTCAGTTACCTCATCTGTAAAATGGGGATTAAGACCGTGAGCCCCCCCCATGGGACAACCTGATCACCTTGTAACTTTCCCAGCGCTCTGAACAGTGCTTTGCACATAGTAAGCGCTTAATAAATGCCATAATTATTATTACAGTAAGCACAAACACAAAGTAAATACCATTGATTGATTGGTTGATAGAGATTAATTTGGTTCTGACCAAACTGGAGCGCTCCCATAGAGCAGACCAAGGTCTCTTTTTCGGGCTCAGAACTTGCCCTGCTACACTTTGGGGCCAAAAATGACCTTTCCCGGCAATTCAAGGCTCGTTTCAGTGCAGACTCGGGGACTGGATTGGTCAGAATGGGTGGGGTGAGAAGTTTGTACCCAAGCCTCATCCGGTAGAGATGTATATGGGGACTCTAGTTATCACCTGTGTGCGCAGTCTACACCTGAGACCGTGCACTTGTAAGACTCGCCCCCGTACCTCCAAAAAAGAAAAAAAAGGCCATCTGATGAGCCCAACCCGCAACTTTCATGCAGTTATATGGCAGATAATTGCAAGTCTCTGCACCAGGATAGCCAAACCATCCCTCTGCCCAGGGCAGGCTTGAGGCTGACCGGGATAAAGAGAAAAGTGGGAAGGATAGAGCCGCCCTAGGCTGGCATACTCTGGGCATCAGGATGGCAGCGGCAGCTACTCGATTCATTCAACACAGTGGAATTTACCGGCCCCCGGTAAATTTATATTTATATTTAAAGCTCAACCCTAACGCTTCGCCACTCGATCCGACTCAGCCCACGACTCTGCCGTGGGCATGCGTCGGTTGAGTAACTCGTGGTTGTGCAGTCTTTACAGTCCAGGCAATTCTTACTAAATGTTTGAAAACACCAAGTGGGTCTGTTAGAAATGTTTCAAGGGCAGAAACTTCTAATAGAAATTTAAAGGGACTGGGCAGCGGTGAATGAGCAGAGCTCTCCTTTCCAATTCTGCTTTTGAGATGGGTTTTTTCATGCGTTGTCTTTAATTGGACTTTCCATTCCGATTAAAAGCCAGTGTGGGGGTTTGGAATTATTATTGGAAGGCTGGGTTTCAACTAACTGTTTTATTTATTAGTCTGTAAAGTGGACCTGGATTTTGAAATTTAGAAAATAGAAGTTAATTACCATGCTTCCCCTGAAGAAAGTAAAAGAGGGCTCATTTTTCCTAAATTTTGTTGACATTTCAGAACCAGGTGCCCTAAAGGTTAAAGGGAAACAAAATTGGGACTGGGATGGGAGAGGAGAAGGCCTGTAAGTGGGGAATCGAGGCAGGAATAAGGAAAGCAGAGAAAATTTATGAAAGAGGATCCACTAGACCACAGCTCTCCCCATCTTCAAACCTCTCAAATTCTCACCTCCTCCAGGAAGCTTTCCCTGGATCATCACACTGCACCTTAGTCATGCCATCCCAACAGCACGTTAGTTCTTACCCCTTTTTAGCCCTACCCTCCACACTTAGTATATCTATATTTATTTATAAATTCAATTTTTTTATTTAGCTATTTTGTACCCACACATTCCTATCTGTAGTAGCCTTGTTCTTCCTCCTGCTTTCACTCTTGGTAAACAAAAAAATAAAAAAAAAAAATCCTTCTGACTCCCTTTTTAGGTTGTAAGCTTCTTGAGGGCAGGGAACATGCACATTCTGTTGCATTCTCTCAAGCTCTTACTACAAAGTCTTTTGCTTAGTTGGGGCTTGAGTTTGCATCCAATGCGTGAGACAGCAGATATAAATTGATAAACTATACCAGGTGTCAGTGAGAGAATAGTAAATAGCAATTATGTGTATAAACCATGAGGGATGAAGTTGCATAACCTCGAATGTGGGGTAATCCTGAAGAAGGAGGCTTTTTAAGAGGACAGAGAAAAAATGGACAGACTTGGTTTTGGCTGAGCTGAAGCGGGGAAAGGGGGTTCCATGCAGGAGGTATGCAAAACACTACATTGTGTGGGTTTTGGGGTTTTTTTTTGTGGTACTTGCTAAGTGCTTACTATGTGCCAGGCACTGTACTAAGGGCTGGGATAGATACAAGGTAATCACGTATAATCCCCGTCCCACGTGGGGCTCACAGTGTAAATCAGAGGGAGGAAGATTTAATCCCTATTTTACAGCGAAACAGTGAGGCCTCGTGGAAAGAGCTTGGGCCTGGGAGTTACAGGATCTGTGTTCTAATTTCTGGTCACCTGCTGGGTGACCTTGGGCAAGTTACATAACTTCTCTGTGCCTCAGTTCCCTCATCTGCACAATGAGGATTTAATACAAGTTCTTCCTCCTACTTAGACTGTGAGCTCCATGTGGGGCCTGATGATCATGTATCCACCCCATTGTTTAGTACAGTGCTTGGCATAGTCAGTCATATTTATTGAGCGCTTACTGCACTGTACTAAACACTTGGGGATAAGTGCTTAACAAATACCACAATTATTATTATTATCACTGTCAGAAGAGGTAACTGAGGCACAGAGAATTGAAGGGACTTCCCCAAGGTCACACAGCTGGCAAGTGGCAGAGTTAGGATTAGAACCCAGGTCCTTTGACGCCCAGGCTCTTTCCCGTTAGGGCACGCAGCTTCCCAGAATACATGGGAAAGTGTAACAGAGAAGCAAGGCATGTTCCCTGACCACAGGCAGCTTACCCTCTAAATATTTGCTCAAATAAAGTCATCAGAATAAACAGTTGACTGTTCATTTGATTGCTGGTATGTAAACACATGTTGAGAAAGGGCAAAACTAAGGTTGATGTGGCTCAGGATTTGGGAATTAATCAGGGGCGTTTTGTTGAAGAAGGTGGGATTTTAGGAGGACTTGGAATTTGGGACAGGCCTGGCTTTACAACGATTACTAGGTCATCAGTCACCTCTATTATTATTATTTTTAATGGTATTCGTTAAGCACTTACTATGTGCTACGTGTTATACTAAGCGTTGGGGTAGATACAAGCAAATCAGGTTGGACACAGTCCGTGCCTCACACAGGGCTCACAGTCTTTATCCCTATTTTATAGATGAGGGAACTGAGGCCCAGAGAAGTGAAGTGGCTTGCCTGGGGCCACACAGTAGACAAGTGGCCATGCCTGGATTACAACCCAAGTCCCAGGGGCATGCTCTATCCACCAGGGCACACTGCTTCCCTCTAGGTTGTATGTAGCAGGGGGTGTGCCTCTCAACCCACTCCAACTGGCCATTCATTCATTCATTCATTCATTCAATCGTATTTATTGAGCGCTTACTGTGTGCAGAGCACTGTACTAAGCGCTTGGGAAGTACAAGTTGGCAACATATAGAAACCGTCCCTACCCATCAGCAGGCTCACAGTCCCCCACCATGCCCTTCTGGTGTTGCAAATGTGGGCAAACCTCTTTGGTGTTTATTCCCTCCCCTCCCTTCTCCCGCGGTCCCCCGAAATAAAAATGTCTCTGCTACAAGATTTGCTGGGTGGTAGGGGAGGTTAATACCCCTCTCCATCCCCCCCACCTTACCTCCTTCCTTTCCCCACAGCACCTGTATATATGTATATATGTTTGCATGTATTTATTACTCTATTTATTTTACTTGTGCATATTTAGTCTATTTTATTTTGTTAATATGTTTGGTTTTGTTCTCCGTCTCCCCCTTCTAGACTGTGAGCCCACTGTTGGGTAGGGACCGTCTCTATATGTTGCCAACTTGTGCTTCCCAAGCGCTTAGTCCAGTGCTCTGCACACAGGAAGCGCTCAATAAATACGACTGATTGATTGATTGAGTGGATCAGGCAGCAACGGGAAGGAGCAGCAGCCGGGTGAAGGGTGGGTCAGAGGTGGGAGAATTGAGGGTGACGAACATCCCGAAGGAGCTCGCTTGGAAAGAGCGTGAGCCGGGGAGTAGTGTAGCGAGACAAGAGAGCTTGGTGGCCCCGGGTGCTCGGGAGGGAGGAGAAGCTGATAAAACAGATGGCCTGTTGCTGCAGTCATTCTGATCACAGAGTCAGACCACTTAAGCGCATCCCTGCAAAATATCAAAGCCGATGAAGGTTTATGGTTGACTCGGCCACCAGCCCAGGTTTTGGAAATGAAAAGTCTTACATAATAATAATAATAATAATAATGATGGCATTTGTTAAGCGCTTACTATGTGCAGAGCACTGTTCTAAGCGCTGGGAGGGATACAAGGTGACATCAGTTTTCAATCCATCAGTCATGTAGAGTACTGTACTAAGCACTTGAGAGTTCAGGACAATAGAATGAACAGACAGGCTCCCTGCCCATAATGAGCTTGCAAGCTAGAATGGGAGACAGATATTTACGATAATAATAATAATAATGATGGCATTTGTTAAGAAGCGCTTACTATGTGCCAAGCACTGTTCTCAGCACAGGGGTAGGTACAAGGTAATCAGGTTGTCCCGCGTGGGGCTCACAGACTAAATTCCCATTTTACAGATGAGGGAACTGAGGCACAGAGAAGTGAGATAGATAAGTCATAATATGTAATTTAAATATATGTGTGACTTTTTAAATATGATTGAATATGATCTAGATTAAATATGATCTAGAGTCCCCTTCTAGACTGTGAGCCCACTGTTGGGTAGGGACTGACTCTATATGTTGCCAACTTGTACTTCCCAAGCGCTTAGTACAGTGCTCTGCACACAGTAAGCGCTCAATTAATACGATTGATTGACTGATTGATTGAAGAAGACGCTAATGGATCAAGAAGCTCAGAGGTGTAGATGGTTTTTTGGTTTTTTTTTTTTTTAATTGTATTAATTGCTTGTTATGTTCCAGGTACTTTACTAAGCACTGGGGTAGATAGAAGTAATCAGGTTGGGCCCAGTCCGTGTCTCACATGGGGCTCACAGTCTTAATCCCCATTTTATAGATGAGGTCACTGAGGCACAGCGAAGTGAAGTGATTTGCCCAAGATCTCACAGCAGATGAGTGACAGACCCAGCATTTGAACCCAGGTCTTTCTGATTCCCAGGCCCGTGCTCTTTCCATCACGCCGAGCTGCTTCTCCATGGTGTTCAGGAGTATTCCTGTTAGCAGGTGTTTTCCAAGGAAGCGAAGGCTGTTTGCTGTTCAGCCTAACTTGGACAAACGATTCACTCAAATGATTGCCACAGCCATGAGAAACAAGCTTCAGTCTCCAAATCTACTGTTGATTTCTGAGTCCTTCATTTGTAAATTGCCTTAGAGGAGGGATTTTGTTTTTGAATTGCTTAATGTCGAAATTCTGTGGACAAGATGTGACCCTCTGATAGTGCAGTGGAATTCAAGGATCCAGTAACAGAATCCAGTGACAGATCTATATGTTGCCAACTTGGACTTCCCAAGCGCTTAGTACAGTGCTCTGCACACAGTAAGCGCTCAGTAAATACAGTTGAATGAATGAATGAATCAGCAAGCCCATACTTGTTCTCATGCGGGGTTTGTCACTGTATTGCATTCATTCATTCATTCATTCAGTTGTATTTATTGAGCGCTTACTCTGTTCAGAGCACTGTACTAAGCGCTTGGGAAGTACAAGATGGCAACAGTGACTGCATCGTATTATTTCAAGCTGTCTTTTCAGAGAATCCGCTGATTGCAGAGCGCGGTCCTACAGACAAAGGGAAAATATTACGGTGATAAGAGATGTGACCCCTTGCCCTCATGAATTTTGCCATCTCTATATGTTGCCAACTTGTACTTCCCAAGCGCTTAGTGCAGTGCTCTGCACACAGTAAGCACTCAATAAATACGATTGACTGAGCCCCCTCCTCCTCTCCCCCCCGCCTTACCTCCTTCCCTTCCCCACAGCACCTGTATATATGTATATATGTTTGTACATATTTATACTCTATTTACCTTCCTTGTACATATCTATTCTATTTATTTCATTTTGTTGATATGTTTGGTTTTATTCTCTGTCTCCCCCTTCTAGTCTGTGAGCCCACTGTTGGGTAGGGACCGTCTCTATATGTTGCCAACTTGTACTTCCCAAGCACTTAGTCCAGTGCTGTGCACACAGTAAGCGCTCAATAAATACGATTGATTGATTTGAGTTTTTATTGTAGAACCAATGTTTCTTTCCTTTGCCTTTTCTCAGATGAACTCCCCTCAGTGTTTAAATGCAGCTCATCAAACTTCGTTTTCCACAGTTGAATCACTGCCGCTGCGGGGCTCGGTCGGTGAAAGTCACGTCTTGTGAGGTTCTGGCCCTTCGTCGTCAGTTTATGTTACGGGGGGTGGTTAGTTAGGTGATCTTGACAGCAGTTCATTATCTCTCCTGAGGATTGTGCAGGGGAAAATTGTCTTCAAATTCAGTAACGGTATTAGACACGTGAAAAGACTTCGTAACGCTGGGATCGTGCATCAGTGAAACAGATTTCTGAGGGAAGATGTAGAAGAGAGGGTTTCAGGGGCACCCCGGACCCCTCTTTGTAGAGGATAAGTGGCTTGCTGAAAGAGTATCTAGTCCTGCCTGATACAGTGAGTCTCTTTATCCCTTTTTCTATCCATAATAGGGTCAATATTACCCACCTCTCTCTGGTTCTTATTAATAATAATGATGATATTTGTTTAGGACTTCCCAGGTGCCAAGCACTGTAGTTAGCACTGAAGCAGATACAAGATAATCAGGTTGGACACCGTCCTTTCCCCAGATGGTATTTGTTACAATATCCACTTTCTTCCCGATGGGGGACAGTTACATTAGTGCCTGCCTCTCTTGCCGGAATGTGAGTTCTTTGAGGGCAGGGATCTTGTGTACTAACCCTAATATACTCTCCCAGATGCTTTTAGTACAGTGTTGTGCACACCGTAGGTGCTCATTAAATACTGTTGATGGATTCACACGGGTGTGTGTGCAGGGAGGTGCAAGAATCAGAGAGTTTGGCAAAATACCAGCAGTGTCGTTGTGTCAGATGGTCCCTTTGTTATTTGCCTGTAGATGCAGTCTAGTTTTATCTTTGCAAACCTGTTCCTGAGCACGGATCTCCCAGGGGTCCAAACATTTGCAAAGAGCAGCAGCATTTTATCCATTTAGTATAGTAACAAAGAGGTTTTCTTTTTTTTTGGAAGGTTATCTATTTGATGTAGTTACTCAGTTATAAATTTTTTAAGTTCTCATAGGCACACCTCACACAATCGGAATATCACAACAATCGGTCAGTCGTATTTATTAAGCACTTACTGTGCGCAGAAAACTGTACTGAGCTTTTGGGAGAGTTGAGTATAACAATAAAACAAACACATTCCCTGCCCACAACAAGCTTACAGTTTAGAAGGGGACAGAGGCATTAATATAAATAAATACAATTACAGGTATGTACATAAGTGCTGCCTTAATGTTTAATTTGACTTATTAATTAATGAAATATTGTTTATAAAGGTAGAATTCCCTTTAATCAATTATAGAGTGTCTTTCTAGTGTGAAGCACTCCGATAAGCATTTGGAACAGTAAAGCAGAGGCCAGATAATAATAATAATAATGGCATTTATTAAGCGCTTACTATGTGCAAGGCACTGTTCTAAGCGCTGGGGAGGTTACAAGGTGATCAGGTTGTCCCCCGGGGGGGCTCACAATCTTAATCTGCATTTTACAGATGAGGTAACTGAGGCACAGAGAAGTGAAGTGACTGCCCAAAGTCACACAGCCGACAGTTGGCAGAGCTGGGATAGATCCATGTCTCCTTCCCTTAAGGAGCTTACAGTCTATCATGTTTTATTGGAAGAACTTGTCTTTGATAGTGTCAAGAGTGAGAAACATAAGAGGTGTAGATTTTGAGAGCTGTGAGTCACCGGGGCTTAGCTCTCGTGACTCTTCTAGTCGGATTTTAAAGTTTTCCATTTTGAAACTATTTTTGACCTCTTCAAAAATTGACTTGGGAGAAAAAATGTTCTAATTTCAGAAGACAGGGAAAAAAATGTGAAAGTAAAAAGGCAGACATTTCCATGCAGCACCAGCGCTCCACTGGATCACTTTAAATTTGTTATACTACTAATAATAATGGTGGTATTTGTTAAGTGCTTACTATGTGCCAAGCACTGTTCTAAGAGCTGGGGGGGATACAAGATGATCAAGGTTGTCCCTCATGGGGCTCACAGTCTTTGTCCCTAATAATGGTATTTGTTCAGCACTTCCTATGTGCCAAGCAGTGTTCTAAGCACTGGGGTAGATAGAGAGAGGGTAATCAGGTTGTCCCACAAGGGGCTCACACTTTTAATCCCCATTTTACATATAAGGTAACTGAGTCACAGAGAAGTTCTTCTAGACTGTGAGCCCACTGTTGGGTAGGGACCGTCTCTATATGTTGCCAACTTGGACTTCCCAAGCGCTTAGTACAGTGCTCTGCACACAGTAAGTGCTCAATAAATACGAATGAATGAATGAATGAAGGAACTGAGGCCCAGAGAAGCTAAGTGACTTGCCTGAGGTCACACAGCTGACACATGGCAGAGCCGGGATTCGAACCCATGACCTCTAACTCCCAAGCCCAGGCTTTTTCCACTGAGCCACGCTGCTTGCTACTGGTGGAGACCCTGCCCACTAGTTCTATTGTATTCTATTGTATTGTACGTGCTTGACATGTAGTAAGCGCTTAACCAATGCCATAATTATAATTACTATTATTACTGAGACCCCTGCCCAGGGCCCCACTTTGGGGGGGAGGGGGGTGCTGAAAATATTAAAACGTGAATATTGCAGCAGCTTTATCCTTTCTAAATTTCAAAAGTTAAAACTACCAATTCAGGTATGCCGGAATATTCTTTTTTTAATATTTTAAATTATTTAATTGAAGTAGAATTGCTATTGTGGTGGGGGGAGAGGGGGATGTTTATGGTTTGCTTTACTAGAACATTAATTTGATCTTGGCTTACCGAAGAACTTGAATAGCCCTAATGGAAGGGATGGATTTAATCACTTGATTGAAAACTGACAAGCAGACTTTCCCTCTTACTATCCCTTTTTTTTATTGTAAGTAGATCTCGTAAAACTTCACCAGTGCCCTTTTTATAAACCTCCAGTAGAAGCTCTTTCATTTTAGGCATTATGTTACTATATACTTGAAAATGATGGTCATCAAACAGTGGCACCTTTTTATTTTGCCCGTTTCTGTAAATTTGTAAGGATTTTGGTATCCTGCATCAACACACACACACTATCTCTCTCCCTCGCTCTCTCGCTTTTAGTCCCCTGAGAAGATGCCACTGACAGCGAAGTTTTTCTATGCATATTTGTGACTGAAAAGGCCACTATGGGCCCCGTGGTCTCAACTGCATTTTGTGCACACAAAGACCTGTTCTGTCACCTTTGTTGTTTGCTGTTTGTAGTGTCTGGTGATGTGTTTGCTTTTCCCTCCTTGTCTTATGATCCTTATGGAGTTTCTGCTCCAACAGAAGTCCCCTTTCCTGAATGCGTGTCCCAGCGACGTTGTATATGGTGAGCAAGAGACTGAGCCTAAGAGTATACATGGAGACCGAATTTGTTCTAGGACTCTGTGATGCTGACCTCCTTTTTGACGTTGAGAAAAGCCCGTTAATGTCACCACGTAACTGCTTAAACAGTTGGATGGGGTATCTGTCGAGCATCCCCGTCTCACAGCCGGAGAGAAGATTCGATAGTACAACAATTCAATGGCAAACCTTTAGTTTGGTCTTCAGCCTGATGGGCTGCTGCCACACTTTTTTTTTATGGTAATTGTTAAGCGCTTATTATGTGCCAGCCACTGTACTAAGCGCTGGGGCAGATACAAGCTAGCAAGATTGGACACAGTCTATGTCCAAATGGGGTGGACAGTAATGATCCCCATTTTACAGATGAGGCCCAGAGAAATTAAATGACTAGTCCAAGTTAACACAGGAGACAATAATAGTAATAATGGTGGTATGTGTTAAGCACTTACTATGTGCCAAGCACTGTTCTAAGCGCTGCAGGGATGCAAGGTGATCAAGGTTGTCCCACGTGGGGCTCACAGTCATAGTCCCCATTTTACAGATGAGGGAACTGAGGCCCAGAAAAGTTAAGTGACTTGCCGAAGGTCATACAGCTGACAAGTGGTGGAGCCGGGATAGCAGTGGAGCCAGGATTAGAACCCAGGTCCTCCTGAATCCCAGACTTGTGCCCTATCAACTAGGATGCACTGGTTGTCTGGATTTGCCGTTAAGGATTTACTGTGTGCCAGGCACTGGACTCAGCACTGGGGTAAGTACAAGATCATCATGTAGGACACTGTCCCTGTCCCATGTGGGGCTCCCCATTTTACAGAGGAGGAAACTGAGGCACAGGGATGCCAAGTCACCCAGCAGGCAAGTGGCGGAGCCAGGATTAGAACCCAGCTCCTCTGACCCCCAGGACGCTAATCCAGGTGTCAGCTCTGGTCAGGGTTTAAGCAGAGTCACCCCTGCAGGCTTGTAGCTCTCAGCAGGTTTTCTCTCAGTTCCAGGTGCCTCCCCACTTTTTTTTTGGCTCTTAATTGCTGCAGTGACTTCCCCAGAAGTCGAGCCCCTGGCCACGGCTGTGCATGTTCAAAAGTTTTCTGTGTTTTGAAGGCCCTTCAATAGAAAAAGCTGTGTTGAGAATATTGAGAAGTTGTTGCCATCCCTTTTATCTATCAGTCAGTGGTATATATTGAGTGCTTACTGCTGTAGAGCACTGTACTAAGTGTTTGGAAGAGTACAATATAAAAGAGTTGGTAGATGGGAGGGAAGCCCCTGGGTGGTGGCAGTGGAATTACCGAGAGTTTACTGTGGGCAGAGCACTTTACTGTGTGCTTGGGAGACTTGGTAGAGAATAATAATAATAATAATAATAATAATAATGGCATTTATTAAGCGCTTACTATGTGCAAAGCACTGTTCTAGGCACTGGGGAGGTTACAAGGTGATCAGGTTGTCCCACGGGGGGCTCACAGTCTTAACCCCCATTTTCCAGATGAGGTAATTTAGGCACAGAGAAGTTAAGTGACTTGCCCAGAGTCACCCAGCTGGCAATTGGCGGAGGTGGGATTTGAACCCAAGACCTCTGACTCCAAAGCCCAGTGCTCTTTCCACTGACGCTACTTCTCTAAAGCAGGGCCTGACCCAGCAGGGGCTTGGGTATGTTCTCTGCCCACAAGGAGCTTTGATTTTAGACACTGAAGTAATAATTGTGGTATCTGTTAAGCACTTACTGTGTGCCAGGCACTGTACTAAGCACTAGAGTGGATCAATCAATCAGTCAATCAGTCGTGTTTATTGAGCGCTTACTGTGTGCAGAGCACTGTACTAAGCGCTTGGGAAGTACAAGTTGGCAACATATAGAGACGGTCCCTACCCAACAGCGGGCTCACAGTGATACAGGCAAATCAGGTTGGACACAGTCCCTGTCCCACGTGGGGCTCACAGTCTTAATCCACATTTTACAGATGAGGTAACTGAGGCACAGAGAAGTTAAGTGACTTGCCCAAGGCCATACAGCAGACCAGTAGCGGAGCTGGGATTAGAACCCATGACTTTTTGACTCCCAGGCAGAGGCCGAAGCGATAGGTCTTCGTTTCTGGGCCCAGAAACGGGTCAACTACACCAGAGCGTGTCAACTACACCATCCAGTTTTCCCCAAACAATTCTGCTCCCCTCAGATCCCCCCATGACTGACTAACCCGAATGCCCTTGGTTCTTCAGAGTTGCTGTAGCGTGGCACATAGAGAGCCAGACGATGTCTTTGTCATTGTGTAGAAGTGCGTGGTTTCTCTGGCCATCTGCATAGCCCTGGTCTCTTCCTCTTTTGCATCTCACCACCTGTCACGTATGTTCCTCAGCTTGGATGTGCGTGCCATAACACAGGTGCCCGAAAGTCCCTTCCGAGGCTTGGGTTGCTGCACATGTTGTGTTCCAAGTGTCATCTACAACACACCGATCTTGTCAATTTTGCTTGGTCGCTCCTTGCGGACTGAGACTACCAATTCTATTTTATTGTATTCTCCCAAGTGTTTAGTACAATGTTCTGCACAAGGTAGCTGCCCATTGATTGATTCCCAATGTCTCCACAGCTTTCTGACAGTATAATACAGAAATGCTGCTTGTTTTTAAATTAAGCACCGTGGTTTGTGTGTCCTCATCCAACGTGGATGCTGTTATAATACCATGACTGTGGCTGGCTTCATTTTCTAGAATTTTACTGTTTAGCTGCGTTGGTGGTAGAGTCGACGATCATCCCCCCACCCCCCAGCATTCTGCACCTCACATGGCTGCCGCTCCCCAGATATCCTTCCCCCCGTCTTACCTCCTTCCCTTCCCCACAGCACCTGTATATATGTATATATCATCATCATCATCATCATCATCAATCGTATTTATTGAGCGCTTACTATGTGCAGAGCACTGTACTAAGCACTTGGGAAGTACAAATTGGCAACATATAGAGACAGTCCCTACCCAACAGTGGGCTCACAGTCTAAAAGGGGGAGACAGAGAACAAAACCAAACATACTAACAAAATAAAATAAATAGAATAGATATGTACAAGTAAAATAACTAAATAAATAGAGTAATAAATATGTACAAACATATATATATATATATATATATATATATATATATATATATATATATATATATATATATATACATATATATACATATATATACAGGTGCCGTGGGGAAGGGAAGGAGGTAAGATGGGGGATGGAGAGGGGGATGAGGGGGAGAGGAAGGAAGGGGCTCAGTCTGGGAAGGCCTCCTGGAGGAGGCCTTATATACGCATATATACTCAAATGCATATATGTTTGTGTGTATTTATTACTCTATTTATTTTACTTGTACATATCTATCCTATTTATTTTAGTTTGTTAATATGTTTTGTTTTGTTTTCTGTCTCCCCCTTCTAGACTGTGAGCCCACTGTTGGGTAGAGACCGTCTCTATGTGTTGCCAACTTGTACTTCCCAAGTGCTTAGTACAGTGCTCTGCACACAGTAAGCGCTCAATAAATACGATTGATTGATCTTTGAGGTCCCTCCACCCCAGTGTGTTACAGTCAGTAAGGATCACTGGATTGTAACTGCATCCGGGATGTTTTTCCCTTTTTTTTTGGCGGGCCGAAGATGTTTTTTGTTATCCCGAAATGGTGCTTGGCACGGTCATTCAGCAAAAGTAGGCCATTGCCGTTGTTGGTCACATGAGCCGATGACTGCCTTTCATGTGAGGGGCATCTTTTAAGATTTGTGGGGGATTGTGCACTTAGGGTGGCTGAGCACGTTTGCTTCAGGGGCAGTTGACGTGTCTGGGAGAGATCTGGTCACATCTCTCCCTGGGCAGTCCCTTAAATGATTGCCTGATTGCACATCCAACCCCTGATAGTCATTAGCTTGTATTGGGTGCAGAGCACCATACTAAGCACTTGGGAAAATACAACAGAGAGCGGGTACAGGCAATCCCTGTCCACAGGAGATTACAGTCTACAGGGGCAGACAGACATTAAAATAAAGTAGAGATGGGGAAATAGTAAGGCATAAGGATATCGACAAAAGTACCATCGGCGGGAAGGCTTTGCCCAAAAAAGTTTCGTGACAGTCGAAGGGCAGAAATGATCTACCCAGCTCGCTGACTACCTGCGGTCCGGATTGGAGTCCGACTCCAGAGAGTAGCCAGGCCTTCCCATTAAATCCTATCTTCCGCGAATCCTCAATCAATCAAATCAAATCAAATAATCAATAATCAATCAAAGCCCCTTGTGAACGCCAGGACAGATGCACACCCACCCCCTTTCAGTTCAACCTGCCTCCCCACAGAGGCATCCCTCCCACATCCTCCTCTGCCAAAGCAGTGGAGCGTGTCGGCATCGGTATCGGTTTTGTTTTTACGGTCGAATTTTGTCATCTGTGACTCTCAATTTATTACATTTGTCTGCGTTTTTCCCTCTGGGCCCTGGCTTCTTGCTGCCGACACTTATTAAGCAGAATCAGTGGGTGATTGGAAACTGAAGGTTTCTATTTTTCCTCCGTGGATGAAGTATTAGGGTAACAAGGAGTGGTAGGAATAGTGGTGATAAGTACTTGTGGGAGCTGTAGTAGTTGTGGTGTGTTCATTCATTCATTCAATCGTATTTATTGAGTGCTTACTGCGTGCAGAGCACTGTACTAAGCGCTTGGGAAGCATTTGTTAGCATTTGAATGCCTTATTGGGTCAGTGCTTGGAAATTAGCGTGGCTCAGTGGAAAGAGCACAGGCTTTGGAGTCAGAGGTCATGGGTTCAAATCCCAGCTCTGCCAGTTGTCAGCTGTGTGACTTTGGGCAAGTCACTTCACTTCTCTGTGCCTCAGTTCCCTCATCTGTAAAATGGGGATTAAGTCTGTGAGCCCCCCTGTGGGACAACATGATCACCTTGTAACCTCCTCAGTGCTTAGAACAGTGCTTTGCACATAGTAAGCGCTTAATAAATGCCATTATAAATGCAAGTGCCATTTATGGCATTTATGCCATTTATAAATGCATTATAAATCAAATACTCTCTGCCCTCTAGGAGCATACGTGGTAATGGGAGGGACAGAGCTAAGATATTTACAAAGTAATCAAAATAAAATGAGGAGTGTACAGTTAAATTAACGAATACACATAAGTGCTTTGGGTGGGGGTAATTAGGAGTAAGTTCTCACCCAGTTAACGCCTCTCGGAAAGGGATTGCCCAGGAGAGCACAAAGCAGTTGGGGAAAAGTGGGGGTCAGGCCTAGCTAGGTAGGGGCAAGTAGACTGCCAAGGCCCCTTTTCAAACCAGAAACTTTTCCCTTTCCCCAGTTCCTTCCCCTTTCAGTGCCTCGTGCTACATTAGTGACTGATGCCACTGTAGCCACAAAGTAAAATAATCAAATGTGGTATTAGAAATGTCCATATATATATATATATATATATATCACTAGCTGTGAAAAATCTCACAGCTGCATAGTTCTGTGTTTATGTGTATATATGTGAGATTTTTCACAGCTAGTGATAGATGTTGAAGGTTTATATTTTCAGTGGGTGTTGTATGTAGGTTGTCTCTTGTTCAATTATTTCTGTCAGCGTTTTGGCCAACTTGCACTGCACAGTTTCAGTTCTCTGATGCCTTTCATCTGGATTTGATTCCGATGAAGTAATTTTGGGTGCCGACGTGCCCGGTGGTTTTTTTTTTTATTTTAATGAGAACTCCGTCGCCCGGGATGTCTTCTGTTTGGTTCCCATCCTAAGTGTGGGGTGAAACGTGTCCACAGATCGTATTCTGGGTGGTTGTGGGGTTTCGTAGGCACCTTTAGGATCCAGGTTAAACAGGAAGGAGACTTCAGTGAGTAGAGGGCATAACCATATCTCCCCGGCTAAAATGTGATCTTGCCGTATGGTTCGGTTAGCTAGCACTAATCGCACTGGAGAACCTGCTTCCCAACCTGCTTCCCAAGGGATTACGGGAGCCACTGAGCACTCTCTATTGTGAAATTGGGGCAGGGTGCCCAAGAAGAGGAGATTGTCCTTAGTCTAATCAAAAGTAATAACCACTGTGTCTGGGATATGTGAGAACGGTAACTGAGCGGGCTTATCTGTTTTTCCTGCTGTCCTGCCCAGTGGCTATCGTTTCTTTCTGTACCAAAAAAGGACAGTGGGAGAGATTGCGTGGCACAGCCTCTCTTTCATTCAGTCAGTCGTATTCATTGAGCGCTTACCGTGTGCAGAGCACTGTACTAAGCGCTTGGGAAGTACAAGTTGGCAACATATAGAGACGGTCCCTACCCACCGACGGGCTCACAGTCTAGAGGGGGGAGACAGACAACAAAACATGTGGACAGGTGTCAAGCCATCAGATACAAAAGAAATTGAATAGTAAATATGTGCAAGTAAAATAGAGTAATAAATCTGTATTTCATTCATTCATTCAATCGTACTTATTGAGCGCTTACCGTGTGCAGAGCACTGTACTAAGCGCTTGGGAAGTTCAAGTTGGAAGTACAAACGTTTATACAGGTGCTGTGGGGAGTACTCCCCATCCCCCCCCCCGCCTTACCTCTTTCCCCTCCCCACAGCACCTGTATATATGTTTGTACATATTTACAATAGATCCAAATGAATAAATTGGCATATTAGGTACTCACCCCCTTCCTTCACAGCACTTGCGAGCACATCTTTGTGGTTGCTTCTCTCGTAATTTATTTTAGCGTCTGCCTTTCTTGGCCAGATTGTAAACTTTTTTTATGCTACTTGTTAAACGCTTACAGAGTGCCAAGCACTGTGCTGAGTGCCGGGGTAGACACAAGATAAATAAGGTGGACATAGTCCCTGTCCCACATAGGGCTCACAGTCCTTGTCCCACATAGGGCTCACAGTCTTCACCCCCGTTTTACAGATGAGGGAACTGAGGCCCAGAGAAGTGAAGTGACTTGCCCATGGTCACACAGCAGGCAGGTGATGGAGTCGGGATTAGGACGCAGGGTCCTCTGACTCCCAGGCACTTTCTACTAGGCCACGCTGCGGGGGTCATTTCACTTCATTTTCCCCTCTAGACTCTAGACTGTAAGCTTGTTAGGGGCAGGACCATTTCTGCTAATTCTGTTGAACTCTCCCAAGTGTTTAGTTCAGTTCCCTGCACATCGTAAGTGAGAAGCAGCATGGGCTTGGGAGTCAGAGGACGTGGGTTCTAATCCTGAGTCCGCCACTTGTTTGCTGTGTGACCTTGGGCAAGCAACTTAACTTCTCTGGGCCTCAGTTACCTCACCTGGAAAATGGGGACTAGGACTGTGAGCCCCACGTGGGACAACCTGATTACCTTGTATCTACCCCAGAGCTTAGAACAGTGCTTGGCACATAGCACTTAACAAATACCATAATTATTTATTATTATAATACATACCATTGATTCAAGTGCTTAATACAATGCCCTGCACGAAAAGTAAGCACTCAGCAAATATTATTGATCACCTAAGTGAATAACTAACACACAGATAAATAATGAGTTCTGGGGTAGCTAATAAGTTGGCAAAACTGGGAAAGTGGGAAGGTTAATCGGGGGTGATACTGTAGGAAGGCTTTGAAAAAGGGAAAGGAGGTTTTTGATCAACTTGGTGGCCAAGATTAACCAGAAATAAATTCCACCCCTTCGCTCCCATGGCTCTGAGAGGTGCTCAATAAGCCTCACTGGTTGATGCTCAGTATTGGCGTGGGCAACAACAACCTAAGGGTGAGGGTCAGGTTACGTGCAGGGGTGACTGGTCCTCCCCCTCCCCTTTTCTGTTTTACCCTGTGAGCTCATTTCCTGATCTGATCTTTTCCATGTGTGATCACACCTTCTGTCCTCAAAAGTTTTCACAGAGTGTTTGGGGACCTCAGTGGCCTCATTTTTTTTTTTCATTTTCCTGTACCGGGTGACTGCTTGGTAAAGAAGGTTTCCACGTCATCTGCCAAAATGAACGTGCAGTGCACCGTGACCCCGCTCTGACACCTGCTCTTCCAGCTGTACCCCGCTCCAAGATCTACACTGGTCCCCACCCAAGTTTTCGATTTCATCGGAGTCACTGCAGATACCCACACAACTTCCTGCTGAGCGATCTAGAGCTCAGGGTAACTCCGAAGGAGAACCCCATCATTTTACCAGGTTTCTTTCCCTTCGTTGGCCTTTGGCTCACCTTTGCAGTGAGCCTACAGCTCCCATCGGAGGCAAATGTCTCCTATCCTATCCTTCAGGGTCCGAGAGACCCGAGAAACCCACTCGGCTATGTAATGGGGGGCCTCCAGAGGATGACTTCCCCGGGGGTCTCCTTTCTTCTGAGCTCCCTACTCTGAGGACAGTTTGGGGAGCCCACATAGGGAACTGGTGCCTGCCACGTCGTGGTGTGGTCACTGTTCCTTTCTGAAACCAAAGCGTCGGCATCTAAACATGCTCTGCCGCTAATGGTGCCAAAGCCTAGAACGGGCCTATCTTATTTCAGACACGGAGTTAGCCTGTGATCTACTACCCAAACCAGCCAGGGGGTCCTTTTTCCCATGGCGCTTGCTTTGGAGCCCTTCCAAAAATGGAATTGGATGGGAAGCACTTGGTGGCTCACTGCCAGGGAATATTCTTTGGCAGACAGGCTGACTCAGGAAACTCTGGAGGGCCCCTGATCCCAGATTGCTTATGAGCTGTGTGACCATCGGGAAGAATACTAGTGGAAGTCAAAGTCTTGGTCTGTCTGGAAAGTGAAAGCCATTCACCCTCAGGGATAAGATTCCAGGGTTCAGGGCAGCAACGAGGAAAGATTGGGGTCGATCACTTCAATCCCACCTGCAGGATCCACGCTGACGGGTCTGGCTTCTGAGCAAGTAGAGAAGATGACCAGATGTCTAGATCAGTGAGAAGGCCGATGACTGTTGGATAGAGGGGGAGGACCCCAAAACACTGTCCCGAGCTCACCACGTTGCCCGACCACCCTTGCCATATTTATTGTTGTCCTCGCCTCTTAGGTTTGCATGTTTTCATCTTGTATAGCTGGCTCCCACCCACTCTTCGATTGTAAGCCCCTGGGGCGGGCGAGGACCGTGTCTGATTCTCAGCCTTGCTGTATAGGGTGCTGGGGTGTTTGTGGACCCCCATGCTTCACGGGGAGGAGAAACCCCCGGGGCTGGGAGGTTGCAACCGCTCCTTCGCTTGTCCCAGTACACATTAAAGCGCCGGAAAGCTCATTTCCCTGGAAACGATCGGTACCCTCTAGTTCTGTGTATTATTTGCGTGACTTGTACTTCCCAAGCGCTTAGTACAGTGATCTGCACACAGTAAGCACTCAATCAATCAATCAATCGTATTTATTGAGCGCTTACTGTGTGTAGAGCACCATACTAAGCGCTTGGGAAGTCCAAGTTGGCAACATATAGAGACGGTCCCTACCCAACAGTGGGCTCACAGTCTAGAAGGGGGAGACAGAGAACAAAACCAAACATATCAAAATAGAATAAATAGAATAGATATGTACAAGTAAAATAAATAGAGTAATAAATTCGTACAAACATATAAACATATATACAGGTGCTGTGGGGAAGGGAAGGAGGTAAGGCGGGGGGAGGAGGGGGAGAGGAAGGAATGAATGAATGAAGTGTCATGAATATCAGTTGCATTTTACGTATGTCAGTATCGCGTCACACTGGATATCGATTAGCACTTTATAGTTGCCGCTAAATCCCTAATTAAAAATGGCTTGATCTTAGTGGATATGCCCATATTTGCTTGAATTTAGCCCTGTGGGACCTCAAACAGGCATAAAACCCATTTGCCTTGGGACATTAACTTCTGTGGTGGCAGAAGGACGCCTGTCTGTTTTTGCAGCAGGAGTACAGTTGACCTCCACATTCCCTCTCACAGCTCCTTGAGCTTTTTTACTGCTGATGCCGGTGACTAGCTGACTATTCAGCAGCTGGAGGTGCTTGACTGCCTCAAAGAGCCTCTTCTCTCTCCGGTTCCCTCCCGACCGTGCTAGTAGTCCATCAGATTTATTTATTGAGCTTTTCACGCGTGCTGAGCACTGGACTAGGGGCTTGGGAAAGCACAGTACCACAGATTTGGTAGACGCAGGGGAACGTCCAGTCTACCGGGGGGAGACAGACGTTAAAATGGATTAGGGATAAGGGAAATGAGAGAGTATAGTAGACCTGTTTCATCCAGGGGCTTATTAAAGTCTGCCACCGCTCTAAGAGCTCCCCTCCCCATCACTAACCCTCTGACTCATCTTGAGAAAACACCAGTTCTCATGATTCGAGGATTGCGCCTTGACTTAAGTTCTGCCTTAAGAAGAACTTATGTTTTAGTAATCACCGTGGCACCCTGTAGCTAAACAGGTGTGTGCTGTTGGGCAAACATTCCCTAGTTCCCAAACAAAATTCTAGGCAAAATATGGAGTGGCAACATTCATTCTGGCTTAACTGAGGGTACTTGCTTCCTTGCCGTAACACACGGGCAATATGAAATACCATGACTTGCTCTGATAAAGCGGTTCTTCTATCCCTGCATTCAGCCCCCAACAATGACAACAAGCTGCCAGGAAGAACCAGGCGATATTTGCCATCGTTGATGTCCATCCTAACATTTGTGGGATGTTCTGTGTAACACAGTTCTCTTATAGCGTGTATTTTCACTCTGTGTTTTGGATCGCGGCATGGCCTAGTGGATAGAGCACGCCGCTTGTCTGCCGTGTAACCTTGGGCAAGTCACTGAACTCCTCTGTGCCTCAGTTACCTCATCTGTAAAATGGGGATTGAGACTGGAAGCCCCACATGGGACAGGGACTGTGTCCAACCTGATTACTTTGTATCCACCCCAGTGCTTAGTACAGTGCCTGGCACACAGTAAGCACTTAGCAAATATCATAATTGTTATTAGAATTGGACCCACTGCGATGCTGGAAGAAACAGCTGCGTGTATTTGACTGCACATTTTCCCTAACGAAGGCTTCTTCAAGAACGCATATCAGGAACTTTTCTCTTGCATCCCTAAATTTCCCCGGGGGCATAAATTTAGCCAAGCCCCACACAAGTTTATGGTCTTCAGACCCCCCTAATTTCCGTGGAAACACATTCTACACGTACATCAGCTGCTGGGTGAAGAAGTATGTTTTGTTTTCAAGACCCATCACCCCCTCAGCTCAGCTTTGCGCTGTTTTGTATTTCCTCTCTGTGAATATGTATATATGTTTGTATGTATTTATTACTCTGTTTTATTTGTACATATTTATTCTATTTATTTTATTTTGTTAATGTGTTTTGTTCTCTGTCTCCCCCTTCTAGACTTTGAGCCCACTGTTGGGTAGGGACCGCCTCTATATGTTGCCAACTTGTACTTCCCAAGCACGTAGTAGAGTGCTGTGCACACAGTAAGCGCTTAATAAATGCGATTGAATGAATGAATGAATGAATTAGGGAGAAAAGGGAATGCCGCCAACCTCCATCCTACTTGCCATTGCTGTGCAATCAGTCATATTTACTGAGCGCTTACTAGGCCCTGCGAACTGCACTAAGCGCTCGGGAGAATACAGGACAGCAGAATTAGCAGACACATTCCCTGCCCATAACGAGTTTACAGTCTAGAGCGGGAGATGGACATTTATATGAATAGATAAATAATTTATAATATAATTTAGAGGTTTGGAAATAAATGCCATGGGATTGGGGGTGAGGTGAATATCAAATGTCCACGGGTCACAGATTGCAGGATGTCAGGAACCCAAAAAGATCTTCTGCAGGCCCAGGAGACAACCAGTATGAGTGAACTAGCTATGATGGGGTACTGAGCATTTATGACGGGGTACCGAACATCCCATATGAGTCAATTTTAAATTTGGAGTATAGACCCACCCCAGAATATGTCCATAATCTGCTCTTCATTCATTCATTCATTCCATTGTATTTATTGAGCGCTTACTGTGTGCAGAGCACTGTACTAAGCACTTGGGGAGTCCAAGTTGGCAACATACAGAGATGGTCCCTACACAACAGCAGGCTCACAGACTAGAAGGGGGAGACAGACAACAGAACAAAACATATTCACAAAATAAAATAAATAGAATAAATACATACAAATAAAATAAATAGAGTAATAAATATGTACAAACATATATACATATATGCAGATGCTGTGGGGAGGGATACAGGTGCTGTGGGGAGGGTGAGTGTGAGCGAACTGGCTATGACAGGGGCACCGAGCAACGCATATGAGTCAACTTTAAATTTTAGCTTTAAATTTTGAGTACAGGCCCACTCCAGAATATGTCCATAATCCGCTCTTGGAAAATGTGGGTGAATTGTAAACCATCTTCCAGCGTGGCTCAGTGAAAAGAGCCCGGGCTTTGGAGTCAGAGGTCATGGGTTCAAATCCTGGCTCTGCCAATTAGCCGTGAGACTTTGGGCAAGTCACTTAACTTCTTTGGGCCTCAGTTACCTCATCTGGAAAACGGGGATTAAGACTGTGAGCGCCCCGTGGGGCAACCTGATCACATTGTAACCTTCCCAGCGCTTAGAACAGTGCTTTGCACATAGTAAGCGCTTAATAAATGCCATCATTATTATTATTGGGTCCCATAGACCTCCTTCTGGTCAGGGAACGTCTCTGCCAACTCTATTATATTGGACTTGCCCAAATATTTAGTACAGTGCTCTGCACGCAGTAAATACTCAGTAAATACCATTGATTGACCGACTGATACAGCGGGGTACCTCCTCTCATAAACTTTAATGTTGTCGGTTAGGTTCCATTCCAGAGCTAGCATCTGATCACCTTGTAACTTTCCCAGCGCTTAGAACAGTGCTTTGCACATAGTAAGCGCTTAATAAATGCCATAATTATTATTATTATTATTATTAGCCCCGGCTTGATGACGGCCCTCCAGCAGTCAGAGGACCTGACACGTTCCTGTTGTGAGCTCTCACAATTCAACTGCTAGACTGTGAGCCCACTGTTGGGTACGGACCATCTCTATATGTTGCCAACTTGTCCTTCCCAAGCGCTTAGTCCAGTGCTGTGCACCCAGTAAGCGCTCAGTAAATACGATTGAATGAATGAATGAATGAACTCCCCTGTCCCTCTGTCGCTGCATCTGTAGAATGGGGATTAAGACTGTGAGCCCTTAGTGGGGCAGAGATGGTGTCCAGTGCTCAGCGCTTAGAACCTCTGCACATAGTAAGCGCTTAACAAATGCCATTATTATTATTATTATTATTATTATTATTATTATTAGCTTGAATCAACGCCTACTACTTTGTAGAGCATCTGGCACGTAGTAAGTACTAGATAAATGCCATAAAAGAAGTAAAACTTGCTCCCTGCCACCCTCTATTCCCACCTCCTCCCTAA
Organism: Tachyglossus aculeatus; assembly: GCF_015852505.1. Taxonomy (NCBI): domain Eukaryota; kingdom Metazoa; phylum Chordata; class Mammalia; order Monotremata; family Tachyglossidae; genus Tachyglossus; species Tachyglossus aculeatus. Next base: position 17,719,370 of record NC_052075.1, on the reverse strand, counting down.
GCCCTCAGTCCTTTCCACCATTCCCAGGGATTTTCAGGACCCTCCCCTATGTACCGTGAACACGGCCCCCTCCGCCCTACCTGCGTACCCAGTTTTTTTCTTTCTGTGTGTGTGTGTGTGCGCACTGTAATTCTATTTATTCTGACGGTATTGACACCTATCTACTTGTTTTGTTGTCTGTCTCCCCCTTCTAGACTGTGAGCCCGTTGTTGGGTAGGGACCGTCTCTGTATGTTGCCGATTTGTACTTCCTGCAGTGAGCGCTCAGTAAATACGATTGAATGTATACATCGAGGCTCAAGCCGTGTGTTTTTTGCAGCTTTCAGCAGGAAGCGGGCAGGAAAGTGTTATCTGCCGGGGGTCATAGCTGGGATTGTGCTAGCCAGGACCCGTAATGGCCAGTCTTGGCCCCATCTCCTTGCTCCAAATGGCAAGGAGCTGGTTTAGCTACTCTCTGTTACCATTCTGTTGACTCAGTGCCAAGTTCCTCCCCACACTGGCTATGTCCCTGCTCAAGGTGTCAGTCAGCTTTTGTTGCCGTGGAGACCAGGCATTGCTTTTTTCCGCCAAAGGGCTCTCCAGCCGAATGAGGCAAAAGGAAGCCGTGAGAAGGGGCAGCGATTCCCTCCCAAACCTTCGCTTCGTCCTCCCCAACACCACCGAAAAAAGCGTGGAATTTGAGGAGGGTAGAGGTAGCCTGGCTGCGATCAGTGAACGGAGAACAACTGAGCAGGGTTTTTTCTCGCTTCAGCCGAGCAGGGTGGGAGAGAGCAGAGCTTTTCCTCTTCCGTTTCTGTCCCATCTGTGCTTTATCTATGTCTCCCCCCGACCCAAGGCCCCGATGAAGCAGAGACCCCAGCCAGAAGATCGGAAAGCAGAATAGCGGAAAAGGGGCGGGGAGGGACCGGTCTCTCCTGCAACAATTGAGTGTAACGTCAGGCGGGGTTTGCGGATCCCAGGCTACTTCAGCAATTCCGGAATAGTGAATCTGGATTTTATATACCGTGGTCATAGACCTCTACGGGAATGAAGAGAGGACAGGGCTATTAGGGACGATTGGGCCTGGGGAGCTAACAGTCCAGAAGGCCAACATTATTTGTCATTTCAGCCCTAATTAGGCAAGTCCCTTGCACCTCAGAGACCTGGGATGTGTAATATTGACGGAGTAGCTAAATCATTTTAAGGGCAGTCACCACTCCCACTACCCCCATGAAGTTGGCACTAAGGAAACGCCCAGTGATGCCACCCAGACACCTGTGGCCCAGGTTAAACCTTCAGAATCTGAGGCATTGGGGGGTGTCTGGCCAAACAGAATCTAGAATCAGCCCGTCCCGTGATTAATGCTTCAAAGATACCCTACATTCGGAGTGTGTTTATCACATGTCTCACCTCTGAGAATGACCCCGGGGAAATACACTTTAATTCACCCTGATTCAGTTCAGCAAAGGGATTTCTCATTCATACTCTCATCCTCCCTCCCAGTTCAATGAAGGACACCCGACAGGTTTGAAAACCTTCCTGACCAAGTCTAAATGCTTTGAAATCATTCTGAATGGTCTCAAAACAAATCCGGTGGACTCTTAAGTTCCTTGTGGGCAGAAAACCTCATACCAACCACGTTATAAAGTGTTGAAAAGGGTTCACAGCCAAATCAATCAATCAATCAGTCATATTTATTGAGCGCTTACTGTGTGCAGAGCACTGTACAAAGTGCTTGGGAAGTACAAGTTGGCAACATATAGAGACGGTCCCTACCCAACAGTGGGCTCACAGTCTAGAAGGGGGAGATGGAGAACAAAACAAAACATATTAACAAAATAAAATAAAATGCATAGGGAACATAGAAGGGAAGGCAGGTGGGGGAAATGAGTTCTTAGGGGAGACCTGTTGGAGATGTGATTTTAGAGCAGTTTTTGAAGGCAGGGAGAGTGATGGGCTGTTGGATACGAAGGGAAAAAGAGTTCCAGGCTAGAGAGAAGTTGTGGAGAAGGGGTCGGTAGTGGGATAAACAAGATTGAAGTACAGCGAGTAGGGTGGGATCAACTGCTAGCAGTTTGGATGGAGAGGAAAGTGCAGATTCTAAAGGTGTTGTGAAGGTAGAACTGACAGGATTTCTGAACACTGAAGGTGTGGGTTGAATAAGAGATGAGTCAAGGAAATGCCAAGGTTTGGACTTTTAGACAGGGAGGTTGGTGGTACTGTCTACAGTAATAGGAAGAAAGTCAGGGGGGTGGACACGACTTGGGCAGGAAGATGAGTTTGGTTATGGACATGTTAAGTTTGAGGTGTCAGTGAGACATTCATTTATTCAATCGTATTGAGCGCTTACTGTGTGCGGAGCACAGTGCTAAGCACTTGGAAAGTACAATTTGGCAACAGATAGAGACAATCCCTACCCAACAGTGGGCTCACAGTCTAGAAGGGGGAGACAGACAACAAAACAAGTAGACAGGCATCAATAGCATGATGCATGTAGAGATATCCTGAAGGCAGAAAGAAGAATGAGACAGGATATAATTGTTGCAAATTATAATTATGTTGCAAACTTGTCCTTCCCAAATGCTTAGTACAGTGCTCTGCACACAGTAAGCGCTCAATAAATATGATTGAATGAATGAATGAAAGGGCCGAAGATTGTAAATTTGGCAATCGTTCACAGAGATGGTATTGAAACAATGGTAGTGAATGAATTCTCTGAAGATGGAGACTAGTAGGAGACCCAGAACTGAGCCTTGAGGGTCTCCCGTAGTTAATCAGGCATATTTATTGAGCGCTAACTGTGTACAGAGCACTGTGCTCTCCACTGCTGGAGAATTGGTAGACCTGTTCCAGGCCCAAAAGAGTCTTGCCGTCTATAGTTAAGGGATGGGAGGAAGAGGAGAAGCCCGTGAAAGAAACTTGAGGAGTGGCCAGAGATATAGGAGAACTAGGAGAGGACAGTTTCAATGCAGCCAAGTTTGGGTAATGTTTCCAGGAGAAGGGGGTGGTCCACAGTGTCAAAAGCGCTGAGAGGGATTATGATGTAGTAGAGTTTGTTGGATTTGACCCTTCCAAAAACAGGGCACCGATGACATTAGAGAAGGCGGTTTTCTTTGGAATGAAGCGGGTGAAAGTCAAGTTGCAGGGAATCAGGGAAAGACAGGATGACAAGATGTGGAGGCAGGGGGTATAAACAACTCGCCCAAGGAGCTTAGAGAAAGTGGTGGAAGTGAGATGTGGCCATAACAAGAAGGATGCCGTGGGGTCCAGGGAGGGTTTCTGTTGGATAAGGGCCACCTGCGCATATTTGACAGTCCCTTTCTGACAGTTCCATTGACTGGGGTTTTTTTTTTGCGGTGTGTGCCTCGCTTTTTAAAAAAAATAGTAATTTTGCTGGTCTTGGTTGAAAAGACATTTGTCCTTTAAATCACAGTGGTTCATGTGATATTTTAATGTTATCGATAATATTTTGTTTGTTCGTAAGATGTCATTCCGTGCTTTCTGAAATAAAGGGAAACAGAACAGTCATATTCTCTTTGTTTTTGTTTCACAATTTCCATCAGATGGTAGTAAAAACCTTTATGGACATGGATCAGGACTCAGAAGATGAAAAGCAGCAGTATCTCCCACTAGCTTTGCATCTTGCATCAGAATTCTTCCTCAGGAATCCCAATAAAGATGTGCGTCTCCTTGTAGCGTGTTGTTTGGCGGATATCTTCCGGATCTATGCTCCAGAAGCTCCATACACTTCCCATGACAAACTTAAGGTAAAAATGGATTTTTAAAAATGCGTTTTCTCCCTCTGCAGATCTTCCACCTGTTTAGCACTAATGAATTCCATAAATGAACCCTGATTCAGTTCCAGGGCTGGAATCATATCCCATTGCGAGGGAGGGAGACCATCCTCGTGTCAGGCAGAATGACCAGTGTGGTGGAACACTTCCAAAATTTAATATGAAAAACTATTTTAGCTTCCTGATTGGAGGGAGTGGGAGCCCAAACTGCCTTAGAACTGGGGAAGTCTTTGTTGGCTTGGCTTGGTAATTTAGGAGCAGGTGAAATCAGGGTAGCGGGAATTCAGGGAAACCAGGTACAAAGGGGTAGGAACTATTGTGTTCGGAGTGGGACTGGTTAAGGACTTGAGAAGGGTTTGAAAGTGTCTTCAACCAGAACATGAGGAGTTATTTTTGCACCTACTGCATGCAGAGCACTGTACTGAACATTGGGAAAGAATACACAGATGGGAATTCTTGTCCCGCAGGGGTCTGTGGGCTAGTATCTGGTGTCTTTGATTCAGGAAAACCCGGGATGGACGTGGGTGTCTTTTCTGGGCTTGGCTGGTATGGCCAGGTTGAGCTGTGGTTGTTTTTTGGCATCTACAAAGGTGCGAGGAATTGCTGAGGGAAATTCTGTTTGGAAGAATCATGATTCTGGATTGATGTTTGCTTTTACTTGTGTCTTACAGGACATCTTTTTGTTTATTACAAGACAGTTAAAAGGTTTAGAAGATACGAAGAGCCCACAGTTTAATAGATATTTTTACTTACTAGAGGTAATGAGAATTTAGTTTATGAAAATGTATTTCTCATGTATCGTTTTGCACACTACAGAGTAAGAATATGCCCTATAGTGAAAGAAGTACTGTTTATATAAAGTGACAAACATGCATTTCTCAGTCGAATTTGTCGTTAATTGCTGCTTGACAGCTGACAATCACGTGATTGCATTAGCGTTTACAAATTTTGTTTATGACTTTCTAGATGTTTGATGTAGTATTTTTTTAAAAGTGTGAACTCTATGTGCTTGGCCTAATTGCAAAGGTAAATAGCATTTAAAAGTTTAAAAAACAGGCTCCTCCAACAGCCTAGATATTATATGTTGAATCTGGTCAAGTAAATCCGTCTGACAGCAGGGGGATTTTTTGTTTCCCATTTCATTCATTCATTCTGCATAAGCTTATTTAACCATCTATATTTTTTTGTCAGTTGAATTTTGATGGATTGAAGAGTAAATCATTAGCAATATTATACGAGTAGTTTAATACCAAGCTGTAAACCTCTTGATTAAATATTCCCTTTTATTTCTCTCAGAATTTAGCTTGGGTAAAATCTTACAACATCTGCTTTGAGTTGGAAGATTGCAATGAAATTTTTATTCAGCTCTTTAGGACCCTTTTCTCAGTGATAAAGTAAGTTAACTTTTTTCTGTAAAACTCAAAATGCACTTCCAGATAATCGATGTATGTTATTTCATATTCCGATAATTCGTGAAATGTGGTATTATGGCTCTGTCCCGTGACGATCCAGGCTGATCATTTTGCCTTTTCTATTGGTGCTGTCCTGTCGCTTGAACTCTGACTTCAAGCCCTCCAAGAGGCAGTCAAGGATCACTGAGCCCATAGCACTCCTGAGAAGCAGGGTGGCTAGGGCCTGGGCCTGAGAATCAGAAGGATCTGGGTTCTACTCTCAGCTCCTTTGCTTAATTTTCTGTGTGACCTTGAGCAAGTCATTAAATTCCTCTGGGCTTCAGTTACGTCATCTGTAAAATGGGGATCAAGATCGTGAGCCCCATGTGGAACAGGGACTGTGTCCAGTCTGATTAGCTCGTATCTACCCCAGCACTTAGTACAGTGCCCAGCACATAGGAAGTGCTTAACAAATACCATGGAAAAAAAAAAAAAGCAACAGTATTGCTTTGGAGAAAACACGTTTTGAGTGGGCCCTCCCCACTTAACACTGCCCCGGACACTGAAGTTTCAGGGTCTCCCCCTCTAGACTAAAATGTTATGAGCGGGGAGTGTGCCTACCAATCTGTTACATTGTACTTTCCCAAGTGCTTAGTATAGTGCTTTGTACAAAGTAAGTGCTTAATCAATGCCGTTGATTGATCCTCTCAGCTGCACCTAGGTGACAAACTTGCACCCTTTGTAAGCTCTCCCCTCCCCAACCACCTCTCTCTCCTGCTAATTCACAGCCACCGTCATGTCTCTCAAATCTGTTTCTGGAAATGGCCAGGCCCCTGTTGAAGATGAAACTGAAGTCAAGGGGACTAAGGAAGAGTAGGAAGCCTATTCAGGCAGCACTGAACTCCTGGGAACTAAAAATCTTGGCGCCCAAAAGTACTCTGAGAGATTGGAACCTTCCTGAACAATATTGAGCCTGGCTTTTTTGAGCAGAGGTATTCAATTTAGGTGAGGTAACCTCTGGCTCTCCTAGTAGTCCTAACTTCAAGCTTTTCTGAGAGATTGGAACCTTCCTGAACAATAGTGAGCCTGGTTCTTTGGACTAGAGGTATTCAATTTAGGTGAGGTGGACCTCTGGCTCCCTTAGTAGTCCTGACTTCTAGCTTTTCTGAGAGATTGGAACCTTCCCGAACAATATTGAGCCTGGCTCTTTTGAGCAGCAGTATTCAATTTAGGTGAGGTGGACCTCTGGCTCTCCTAGTAGTCCTGACTTGAAGCTTTTCTGAGAGATTGGAACCCCAAACAATATTGAGCCTGGCTCTTTGGACCAGAGGTATTCAATTTAGGTGAGGTGGACCTCTGGCTCTCCTAGTAGTCCTGACTTCACACTTCTCTGAGAGATTGGAACCTTCCCGAACAATATTGAGCCTGGTTCTTTGGACTAGAGGTATTCAATTTAGGTGAGGTGGACCTCTGGCTCTCCTAGTAGTCCTGACTTCTAGCTTTTCTGAGAGATTGGAACCTTCCCAAACAATATTGAGCCTGGTTCTTTGGACTAGAGGTATTCAATTTAGGTGAGGTGGACCTCTGGCTCCCCTAGTAGTCCTGACTTGAAGCTTTTCTGAGAGATTGGAACCTTCCGGAACAATATTGAGCCTGGCTCTTTTGAGCAGAGGTATTCAATTTAGGTGAGGTGGACCTCTGGCTCCCCTAGTAGTCCTGACTTCTAGCTTTTCTGAGAGATTGGAACCTTCCCGAATAATATTGAACCTGGCTCTTCGGACCAGAGGTATTCAATTTAGGTGTGGTGGACCTCTGGCTCCCCTAGTAGTCCTGACTTCAAGCTTCTCTGTCCATATGGTGACTTTTGAGTTGACATGCTCCTTGTTCAAGGTGTTCCCCTGGCCTGAAATCCTCTCCCCTCCTTAATCTGGCACACTGCAGCGCTCCCCTCCCAGTGAAAGCTCTCCGAAAATCCAACCTCCTCCAACAAGCCTTCTCCGGGTAACTCCCAATACCCCAAGCCACAGCACCTATCAGCCACCTCTAGCACATGCATATTTGTTTCTGCGCCCCTTAAGCGCTTGTGTATGAAAGCGTAATCAATCGTGCAGTTAGTTGCTTATTCTGGTTACCCCGTCTGTAAATATTTGTAAGTCTGTCTCCCCCATTTAGAATGTAAGGTCCTTGTGGGCAGGGACTGTAGCTCATCCTTCTGGGGTAATTTTCCCAAGCTCAGAGTAAAGCGCATTGCATCCAGTGGGTGCTCAGTAAATACTTTTACTGGTATTCCTAACCTTCTGGGGTACTTTCCCAAGCTCAGAGGATAGCACATTGCATCCAGTGGGTGTTCAGTAAATACTTTTACTGGTATTTCTAACCTTCTGGGGTACTTTCCCAAGCTCAGAGGAAAGTGCATTGCATCCAGTGGGTGCTCAGTAAATACTTCTACTGGTATTCCTATGAAGTGTACAAGGCCAAGAACGCTGGCTGTTTCTGGAAACTGATTCTGAGAAACTGCGTGGCCCTAGTGGATAACAACACGGGCCTGGGGATCAGAAGGATGTGGATTCTAATCCCGGCCCCACCACTTGTCTGCCATGTGACCACGGGCAAGTCCCTTGACTTTTCTGTGCCTGTTTCCTCATCTGTAAAATGGGGATTAAAAGTGTGAGCCCCATATGGGACACGGACTGTGTCCAACCTGATTGGCTTGTAGTAATAATAATAATAATAATTGTGGTATTTTTAAGCACTTACTACGTGCCAGGCACTGTAATAATAATAATAATTATGGTTACTCTGTGCCAAGCACTATTCTAAGCACTGGGGTAGATACAAGGTATTCAGGTTATCCCACATGGGGCTTATGCTTTTAATCCCTATTTTACAGATGAGGTAACTGAGGCACAGTAAATAATAATAATAATAATGGTATTTGTTAAGCACTTACTATGTGCAAAGCACTGTTCTAAGTGCTGAGCACTGTTCTAAGTAAAGTCAAGGGACTTGCCCAAGGTCACAGAGCAGATGAGTGGCGGAGCCAGGATTAGAACCCATGACCCTCAGACTCCCGGGCCTGTGATCTATCCACAATAATAATAATAATAATAATGGTATTTGTTAAGCACTTACTATGTGCAAAGCACTGTTCTAAGCTCTGGGGAGGTTACAAGGTAATCAGGTTGTCCCACGGGGGGGCTCAGTTTTAATCCCCATTTTACAGATGAGGGAACTGAGGCCCAGAGAAGTTAAGTGACTTGCCCAAAGTCACACAGCGGACAGTTGGCAGAGCCGGGATTTGAACCCATGACCTCTGACTCCAAAGCCCGGGCTCTTTCCACTGAGCCTATGCCATGCTGCTTCTCTACTCCAGCACTCAGTACAGTACCTGGCACATAGTAAGTGCTTAGCAAATACCTTTATAACATATGCAAAAAAAAACAACCTTGTAAACTCAGAGAGTAATGTGTATTTATTGAAAGTTGTATAGTTAGGGTAGAGTAAGCATTTGGCTTTCCTGTTTTTCTCTCCCTATGTAAAATTTCTGTGTGTAGGATTGCAGTAAAAGGTAGATAAGTATGAGGGGCCACCGTGAGCCTTGAAAGTTGTATAGTTAGGGTAGAGCAAGTGTTTGGCTTTCCTGTTTTTCTCTCCCTATATAAAATTTCTGTGTGTAGGATTGCAGTAAAGCATAGATAGTATGAGGGGCCACCATGAGCCGAGCCTTGGGATCCCGACTTTCGCAGAAACACCGTACAACTTGTAACTTGCAGCCTGGTTGAAGTGGCGTCCGTCACCCGCCCAACCCGGCCTCCAGCATTCTGACATCAAAAAGCATTTTCTTCACCTTACCGGGTTTATTCATTCTTTCATTCAATCGTATTTATTGAGCGCTTACTGTGTGCAGAGCACTGCACTAAGCGCTTGGGAAGTACAAGTCGGCAACATATAGAGACGGCCCCTACCCAACAGCGGGCTCACAGTCTAGAAGGGGGAGACGGACAACAAAACAGAACATGTAGACGGGTGTCAAAGTCATCAGAACAAATGGAATTAAAGCTATATGCACGTCCTTAACGAAATAAATAGTAGATATGTACAAGTAAATAGAGTAATAAATCTGTACAAATATATAGACAGGTGCTGTGGGGAGGGGAAGGAGGTGTTGGATGTGGGGGAGGAGGAGAGGAAAAAGGGGGCTTGTCACAAGCAAGGCCACCCCAGATCAGCCCATTGATGCGTCTCGCCCTGTATCCTTTGCCCAGTGGTGGCCCCGAAGGGTGTGAAGAGGAACGACTCTTCTGAACATCTAGTCACATACTAGTTCATTAAAACCTCTTGATAATTACTCATTTTTATTTCCCTTGTTTTCAACACATGCACACGCAGACACACAAAACCCTCTCCTCCTCACCCTTTTCCTCTCTCCCAATGCATTCTCTTAGTTTCAGCCAGCTACCCGTCAGCCTGTACGTATTTTCCGGTTTTTAATGTGTTCCCGTCCAAACGCCTTGCCACACATTTTGCGGACAGTCCTTCGTGCTGCCTCTTGAGACTGCTTCCTCTCCTGTTTTTCCCAGAAAACAACGGTCAGCAAGGAGAAATAGTCTGGGTCTGAAATTTATTTATGTTAGAGTTGATAAGCGTTTCCTCTGTGTCAACCACTGCTCTAAGCACTGGGGTAAATACAAGTTAATCAGGTCAGACAGTCCCCATCCCGCAGTCTGAGTAGGAGGGAGAGCAGGCACTGGATTCCTATTTGGCCGATGAGGAAACTGAGGCACGGAGAAGTTAAGTGACTTGCCCAAGGTCACAAAGCAGGCAAGTGGTGGAGTCAGGATTAGAACCCAGGTCCACTGACTCCCAGGCCTGTGGTCTTTCCACAAGGCTACACCGCTCCTCATTGTATATATAAATGTAAGCACTTAGAAATATGTAGAAATATTAATATAATGATAGTAACGATGGTAACAAATGCCATTATTATTATTATTATTATTATTATTATTATTATTATTAGTTAAGTGCTTACTATGTGCCAGGCACTGATCTAGGCACTGGGGTAAATACAAGGTAATCAGGTCGTCCGCTGTGGGGCTCACAGACTTTAATCCCCGTTTTACAGGTGAGGTAACTGAGGCCCAGAGAAGTTAAGTGACTTGCTCAAAGTCACACACAGCTGATAAGTGTCAGAACCGGGATTAGAACCCACGACTTCCGACTCCCAAACCCGTGCTCTTTCCACTACTCCACAATGTTATATTAATATTGATATAGTATGTTCATAAATATAAGCATAATATAAATAAAACGGACAACTTTTTCTCTGTGTGTGTGTGTGCACGTACACACGCAACCCCCATAGGTTAGCTATATGTACAGAACTGGACTCTAGAAAAAATAACAATATAAGTCTCTTGTTCTTATCTTTTAAATTCTGACTTGAATTTTGAGGTTTCCCTTGGTGGGTCAACGTTTTAAATCATTTTTTTCACTTTCTGTGTTTTTAGTAATAGCCACAACAAGAAGGTTCAGATGCATATGTTGGATTTGATGAGTTCTATCATCATGGAGGGAGATGGAGTAACCCAGGAACTGTTGGATTCTATTCTCATTAACCTCATTCCGGCACATAAGGTCTGCAAACGGAAAGCTACGCCCTGCACATATAAAATAAAAATACAAATTGTGGTTTAGGGCGTATCATCTGACCTCATTCCTTCCCCCATCCACGAGTAAATGCATTGACGTCTCTTTGTGGTGGGGTGTAGTCGGTGCAGGCTTCCTATATTGCTTTTAATTTCTGCAATACTCTTACCCTTTTCTCTGAATAAAACCTGGTCCCTTGCGTGGTGATAGTCCATATCATGGGTTACGGCTTGGCTGGAAGAGAGGGAGCAGGATGGCCACGGACGTGAGTTTGTCATAGGTGCCGCATCGTGGCTCCGTCCCAGAGGCTGGCAGAAATGCAAGGGAATTTGTCACGGCCAACCTGACCAACCAGACCCGCGGTTGCAGGCAGGAGGCATGTGACCTCTGTTTTAAGCTATTTTAACCTGGTGCTCCCGGAAAATACCATCTTTCGGCACGAAAAACGGCATAATGTGTGCCCAGCTGGTACTTGTCTCCAGAAGCTTGAGCCGGGAATGAGATTGTGTCCTGCGGCTCTTAGGAGCGGCAGGGGTGGAGATTGGGGACCGCCCTTCCTACTCTTAACTGCAAGGAAGGGACTTATCTTCCATTTTCTGCGACTTGAGACGGAAAAGGTTTCCCGAACGGGTGTTAGAGACAGATGACCGAGGCCTGGCCACAGCATGATTTACATGGAAGTCTGCCAGAAGCCACCCGGCTGGCCCATGGGCTCTTTAGAAAAAGACACAAACACTTTCTGGCATTTATTTTCCAAAACAATGCCTATATAAAAATCAGAAAATAATCGGTAATCTCCCTCAAGTGCTGTCACTGTGCCAGGCACTGTACAGATGATGCAGGGGCACTGATTCCCATATTGTCCTTGGCCCTCAAGGGGTTCATAGTCTGTGGAGGGGAGCGAATTACGAGATAAATGAAAATCAGGAGATAATTTAGGTGTAAATATTAAAGACTGCCTTAAACTTTCATTTATTTCCAACAGCATGCTGAGTACGCACAAAACTTTTTGTTTCATGCTGTGCCATAGCTTCATCATTATTATTGTTCTGACAGGGACAGGACCCTGCTGATTGTGAACCCCGTGAATATTGATTTTCATAGTCACTGGGTCTGAATGATGGCCGATGATCTCTTGGTTCGGCAGCTATTCATCCAGACTAAATAAAATATAAGGCTTCATTATCTGCCGAAGTGGCAAGATATTTTATTTAACAAAGGACCACCCCTGTAGTAGGATTTTCAACAGTCCAGGAAGGGAAAAGGTGGCATTACTTTCTTGAAAGCTTCATTGTCTTAGCTTCTGAAATACCCCTTGTACTTCAGCAAATCAAACACATGATATAATTTTGATTTTATTAGAGCTCTCCCTTGCTCTCAAGGAAATTGCACTAACGTGTAGTTAACTCTCGGTTGTTTTAGAGCATCAAGAGGTTATTTTAGCACTACATCCTATTCAGGGATGTTGACCAGGGAAGGAAACAGAAACTCCTTTGTGGAGTTTAATCTTAGGTATATGTGTAGCTATGTACACTTGCATTTATGTATAGGCTTTTATGACTTTGCTGTTTTAATGGATGGCAAGGTGGGTGTTTTTTTCCAGAAATCTAAAGCATTTCATATCTGTTGAAGATGCTGTCAAATCTAATTACATGCACCGTGAATGTTTTTCTTTCTTTATTTCAGAATCTAAATAAACAAGCATTTGATCTTGCAAAAGTCTTGCTGAAAAGAACAGTCCAGACGATCGAGCCATGCATTGCCAATGTATGTACCATTTCTGCCGTTTAGCCCTTATCAGTGGTTCTCAAGTATTGCTTATTACACGTGAAATCTCAAGGGTATATAGGGGAAGAATCAGTTATATCTTGCCATGTTAAACCCATTTGTATGGAACTACAACTAGTATGTTTCAAAGTTGTGGTTTCTGGGTCAAAGTTTGAATAGTATACATACATATTATAGGTTTATAATAATATTTTTATAATATATTATGTAATAATTAATATATATATTAAAGTTTCCCACAAAAGTAGATGGTTTAAAAAGTCTCTCCAAGAATTTTGGAGAGTACTCCATGTCAAAGTTGGCTTTTTGAAAACTGACAGAGAGAACTAGAGTTTCATTTGGGGATTTTTAAACCTCTTATTCAGAGTTCCTGGTGGTGGCTTGAAATGCTAGCCGCCAACCCTCAGAGACTCTCCCAAACCTTGCCTTAAATCTAGGTTGGTAGATAGAAGGGATCATTTTAACAAAGGACAATTTTTCCTTAAGAAAAATGTCAAAATTTAGTCATTTCAGACCTACGTATTTACCTTAAGTTGTTGCAGGCCATGCCAACTATTTGATTTTCAGTGAAATTGTGGGAATTCTTTTCCTTTATTTTTTCATTCCTTCAATTGTTTTAACTGTGGGCAGAGAACATGTGTACCGACTCTGTTGTATTCTCCCGAGCGGCTAGTACAATGCTCTGCACACAGAAAGCACTCAATAAATATGATTGATTATTCTACATGGATGCAGTGAACTGTGTAAATGCTTGGATGTCATAAGTATCCTTAGCTTCCAGATTCAGTAGGAAATTTTGATTTTGTGAGATGTTAATCAAGCATTATTTTTATGTAAAGAAATTAAAACTCTGATACTGATAGCTAGAGTATCTTTTCGGCCCCGACACCGCCAGGACCATCCAAGAGGTGTAGATTATTAATAAGCCATTGAAATATTTGGCAGATTGCTCTCTGGGAATATTCAGGGCGTCTATAAAGCTCGTAGTGACCATCTTATGAGGGAATTGAGACACACCATTTACAATACTTTCTTAGAGAGTATTTAGTTGGAGAAGGTTTGCTATTTAAAGGAAAAGCTCAAAAAAATTCACTTCGCATATCCAAATACCCATTTCTCCCGGAAAGCATTAACAAGGAGGTCAACAAATATTTTGCTACTTGGATGGGTCCAATCTCAGGATAAGGTGCAGACCAGACAGCAGCAGCATAGAAGACAGAAGAGCAGAAAAGTCTCACAGGGAATGTTAGGAAAGTGGATTAACAGAGAAATCCTTATTTTCTTCTTCTTTTATAGTTCTTTAACCAAGTCCTGGTGCTGGGAAGATCTTCAGTTAGTGATTTATCAGAACATGTGTTTGATCTGATACAGGAGCTTTTTGCCATCGATCCTCATTTACTACTGTCAGTCATGCCGCAGCTTGAATTCAAACTGAAGGTAGGACAGAGTGAAGTTCTTGTGTTCTTTTTCATAATTGAAGAGTGATAAAATCTAAGCACGTCTGAGAAATGTTTGCAGTTCCTGGAGGTGAAACCCCCAAAATTTCAGTGCACTACACCCATAAAATATCACTTTTTGAGGATGGCCCCTCCCTTAATTGCTTTCTTCAGAATGTAGTAGTGTAATAACAGTGATGATGAATTTGAATAGCAGTGACTTAAATGCCTTTCAAGAATTATCCTGAAGATTTACTGAGATTATTTCGGGAAGTAAGCATGTAACTGAGAAAAATGCCAACCATTAGTGTAATGGTTAGTCTAACTGTCAAGTATTTCACACCTAATAAAGGATTGTGGCATAGCTGTCCTGTGGGAAGAGGAATGGAATGGAATTTAGGGAATGGAAGGGGAACTGTAGAAAGCTAGTAATGAATATAGGAATAATGTAGATGTGAATTGGGTGTGTGAGTGAGAAGGGCACCCTCACTTTTGATTACCATGAAATTGAAATAGCATGTGTTTCATGAAATTTAAAAAACATAAGGGCTTGTTCTTAACTATTTAATGAAAAGTTCAAGAAGGCAAGGGAAACATGGGCTCCGAGACATCCTCGCTTGCTCTTGTTCTGTGGTGATCTTACTCATTGGTGCTTTGCTGGATCCTTGTGGTTCTGTCCCTCTAGAGAACTCTGGCCTCCTCTTTTTCCCGTCCGAACGGAGCTACTTTTCCTCACAAGGAATTCCAGTGCCTTATCGGTGCTGTCGAACAACAAGCAGTTTTAGTCTCTTTGAACAATACACTTCCAGCAACTGATCTCTGGCTGCCCTGGCAGACTTATGTGTGTGAAGGGAGCTAGATGTGGGGAAAACAAAGCAGAAAGGAGGCGCGTAAAGTCGGGGTAAGGTTTTGGGGACATTGGCTAGTTGGTATCAAGTGAGCTCTTTTATGTAGTTACAGAGTGCACAGTTAGGGCTCACTTAAGTAACTTGTAACCTGTACTTTTATCTTCTAAAGAGGCAGAGTGGGAAAATAATAATAGTAATGATTGTGTATTTAAGTGTCTACTGTGTGCCAAGCACTGTACTGAGCGTTGGGGCAGAGACAAGATCATCACTGGGGCTCACTGTCTAAGTAGGAGGGGGAGCAGGTATTGACACCCCGTTTTGCAGATGAGGGAACTGAGGCCCAGAGAAGTGAAGTGACTTGCCCAGTATCCCACAGCAGTCTTAGCACAGAGCAGGGATTAGAACCAAGGTCCTTTGACTAGCAGGCCTGTGTTCTCTACTCTATTAATCAGTCGTATTTATTAAGCAATTACTGTATGCAGAGCACCGTATTAAGCACTTGGGAGAGTACAGTATAACGGAATAGGGAGGCACGTTCCCTGCCCACATCGAGTTTATAGTCTAGAGGACTGTAAATCCAGATCTTGCAGTCTACATAGCTTCGACCACACTGCTTCCGCCCCCTCCCTCTCTATGCCAGTTGTGTGGGTTGAGAGGGAGTCATTTCTTAGGAGGAGAAATTGTCAATGGAAGGGCGGCAGGTGACTCGTTAGATTCTGAGAGGTAGTATGGGGAAAATGGGGCCGCCCGACTGGTTAAAACTAACTACTTAGGGGTGCTAAATCCAACCTAGCTGGGTTTTTAAGAGGTTTGGATGTCCCATTGCCCGTCTCCCCCACCCTGTTTGGGCCAGGTGGATCACTCCGAGCTCTCCCCGCCCCTCCCGGCATCACCACCCCAGGAGTTAGAGCACGGCACCTGCGGGTTAGCACCCTTTTGACAATTAAATCAGTTACTCAGTGGTAAGGAACGCTTACCATGTGCAGAGCACTGTACTAAGCGCTTGGGCGAATAGAAGATAGTTTTTGCCACGGAAAACAATAGGAAAAAACGCTTTCCTCGTTACCTTGAAAACGCCGACTACCTTTCTTCCCTCCTCTATGCCTGAATCCTCATAGGGCTTCCTAAGAATTGTCGCTGCCAGACAGGGCCCAACATCCAGCGCCTGAGACCAGCCATTTGGCTCCTGGAGTTACTTGCCAAACTGAGTTTGCAAATGGAAATCTGGCTTTCTTCATTGGTGAATTTGTAAATTTGGCTTTGTAAATGCATAGTGGTGAAGAGGAGAGATGGAAGCAGGAGTTTAACGAGATCACTGGTTTCTCTATTTTTATCAGAGCCTTTTGTGATCTCAGTCTAAGAACATTGTGTAATGTTATGGAATGCCCAGGTTATTACTGGATTAGGTGGCCCCTTCCAAATGAAATGCTATCCCTCTTAGGAATAACTTAAGTTTTGCTTTTTTGGCTTTTAGAGGTCTTCTGCAATACTTTAAGGATGCTGGGTATTGAGCCCCCTGGGTTTTGCGAACAGAAGCTGCTGCTAGTCCTGGCAGGAGAGGATTTATGT
Source organism: Tachyglossus aculeatus (assembly GCF_015852505.1). Classification (NCBI taxonomy): domain Eukaryota; kingdom Metazoa; phylum Chordata; class Mammalia; order Monotremata; family Tachyglossidae; genus Tachyglossus; species Tachyglossus aculeatus. The sequence continues at coordinate 17,702,917 of NC_052075.1, read as the reverse complement.
TTGTTGCCTCACTTTGTTATTCATGTGGACATCTACTCTACGCTCATTTGGCTAGCTAGCGGGATCTCGTCATGTTTCAGATTTTGCTTTTTCAGAAAGAACAATTGAAAATAAAAGCCCGCGAGCATTTACTTCCAAAATCCGGACATAAAGGCCAGATGCTGAAATTAGAATCTAAACCTGTGGGTGTGAGTTCCTAGAAAATATTATTCATTGTAACTGCTGGTTCTAGGCACTCCATTGATCCTTTTTCCCTTTCCCGTCTTTCTTGCAGAGCAACGATGGAGAGGAGCGACTGGCGGTTGTTCGTCTCTTAGCTAAATTGTTTGGTTCGAAAGATTCTGATTTGGCAACCCAGAATCGTCCTCTTTGGCAGTGCTTTCTTGGACGGTAAGAACCACAGACCTGTCTAGCATTTTGAATGTGATTTTTCTCAGGCCACAGTGACTGCTTGGAATATTTTCCACCTCTTTTATGCCAGACAAGTGCCTCTCCAGTAATAGGGTCTAAATTTGACTAGTGGCAAGGAGGATCTGTGGCTTTTACAAACCTTGTCTAATATTATACCCAGCCGTGAAGCACAAGCTACGCGGATCTCACACTAAAGTTGTAGCTTGAAATCACATTATTGATAGATAAGAAGTTGTTCTCACTATTTTCAAGGGGTTATTGCTAGTCACCCAAGGGAGAGGATAGATAATTCTTTTGGGTTTAAGCTCTTCCCCCCTGCTGCACCTTCTGCTTGGTGTTTCCAGTAATTCAGAGAAAGCAATTGTTTGATGCCACCATTCATTAGAAAGCCAGAATTAATGCATTTGCTTTGATTCATAGCTTTAGAGAGGTTGTAGCTTTGTCATCGTTACAAGTGTTGTAACTTATTGCCATTTTAATGTTTTGAAGGGATAAATCCTATATAGTACATTGGCATTCTATATAGTATGCCAAACTATGAAAGAATAATGCATCAAATAGTGAAAACCCAAGGTTTTTTTAAAAACGATATTTATCGTACACAGCACTAAACCACATGTATTGCTGTCCTTCATGTTTAACGATGACAGTAGTGGTGGGGAGGTCCCATGCAATGCAGGCAAATGTGGCTGAGGAGAGTAATGTGGGACCGACACACCCACCCCCATTGTTTACCTGGCAAGTCGTTATTCCACCTCAAGATTAGATTTTCTAGGCTCGGTCCTCTGGTGAGCTAGTTCTGAGGCAGTCCATGTTCATTTAAGGCCCATTTTCCAGCTCCCCAACTTCGGATGAGTGGTGCTTCCCAGAAGAGGGCTCCTCGGGCATCCAGATTTTTGACCGCGTGGTAGAGTCTCTCAGGATGACCAGTCATGGGCAAAAGGGTTGTGAGGGAAATCCTTTGGAGCCCTAGAAATTCATAAACTTTCCATTCAGATTAACCTCACTGTGCTTGTTTCCTCATCTGGAAAATGGGGGGATTCAGTCCCTGTTCTCCCTCAGCCTGTGAGCCCCATGTGGGACAAGGACAGTGCCTGACCTAATTATCTTCATTCTACCCCAGCACTAGTACAGTACTTGGCATACAGTAAGTGCTTAATAAATACCCCAGTAATTGTTGTTATTATGGGGCAGGTTTAGAAATACTCAGGATAGAGCTGGTAACCAAGCCATCTGCGCTTTCCCGGAGATTTAACGTAGAGTGAAAAGAAAAGGGAGTCGCGGGCAGATTTTTGAATTAGAGGGTGAGGTGTGGAAGAAAAATGGGCTTGTTGAGGGCAGGGAATGAGTCCGTTGTTGTATTGTATTCTCCCAAGCCCTTAGTACAGTGCTTTGCACATAGGTAATATTTATATATTTACAAATATTTGCATATATTACATTTATATATTATTGTTATTTATTATGTTCTAATATAATATATTATTAATACTTATATAGCATGTTTATATTTACATATGTACATGTAATATGTACATATTTACTATTCTATTTTGTTAATGATGTGCATATAGCTTTAATTCTATTTGTTCTATTTTGACACTTGTCTACATGTTTTGTTGTCCGTCTCCCCCTTCTAGACTGTGAGCCCACTGTTGGGTAGGGACCGTCTCTATATGTTGCCAACTTGTACTTCCCAAGCGCGTAGTACAGTGCTCTGCACACAGTAAGCGCTCAATAAATATGATTGAATGAATGAAAGTAAGAGCTCAGTAAATTCAGTTGAATGGATGAATGAATGAATGGGATGACCTGTAGTGATCAGAGAAGTAGGCGAAAGGGGCAAATACCGCACTGGCAAAACTGGCATTGGATAGTACATCCAGGAGGCAGAGTAATCAAGAGTGTCAAATCCAGCTGGACTCAAGGGTTTGGACTGAGTAGAGCCCAGTTGACAAGGTCAACTGGGAATGCAATCTCAGCAGAATCATCATCAATCGTATTTATTGAGCGCTTACTGTGTGCAGAGCACTGTACTAAGCGCTTGGGAAGTACAAATTGGCAACATATAGAGACAGTCCCTACCCAACAGTGGGCTCACAGTCTAAAAGGGAGAATGAATGAAGGGAGAGAAGAAAATAGATGCAGAGGAAGTGAACTCAGCAGGTATATGTAACCCATTCGAGGAGCTTTCATAGGAAAGAGAGCAGAGAGATGGGAGGGGAGAGTAATATTCAGCAAATGTAGTACTAGAGAGGGAGAAGACGTCAGAGAGTCAGCGGCCGAAGGTGAGGAGGGGAGGAGCAAGCGCTTTTAAGAGCTGAGAGGGGATGGGATCGTTTGTGGTTAGGGAAGGGGGTGATAAGGGGACTTGAGGCTTCAGGAGGGAGTTGAATGAAGTCACTTCACTTCTCTGCGCCTCAGTTACCTCCTCTATAAAACGGGGATGGAGACTGTGAGCCCCACATAGGACGGGGACTGTGTCTGACCCGATTGGCTTGTATCCACCCCAGCGCTTAGTAGAGTGCCTGGCACATAGCAAGCGCTTAACAAATGCCAGAATTATTATTATTATTATTCTAATTATTAGTAGCAGTAGTAGTAGTAGCAGCCCCTTAACTAATACCATCTGTTGTCTGAGGCAGCTAGCTGGCAGGATTACACCCTGAGCACTGCAGTATTTATTGAGCGCTTACTGTGTGCAAAGCAGTGTACTAAGCGCTTGGGAGAGTCCAATATAACATTGTAACAGACACGAGACCATGAGTGTTGGCTGCCCAAAGCACCATCACTTCAGTTCATTCATTCATTCAATCGTATTTATTGAGCGCTTGCTGTGTTGCCAACTTGTACTTCCCAAGCGCTTAGTCCAGTGCTCTGCACACAGTAAGCACTCAATAAATACGATTGAATGAGTGAATGCAGAGCACTGTACTAAGCGCTTGGGAAGTACAAGTTGGCAACATTTAGAGACGGTCCCTACCCAACATTCCTCCTCCTCCTCCTGTTCTTCCTCATCAGTGCTATCTATTGAGCGCTTACTATGTGCAGAGCATCATCCTAAGCACTTGGGAGAGAACAATACAGCAGAGGTGGGAGACGCCTTTTCTGCCCACAGCGAGCTCTGAAGTCTCAAGATGTTTAAAGGCATCAAAGAAATAGAACCTTGAACCTATGTAATCATCCTACGTAATCGTGTTTTCTTGGCAAAAATATTTTTGGTTCAGTCTGTATTGCAGGGCGATTTCTTGATCGACAAGCTTTAAATGTGTGGCTAATAGGAAGAAGTCACCTTCTCTAAGACCTGTTCAGGAGTAACACTTGATGGTTTCTTCCCTTTAGATTTAATGATATTCATGTTCCCGTGCGCCTAGAAAGTGTGAAATTTGCCAGTCATTGTTTAATGAATCACCCAGATCTAGCAAAAGACCTTACAGGTAAGTCACCTTGATTTTTTTTTTTTTAAGCATCTTTTGGAAATCCCGGGGTCCCTTTTCCAGCCTTTTGGGTTGAGCATGCCTCCGAAGCACCTGGCTTTTCCAGTAGCGGGCCTACAGCGCCAAGATGGCACTCACTGGGCCCGTTCTGGCTTCCCATTGTCCTCGCCCCAACCGTTGCTTTCACATTTGCTGGAGGGGAGGGGATGGTGAGGAGAGTGTGTTTTAGCGTTGAGGTGGGGAAGAGTAGAGCTCTTGGATGTTTTTCCTGCTTCCCACCTGGATCCTCTTCTGGGGCTCCACCTGTTAATAGTGGGGTTATCACGAAAGGTAATCCTATTAACCTGTGTTTTCACACAGGTGTTTCAGTGGAAAATAAGTGGTGGTGTTGAAGGGAAGTATATTCTTTTTGAAGTTACGGGGCTAGGAAACAAGTTCTTGAGTACCTCAAGGTTTTCTGAAAAGCTGAGATTCTCGCTACTGAGAAAACATTGCGTTTTGACATGGACTTTACTCCTTTAGGATTCCAGGAGTGTCGAGGTCTCAGGGACTGCAGTTTGATGGGACGGTACGGTTCCCTCAGGGAAAATAATTAGGGGTTAGTGGGGCCATTTTCTGGGGCGGGAGTGTGGCTGTGGTGGCCCTCGTCTCCCTCCACCCCCAACTCAGCTAACAGTATTTGCAGACCATCCGAAAGGGCTTCCTTCATAGGGGATAAGCCAAGGTGCCTCCTATCCCTCTCCCCCACATTGGAAGAGGGAGGGAATACACCTTGGGCAAGCAGCCTGCCTTATTCAGGAAGTTTATGGTCCTGGAAACCTAGAACATTCCTACCAAAATGCCCCATTGCCATTTTAATTTGCCCAACCGTCTTTGTGATGATAATTATAATGCTAATGTGATGTTTGTTAAGCAGTTATTATGTGCCAAGCCCTGTACTAAGCCCTGGGGTAGAGATAAGATAACCAGGTGAACACAGTCTCTGTCCCAAAAAGGGAGGAAGGGAGAACAGTATTGAATCCCCGTTTTGCAGATGAGGGAGCTGAGGCAGAGAGAAGTTAAGTGACTTGCCAAAGGTCTCACAGCAGGTAAGTGGTGGAGCCAGGATTAGGATCCAGGTTTTCTGACTCCCAAGCCTGTGCTGTTTCCCGTAGGCCTCGCTGCTTCTTTGGGGGGTAAAGTAGGGTGGGGACAAGGGGAGGAGATGGGGCCAGGAAAGCGAAGCCTCAACCATTGGAGATCCCTAACCACCAACGAAAATTTGCGCTCTTGTCAACTTTTTTTTTCGTGTCACAACAGAATACTTAAAGGTGAGATCTCATGATCCAGAAGAGGCGATTCGGCATGATGTCATTGTTACCATCATAACGGCCGGCAAGAGAGACCTCTCCTTAGTCAATGACCAGCTGCTTGGCTTCGTAAGGGAACGGACCCTAGACAAACGGGTATGATCATTTCAGTTTATAAAGAACGCGCCCTTTGAAATCCGGCCGTTCCAAGAAAAGGCTCTCGTGCTCTTCCGCTCATTGATCAGATTTTGTGAATGCTGCTGAGGGGGATGATGGCACATTCATGCAGGAGCAAAGTTGTTTCAGCAGATTGAAACTTGGTCAAATACGTGGATGATTTCTGAAGCACAATCTCTTGTGAACCTTTTGTGAATGGAGTGAGAAATAGAGTACAATCCAGACGATTCATCATCCTTATAACAATGATTGTGGCAGTTGGATTTTTAAGCGCTTACTGCATGCCAGTAACTGTATTAAGCCCAAAAGCCTCAGATCAGAGACCGAGTATGAAAGGAAGGGATGTGCTAGAGCCAACATAAACTCTATACAGGCTGCAGAGTGAAGCAAGCGCGTTTAAAAGTATATCAGCGTAAACATAAAACAGTGCCAATGCAAAAGAGCACTGAATGAAGACTATTACAGCGGGAAATCCGGGTACGCTCTTGTAGTAATGATAATAATAATGATGACATTTATTAAGCGCTTACTGTGTGCAAAGCACTGTTCTGAGCGCTGATAAGAAATTCTTCTTAAACGTGGTCTTTCATGGTCTTGTTTGGCATTTTTGTGTTTGATTACTATATATCGTTGTATTTTGCTGCTGACATCTGCCCCACATCCTGCCTCTGGTCTGGAAGACCCTCCCCGCCTTCCATACGCGACAGGCCAGCACTCTCCCCATCTGCAAAGTCTTAGTAAAATCCCATCGCCTCCACGAGCCTTCCCCAACAAAGCCTTCAGTTTCCCTGCTCCTTTTTCCTTCTGTGACACCCTAGCATGTGGAATTGCACCCTTTATTTACCCCACCCTCAGCCCCACAGTATTTATGTAATTAATTAATTAATTAAGTGATTTGTTTATTAATTATCTGTAATTTATTTTACTATCTGTCATCCCCTCTAGACTGTAAGGTTCTTCTGGGCAGGGAACATGTTTACCCACTCTGTTATTACACTCTCCCAAGCGCTCGGTACAGTGCTTTGCATACAGAAAGCTTTCAGTAAATGCAGTTGATTGTAGCATGGTATTCCAGGCAGCGTGATGTTACTGAAGTATTTAAATGAATGTTTGATCACCATCCTTAGAGAATTGCCACTTTTTTTGCACAGTCTTTGTATTTCAAAACCAGGAGAAGGATTTTACATGCTAGAGTTAAGTCTAGTGTTAAGGGAAACAGGAGAAAAAAAAGAGAATAAAAAGGAAAAAAGGAGGAGAGAAGGAAGGGAAAGGTAAGAGAGCAGTTCTCTTCTGTTGCACTCACCCAGATGTTGCATACAGACAGTAGGCACTTAGTAAATTAACGCCCTCTCCCTTCTCTTCCTTCCTCATACCAGTGGCTCAGTGAAGAAGCTCCCTCCCCTACATTAGCCTCTAATTGAGGCCCTCCTCATGTATGGACCTTAATCGGCTTCCTACGCTGGTGTGAGCCTTTAGCATTGGTTATTTCCTCTTCCAAAATCAGGGGAGAGGGGAAGGAATTATCCAATTGAGACAATTATAGGGGTAAATATGGTTATTCTTTTCCTTTCACTTCTAATGTAAAACAGATTCACAGTTCATCCTGCGGTAGCCCATTGTCGAATAATTAACCGTGCAGGAGGTCCGGATAAACCAACCAAAGGGCAGTCGTGGGTAGCTTTTAATGCAACCCGTCTCTGAAAGCAGCCTGTCACCGTGATGACAGAACAGAGTACAGTTTGTACGTCAGTCAATCAGTCATATTTACTGTGTGCAGAGCACTGTACTAAGCGCCTGGGAGAGTACGGAATAATTGCATAACGGACGACATTCCCTGTCCACGGTGCTTACAGATAATTACTCCAGAGGGGGAGACGGACATTAATATAAGTAAATTACCGCTAGGTACATCAGTGCTGTGGAGCGAAGCAGGGCGAAGCGGAAGGGAGTTGGAGAAGAGGAAAGGAGGGCTTCGTCACGGAAGGCCCCTTGGAGGAGATGTGACTTCAGTAAGGCTTTGAAGGCGGGGAGAGCGATTGTCTGTCAGATATGAAGAGGGAGAGCGTTCCAGGACAGAGGCAGGACACGGATGAGAGGTCGGCAGTGAGATAGATGAAATTAAGGTACAGTGAGTAAGTTGGCTTTACAGGGAGGCCAGGTAAGAGGTATCATTCCTCCACACCGAATCGAGCACCGCTTACGAGTCAGTCTGTGTTTCATCTACATTCTGTGGTTTGTTTATGTGATTTCCTTGGGAGTATTTTGTCCCTACTCATTTAAGGAATCTTCTGTTCCGTAGTGGCGTGTCAGGAAAGAAGCTATGATGGGCCTCGCCCAGCTCTACAAGAAATATTGTTTGCATGCAGAGGCAGGAAAAGAAGCTGCAGAAAAAGTGAGCTGGATAAAGGATAAACTTTTACACATATATTATCAGAATAGCATCGATGACAAGTAAGTCGACCCATGTCTCTCCCGAACCTATTGTTAGAAAACATTAGCGGCCAATTTCCCAATTTAGAGGTTTGTTGTGACCATCCCCAAAAACGCATTCGTGCTCTGGTATTTGTTGCCGGTTTAGATACATGAAGGAAAGTCATGCTGGCCCTGATTTATTGAAAATGTAATATTCTGTCAAGAGCCAGTGGCACTCCCCTGCTGGGGGAAAATAAGAATCATTCTCTAAATGCTACAAGACTTTGAAAGTCATGAAAATATTAACGTAATACCCGTTTTCTGGGTGCTGCCACGCTGTTCCAACAAAAATGTATCAGATAGGGTTATTCATTAGCAAAATTCCGAATTTAGCAGTGAATCCACAATGAGGAAGATCATGTAAACATTTAATTAGTTATTAGGTCTATTCAGTTCATATAATTTTCTTTGTACTCGAAGAAAATGCCGCTGAGGGGAAAACATGTTTGTGTCTGAAAGAGCCATGGCCTCATCCTGCCCACGGGCCTGGGTGTCAGAGGACCTGGGTTCTAATCCCGGCGCCACCACTTGCCTGCTGGGTGACTTTGGGCAAGTCACTTCACTTCTCTCGGCCTCAGTCCTCATCTGTAAAATGGGGCTTCAACCCCAGTCTCCCTCTTACTTGGACCGTGAGCCCCATGTGGGACAGGGACTGTGTCTCTACCTCAGCACTTAGTATAGTGCTTGACATGTAAAAAGTGCTTAATGAATATCACAGTTATTATTATCACACACACGCACACAAACACACAAAGATATATCCTTTGGGTTGTCATGCTTGCTTCCACTTTGGCCTCCTTGTTTCTCAATCCTTACTAAGCGTCCTGTCAGAAAGAACCACTCCTTTCTAAGAATCTGGAGGGCACAGCCAAGGAGGAAAAGTCGTTAGTAGAGGACAGGACAAGGTTTTACCGCACTACTCTGCACTGAATGCACACTCAGTAAATACCATTGATTGATTGCAGTACGTCTTGCTGGCCTGTTTTCGGCAGTTCCTTCCTAGTTTTCAGCTGACGTGGAGTCTTGTCGGAGGCTTTGGTTTATTATGTCTTTAAAAATGTTTCCTCTGTCCTCTTTGCTTTAAGTTTCCCAATTCTGGCTTCCTCCCCGCAAAAAAAACCCAGTTGAGAGTCAGTTTAATCCTCTCCTCCGGAGCAGGCTTTACACAAATGCTGGCTTTTAAAAGACATGTTTTGAAGATAATACTGCAAAACTCTCCCTTGCTGAGGCATCTGTGAGTAGATGAAAGGGACGGTGTTCCACCCTCCCTTGATTGTACCTCTCTTGCCACCTTAGAAGAGTGGAGTGGAGGTGAACGAGCACCTGAGATGTTAGAGAACGAGTGTGGCAATAAAGCGACTAGACCGAGTTCAGCATTTCTGATGGGGTGACTCCAGACTGAGGTTCAGATGTTTCTCTTTCTGACCCTTTTACTTCGTTTTTGTAGAAAGGTGGGACGCCTCGTAAGCATCCACTAGAAAGCATCATCCCCCCCTAGCCTTACCTCCTTCCCTTCCCCACAGCCCCTGTATATATGTTTGTACATATTTATTACTCTATTTATTTTACTTGTACATATCTATTCTGTTTATTTTTTGTTAATATGTTTGGTTTTGGTCTCTGTCTCCCCCTTCTAGACTGTGAGCCCACTGTTGGGTAGGGACCGTCTCTATATGTTGCCAACTTGTACTTCCCAAGTGCTTAGTACAGTGCTCTGCACAGAGTAAGCGCTCAATAAATACGATTGATTGATTGATTGATTTGAGGCACACTAAGTCCTCAGGGAACCGCTGAGAGGAGAGACAGACCAGGCTTAAAATCCCAGCCACAGCGCGCCGGTAGCGTCCACCTAACTGACCTAAATCAGTCAATCAGTGGTATTTATCGATCGCTAACTGTGTGCAAGAGCACTGTATTAAACACTTGGGAGAGAATAGTACAAGAGAACTAAGCTTCAGCCCGACTTCTGTGGAGAGAAGGGGCTGCCCAGGCTCAGTGGCACATTAAGTTTGTGCCTTTTAAGGCCTCTAAGACACAGCAGTGCAGCAGACACGCAGATGCAAACACTTTTGGGCTAGTTAAGGACTCCATTGCCTTAGCCATCTCACCGTAGCCTCAGTTAAGTTTGGCACGAGGGCTCTAGTCCAGCAAGGGCTACCCCCGGGCCACATGGGGAAGGAGCCCTGATGAAAATAATGTTAAATGTGATCGTTCACTAGGTGCCAAGCACTGTACTAAGCTCTGGGGGCGATTCAAATAATCACATCAGACACAGTCCCTTTCCTCCCAGGGGTTCACAGTCTAAGGCGGGAGGGAGAACAGGTATTGAACTCCCCATTTTACAGCTGAAAAAACTGAGGCACAGGAGAGGTAAGTGACTTCCCCACGCTCAAACAGCAGGAACGTGGTAGAGCCAGGATTAGAAGCCAGGTCCCCTGACTCTGAGGATCGGGGGCTTTCCACCTGACCACGCAGTGACGTTAATGATAGTGGCTGGAATTTGAAAAGGAAATAACCCAGTGCCCAACATGGGAACAATTCCCAAAGGAGCAGTTTCTGAAAATGCTTCTTATAAACCACAAGTGTATTCTGATTAATATTTGTTTCCTCCTTTGTAGGTTGTTGGTAGAAAAAATCTTTGCTCAGTATCTTGTCCCACACAACCTGGAAACAGAAGAAAGAATGAAATGTTTATATTATTTGTATGCTAGCTTGGATCCAAATGCTGTAAAGTGAGTATAGTTATTAAATACAATTGATGCGTTGGTCAGATCTTCTGAAAATCTCATGAAAATCATTAATATCTGCAACTTAACCGGGCCCCAGAATTAAAGCCAAAGTCTAGAATTCAAACTCAGCCCAATCCCCAGTACCCTCATCCCATCCCTGAATCAAACCTTGCTTGTTCCACTAGGTAATTCTGACTTTTTTGAAATCCTCTTTTGATTGCTTCATTTTAGAAAATGCTGTTTTAGCAGAAGGTTCGTAAGCTAAAAATCCAGCCCTTCATAAGATCTGATATACGTTTAAATTATAAAGCTGAAAACTAGAAGAAGCAAGCACCCCACATACATTTACTGTACTGGCATCATCCCACCCATTTTTTTATTTTTTTTTGTCATCTATATCTTCTCATCTGCATCCTCTAGACTTTAAGCTTTTTGTGGGCAAGAAACGTCTCTGCCAACTCTGTTATATTGTACTCTCCAAAGCGCTTAGTTCAGTGCTCTGCATTCAGTAAGCACTCAGTGAATATGATTGCTCGATTGATAGATCTGAACTTGTTGCACAGATTCTGCATTTTCTCAGTGTGCGGCTCCAGTGTTTGGGAAGGAACAATTCCTGAAATAACAATCTTTTATAACGTTCTCCTCGAATGATATCCGTTTAGTAGGAAAGGAGAGTCATTTCAAGTCTTAGGAGTGCAGTGCATTTGGGTCTAGACTCTTCGTTTAGATTCCCTTTCAAAAACTTAGAAGCCAGTTTTTATCTGGTCAGTGTTGGTTTCGGACGTCCCATAATTTATCATCCTCATTGTGTCAAATTGGGTTCACTTTACAGAGCTTTGCATGACACTGTTTTCTCCAAATGCACTCCCACTTTCGGGTAGGAGCCATTTGTAGGGTAAACATAGAAGCTAAGGTTTCTATAAACATGTCTCTTTTTCTTTTTTCATCCTATTTTTCTTCTCTCTTTACAGAGCACTCAATGAAATGTGGAAGTGCCAGAACATGCTTAGGAGCCACGTTCGAGAGCTTTTGGATTTACATAAGCAGCCTACTGTATGTTCGCTGATTCATATGATAATGTCTCTTAAATTGAGTATTTTCTAGTTTACAGGGGGGTCTTTTAATCCGAAATGGTTAAAGAAGATATTCGAGTTCCACTTTTTTATGTCCGTGAGGTGATACACTAGCATGTCAAACCTCCCTTTAGTTATTTCTTTCAGCTAAAGTGTTAGGATCTGGGAATAACGGGCCAAGAAAAAGGCCCAAGAGGGACGGAGGCAAGTTTTTAAATAGTGAGTCTGCCCTGCCTGCCAAACTCTCAAGGAGCAGCCCACCAGCCCAAAGGCGGAGGCGACTGAGGAGGAGCAGGAACAGACGTGGCCGCCTTCTCTCCTGCCAACCAGCTGGGGACCGGGCGTTCAATGCGCTTGCCTTCCTGGTATTTGAGTCGAGTCAGTAGCTCAGTAATTGGAAGCAAAATGATTTGTCCTCCAAAAGTGGCTAAGGGAGCATGCCAAGTTTTCATTTTGGTCACTTGCTCCCTGAACACGTCCCCATAAAGTCTCTCCTTAGAGAGTAGGCAGTCTGGCTATCTAGAGGTCATGCTCCATATCTGCCATGTGCTTGGAAGGGAGGCAGCCGTTCTGCTCGCCGCTTTCTTTCCTGCGAAGATCTCAGTGACACTCCAAAGGTAAACTGATCTGGTCTGGGCCAGAGGAGGGTGTAACACCGTCCCTTTTGCTCTCTACGTTCACAACTGATAGCCTTGACTGATAGGATGTCCATTTCCTAAAAGCCTGACGGGCCCCACCACTCCCCCCTTAACGCTAGTCCCCTTTCCTTCACTCCCACCCCTTTGGGCAGGTGACCAAGGCTCCTCAGCTTGGAGGGGATCCCCAGACTTCTGGTTGTCTCACAAAGATTTTGTTTTGTTTCAGTCAGAGGCGAACAGCTCTGCCATGTTTGGAAAGCTGATGACCATAGCAAGTAAGTACGTTTACTCATTCGGTAAATCACTTTATAGGAATAACCTCTTGCGTGTGGGGAAACCTGTAGTTTCTTGAAAATAGCCTTACAAATAATTGTCTGGCTATTTAGAGGGAGAATACAGATGTATTCATTTTCTGCCAGTGCACAGACATTGAAGATTGTTCAGAACTGGGGAAAAAAAAGTCGGTCGTGGTTCTTCCTTTGCAAGTGAGCATTGGTCTCGTTTATTTTTTTCTCATATCTCACTTTGGTAGAGAATTTGCCTGACCCTGGAAAAGCACAAGATTTTGTAAAGAAATTCAATCAGGTCCTTGGTGATGATGAAAAGCTCCGGTCTCAACTGGAGTTATTAATCAGTCCCACATGCTCATGTAAACAGGCAGATGTCTGTGTGGTGAGTAAACTACTTACATTTGATCTTCAAGAGAAATATGAATCAGTAGTATTTATTGGGTGTCAGGTAAGGTAGGGTGGGGAGACCTGAGTGCCTTAAAGCCAATGAAAGGAATTTCTGTTTCATGAGGATTTGGATGGGCAACAATTGGAAGTTTTTGAGGAGTGGGGAGATAAAAATCATGTTGGATTCAGTCTCTACCCCACCTGGGGCTCACAGTCTAAGTAAGAGGAAGAACGGGTATTTAATCATCATTTTTCTGTTGAGGAAACGGAGGCCCCTGACTCCCAGCCTCTGCCCTTTCCACTAGGCTGAATGAGAAGTCAAGGATAATGCCATGGTTATGGGCAGGTGGAGTTGTCTACAGTGATGGGAGTGTCAGGTCAGGGACAGGGTTTGAGTTGGAAGATGAGGAGTTCCGTTTTGGACATGTTACGTTTGAGGGGCCTGCTGGAAATCCAAGTAGAGATGTCCTGAAGGCAGGGGGAAATGCGAAATTACAGAGAAGGAGAGCGGTTAGGGCCGGAAAGGTAGACTTGGGAATCATCTGCGTAGAGATGGTACTTAAAGCAATGGGAGCAAATGAGCTCTCCAAGGGAGTGTGTGTAGAGGGAGAATAGAAAGGGACCCAGACCTGAGCCTTGAGGGACTCCCACAGTTAGGGAGAAAAAGCCAGTGAGAGACCCGACTGGGAGCAGCCACAGCTGTAGGAGGAGAACCAGGAGAGGAAGCCAGGTTAGATCATCTGTCCAGGAGAAGGGGGTGTTCCTCATTATGGCAGGCAACTGAGAGATCAAGGAGGATGGAGTCGCGGTCATTGGATTTGGCCTGAAGGAGAACATGAGCCACCTTTGAGAGGGCACTTTTGGTGGAGTAGGAGGGGTTGGAAGCCAGTTGCTAGGGGTCAATTAGAGGGGAGGCATCGGGTGTAAAAACTCAATCAAGAAGTTTGGAGAGAGATGGGGTGATAATTGGAAGGTGTCAGGGGTTAAGGGTGGGGGTTTTTAAGATAGGTGATACATGGGCGTGTTTGAAAGCAGTGAAGAAGGGGGGAAGTGGTAATCAGTTAATGGTTTTTACTGAGTGTTCACTATGTGCAGAGCACTGCACTAAACATTTGGGAAAGTACAGTACGACAAAGTTGGTCGTATTCCCTGCTCACAACAACCTTGCAGTCTAGAGGGGAAGACAGACAGGAAACAGCATAGCATAGTGCATAGAGCATAGGCCCGGGAATCAGAAGTTCATCGTTCTAATCCTGGCTCCACTATCAGTCAATCAATCAATCGTATTTATTGAGCACTTACTGTGTGCAGAGCACTGTACTAAGCGCTAGGGAAGTACAAGTCCACTACTTGTCTGCGGTGTGACTTTGAGCAAGTCACTTTACTTCTCTCTGCCTCAGTCACCTCATCTGTACCTCATCTGTGGATTGAGACTGTGAGCTCCCCAATAACTTACAATATATCATTATAGACGTGTACGTAAGTGCTTTAGATATTGTTTCAGTATGTTATTCTTATGGAATCGTTTTTGTTTCTGTAGCGAGAAATTGCCCGGAAACTAGCAAATCCCAAACAGCCAACAAACCCTTTCCTCGAGATGGTCAAATTTCTTTTGGAAAGAATTGCCCCTGTGCACATTGATTCAGAAGCCATCAGGTAGGTACTACGCATGCTCCTTTTAGTGTTACGTCGGTCTGTAACAGGCTATTTGTACCTAGGAGCAGGCTCGGGGAGATGGGAACTGTTTCATAACTTCCATTTGAGCAGTCAGTTGGAAATTCCGCACGAACAACTCATGGATTCAGCTCACTCAGCGAGATCACGTATCCGGTTGGACCTATTGGTTGAGCCGTCATCTTTGTGATCTTTCATTTTTCAAAAGAAAATGAATTTAGTTAAAATAGTTCTTGGCCACGTGAACTCAGGCATTGATGGAGGTGATGGTATTTTAACCGCCACCTCTCTGAAAAGAAATTTCCCTATTTATCAGAGAACAAGAAAGATAAGATAAGCCCTGCTGGTAACTTAACGTTCTCTGCTGAGTTTATCAGAAGACTATATACTTCGAGATTATTGCTTTGCGATCTGCTTCAGAGGACTACTGTCCAGATAAATCTTCCCCTCGGTGCTTACACCGAATGCATGGTTCTCATGCCAGAACGGAAGGTACCCTTAGTAAAGACCACCAAAGTCTGACTGGAGGCAAATGCCTCAACAGGTGACTTCCACAAATTGTGATTCCGGGGCCTGCTGTTTCCCCTTAGAGGATTTTTCACGTAATTCAAGGGGACAATAGCTGCGGGGCGGCTCTTTAACTCCTGGGGATCTTCTCTAGGTGGAATGTCAGGTTGAGGAACGGACGCGGAAAGAGCGACACATTCCCTGCCTGTGGAGCCGTTCCTATCAACCTCTGAGGTGGGAGGGGTGCTAGGAACAGGAGGAAGAAAGCGGGGAGCGGTATTGGGTGAGAGAGCAGGGAACAAATCGACGTGGAAGAACTAAAGGAGACTCAAACCAAATTTTCAAAAAATGACTTGGAGGATAATACCTAATACGACCCCCAGATCCACTCCCTAACTGAACACCTTTCCCTCTCCCATCTTTCCTGCCAGTGCTTGGCGCGTAGTAAGCACTCAGCAAATAGCCTAATTAGTATTAACGATCACTACATTGGTACCCGCCCAACCTGTTACTTAAAATGGAAGCCCCAAGGGTCTCGAAGAAAGCAGGGCAGTCGCCAGTGTTGCCTGAATCTTGGCCTGCTAGCCATAAGGCTGGGAGCTGCAGTGTGAGCCACACAGAGCTGCCTGCTAGTCGGACCTCCTGGAGGGCAAAGAGCAGGCCTGGTGCATGCAGCAAGCGCCTAGATGTCCTGGCCCTTAGAGTGAAGCCTGCTTTGATTGTGCCCAGAGGTAAAGAGGGCATTGTTTGTTTCCCAGCTAAACTCTGACACAGATCACACACCAGTCTCATTAGGCCGTACTAAAGAAAATCAGTTGCAAGCCGAGGAGTTCATCCCGATGGTTTTATCATCATCATCATCATCATCAATCGTATTTATTGAGAGCTTACTGTGTGCAGAGCACTGCACTAAGCGCTTGGGAAGTACAAATTGGCAACATATAGAGACAGTCCCTACCCAACAGTGGGCTCACAGTCTAAAAGGGGGAGACAAAACCAAACATACTAACAAAATAAAATAAATAGAATAGATATGTACAAGTAAAATAAATAAATAAATAGAGTAATGAATATGTACAAACATATATACATATATACAGGTGCTGTGGCGAAGGGAATTATTTCCCTTATTATTTATTTCGTAGTGCGTTGGTGAAACTGATGAACAAATCGATAGAGGGGACCGCCGACGATGAAGAGGAGGGTGTTAGTCCAGATACCGCTATCCGTGCGGGACTTGAACTTCTCAAGGTATTTCTTCGTCATCGTCTACACGTGCTCCGATGCCAAACAGAACACCACTGACGTGGAACTCACAGTGCACAGAAATGGTTGGAAAGGCTGACACGTGACCAGCGGTTCCTGCCAGATTGTGTACACGTGCGACCTGGGCTCTGTTTTAGCGATGAGTTTGTTCTCTGCAGTACTTGAAAGTGCTTCGGATTTGCTTCTTAGCCACACGGTCTAGGTGTTTGCTACTGTTTTATCCATCGTCTCAAATTCTCCTTAATAATTATATATCCGTCCTTTTACGCCAGGTGGTCTGGAAGGCTCCTCAGGTAGGGCGTGCAACTTTTATTTCCGTCCAATTCTCGGTCAGTATCGATTGTGATGTTCTGTTAGAAAAGACCCCATACTTTTATGATACAATTCACTACTGTTGGCCCCCAACTCTCTGATGCAGTATTATACTTATATGTACCAATATTGCCCCATTTCTTGTTTTTGAATCTGTGAAGCCTTTTAGACTGTAAATCCCAGGAGGGCAGGAACTGATTGCTTGTCACTGCACCCATATGGGCAGTAATATCATCCAGTGACCCCTTTTTCTTGGCAGGAAAATTAAGTCAGCACTCCAAAATCCCTCCCTAGGAAGTAAGTGGGTTTACATATCCGAAAAGCCAGTTGACAGGCCCCAAGCTGTTAGTGTAGCGGTTGGATTTACCTAGGGCCACTTTAATTAGCCTCTGGGCCTTAGTAAATCACGAATCATCTCCTGAACCCAAGGCTCACGGGGCAAGTTTAGGGGGATAGAGCATTTCTCTTTCAAAAGATATTAAGATGATACCTGAGAAACTTCAGTTGGATAAACCTAGCTAAGAATTGCCCAGGGCCCAAAATGTCAGCTTGAATGGTGGAAGCCAAAAAAAAAAAAAGAGCAGGAACAACTGATTTGTCACTCTGATGTGAGCTCAAAAAATCAGTTATGAGGCTCAGGTGGAGGCCCCGGTTTGTTGGAATAGTTAGTTCCTTGGGGAAAGAGAATGTGTCGTATGCTTCTATTATACTTTCCCAAGCACCAAGCAGAGTGCATTAATAGTAATAATAATAATAAAATAATAATAATGGCACTTGCTAAGTGCTTACTATGTGCAAATGTTAACAGTGCAACAGTGCAAAGCACTGTTCTAAGCGCTAGGGGGGTGATACAAGGTGATCAGGTTGTCCCACGGGAGGCTCACAGCCTTAATCCCCATTTTACAGATGAGGTAACTGAGGCACAGAGAGGTTAAGTGACTTGT
Organism: Tachyglossus aculeatus; assembly: GCF_015852505.1. Taxonomy (NCBI): domain Eukaryota; kingdom Metazoa; phylum Chordata; class Mammalia; order Monotremata; family Tachyglossidae; genus Tachyglossus; species Tachyglossus aculeatus. Next base: position 17,685,311 of record NC_052075.1, on the reverse strand, counting down.
CCAAAGTCACACAGCTGACAAGTGGCGGAGCTGAATTTAGAACCCATGACTTCTGGCTCCCAAGCCCGTGCTCTTTCCACTGAGCCACGCTGCTTCGGCATGTGGTGTTCAGTAAATACCATTACTACTACTAAATGTAGCAGAATGGACATTCGTTTGAAGCTGACTTCATCTCCCTGTGATCTGTAACATGGTGATGTTCCACTATTTCCTCTCGGGATATGGATGTTTGTGAAATCTTTCCTTGTAAGGAAGGTTCCACATATACGTCAGTGTAATCCCAACCTACGAGGAGCTTCAGTGTGGGTTATCCCTCCATGAGAATATGAACACTGGAAGGGAACATTCTTTTCTAATGGAATACATAATTATTCTCTCTCCAGATTTAATTTGATAGCACCAGAAGTTGCCCATTTATCCATTTGTCATTGGAGAAAAGCAAATGCAAGCTGAGATTGTAATACGAGTAATTTGCCAATTGCGTTTGCTTCTCAAATTTCCGTAAAGTGGATTTCTCCAGTACCTTGCAAAGTTCAGTGCAAAGGCACTTGAAGATTGAGGTCCTGAGGCTAAATCCTTTCACACACCTTTTCCTCCTTGCCTATTTTTCCTTTCACATTTTCCTTAGAGGTGTCTCTGTCGAGCCTCACGGTGAAACTTCACGGATCTGACATTCTTGCTAGGTACTAATCGTGTATCATTATTTAGCTCAAACTGAGCGCAGTGCATTGCACTTAAGCACTTGGGAGAATACAGTGAATAAATAAGGCACGATTCCCGCCCGTAAGGCAATCTAACTGATGAGACAAACTAAAAAAATAACAAGACGAGAGGAAGAAGGAAAGGAGATAAGTCTGAATAGGTGCTTAAGTAATCGGGTATCTAAGATATGTGCGTGATTGATATTGGACTGTCATGAGTACACCAGTATTTTGGGGGTGCAGAAGTGCCGAGACTGCAGTAAGGCCGGGGAAGCGGGGGCGTTGGGAGATCAGAGATGAATTAGGGACGGCCACCTGGTGTGGCAGGGTCAAGGGCAGCTCTGGAAGTCCTGGGGAAGTGTCTGGAGTAATGAGGAGGAGGGAAGGCAGAGTGAAAAGATAGTTGCTGTTCCATCTGGGTCTCCCCCAAAGTTTCAAACAATCATTCATTCATTCATTCAATCATCTTTATTGAGCGCTTACTGTGTGCAGAGCACTGTACGAAGTGCTGGGGAAGTACAAGTTGGCAACATAATGGCAATCAGTCATTTCTCACTGTTGCACTGTTTCCCGGTTCTAGTGCTAAGTAGTATAATTGACCGGTTCTTAGGTTCACCTCAACCCTCCGTCCACCCACCCCCCACAACAGTAATGCCAGGAGACCAAAGACAGGAGGAGGAGGAAAAGAAAAGGCCCGGCTCGGGTGCCAACTGCTGTATATTCAAGCGGTCGGTCTGGGCCTTGGAAGAAGCCTGCTTTGGGATAGCTATCTCAACGTGCGATAGAGCATAGCGCCGTTGCCGTCAGTGGGTCGGTGACCCATGCAGTCCCTGCTTTTCCTCAGGACATATAGCAGTCCCTGCTTTTTTTGGATTTACATACTGAAGAGGCTTTCTGTCTCTTTTTATGTGCAGGTTCTCTCTTTCACGCATCCTACCTCGTTCCATTCTGCAGAGACCTATGAATCTCTCCTGCAGTGCCTCAGGATGGAAGACGACAAAGTAGCCGAAGCTGCCATACAAATTTTTAGGAACACAGGCCACAAAATAGAAACAGACCTCCCCCAGATAAGATCGTAAGTGTATTTCCCTTTTCACCCTCTATTCCCATTCTTCTCCCAAGCTACCTCTCAGTTATCTCTCTTTTTCTCTCTCCTTTTTTTTTTTTTGACGGGGGCGGGGATGTGTTAAGCACTAACTATATGCCAGGCATTGTACTAAGCGCTGGGGTAGATACAAGCTAATCAGATTGGACACAGTCCCTGTCCCACAAAGGTAACTGAGGCACAGAGAAGTGGAGTGACTTGCCCAAGGAATGCTGCTGACAAATGGTGGAGCCAGAAACAGAACCCGAGTCCTGATTCACCTACCCACCACCTAAGTGTCTTGACTCGATTTTTGCAGGACTTTAATTCCCATTTTGCACCAGAAAGCAAAGAGAGGGACTCCTCACCAAGCGAAGCAGGCCGTCCACTGCATCCATGCTATCTTCAGCAATAAAGAAGTGCAACTTGCCCAGATTTTTGAGGTAATGTTAATTCTGTGTTCACATAACTAGCTTCCCAATCAGTGTTGTTTGGGCAAATGTCCCCCAGTCTGCAATCCCTCAGTCAGCGAGCGGTCTCAATCGATTGTGTACTGTGTGTTTTTCCCTGCCTCTTGACATTATGTGTCTGTGTGTGTTGAATCCTCTAGCCCCTCAGCAGAAGTCTGAATGCCGATGTCCCCGAGCAGCTCATAACGCCACTGGTCTCTTTGGGCCACATTTCCATGTTAGCACCGGACCAGTTTGCTTCCCCGATGAAGTCAGTAGTGGCAAATTTTATTGTGAAGGATCTTCTAATGAACGACAGGGTAAGTCTCCAAGCCTCTTTCTAAACTGCCTCATTTTTCCCAGTAGCTTTTACTGGGATTATAAAAGGCATTGCACCAGAAGGCAATTTTGGTACTTGGTAATGATGTTGCTGTGAGTCGGTCAATCATCATCATCAGTCGTATTTATTGAGCGCTTACTGTGTGCAGAGCACTGTACTAAGCGCTTGGGAAGTACAAGTTGGCAACATATAGAGACGGTCCCTACCCAACAGCAGGCTCACAGTCTGGGAGGGGGAGACAGACAACAAAACAAAACACTAGCAAAATAAAATAAATAGAATACGTACAAGTAAAATAAATAAATGAGTAATAAATATGTACAAACATATATACATAGTGATTTGAATACAGATAGCACACCCCTCTAAATGGTTATCACAACCAAAAATTTGGTAGACTGTGAGCCTTCTCAAGTCAATGGGATTTATTGAGTGCATACTGTGTGCAGAGCACTGTTCTAAGTGCGAGGGAAAGTACAGTGTAACGGACTAATATCAACACGTTCCCTGCCTGTGAATCAATCAATCAGTCTTATTTATTGAGCACTTACTGTGTGCAGAGCACTGTACTAAGCACTTGGGAGAGTACAACGCAACAATATAGCAGACACATCCCCTGTGTACAATGAGCTTACAGTCTAGTGAGGGAGATAGACATTAAATAAATAAGTTATGGATATTTACATAAGTGATGAGGGGCTGGGGGAGTGGACGAATAAAGGGAGCAAGTCAGGGAGATGCAGAAAGGAATGGAAGACTTGTGGATTCAAGGATGTCGGCCACAGCCGACAGATAAAATCTTAGTGACATTGTTTTAGACTGTGAGCCCACTGTTGGGTAGGGACTGTCTCTATATGTTGCCAATTTGTACTTCCCAAGCGCTTAGTACAATGCTCTGCACATAGTAAGCACTCAATAAATACGATTGATGATGATTGTCAACACTGGCCCTGGGCTCCGTGGATTCCCAGCTACCAGAGATGGGGACAACCACAGGGATCAGTAATGAAAGGTTGAAAATGTCCCGCTCACCTCTGTCAAACCCAACTTAATTGATCTAATGGTCTAAAGTCTACAGGTGAGAAGAATGGCAAACTGTGGTCTCCGGATGAAGAGGTTTCTCCGGAAGTCCTCGCAAAGGTCAGTCGTCTTTAACGTGCGTCTCTTGATACCAAGCGCGATGACCCAAGGAGCCATCCGATCATGATGGCTTTCTATCAAAAAACGGACTTATCGTTTAAAAAGTCCTCCGGTTGCTGGGTGGATTTGTACCTTTTATCCATCACTGAAGTTATTGTTGAAATCTACTTGTTGCCAGCATCTCCCTGGCCTCCTGGCTCAATGCCACCTCTCTCTCGGAAGGCTAGAGTCAGCCCGTGCAGCCAAGTTACTGCTCCAGGGCTCAGCCAGGAAGGAGCCTCCCTTGGCCACCACTGGCAAAGCTGGAGGAGCAGAGCTAAAGTTGAGGCAGAAGCAGCCGGGCCACCCCCAGAGTGACATTCCCATGAGTATGTACTTCAGGCCCTGGGTCCAGACAGGTGCCAATTTCCCCTCGCCCCTTCTCTGCTTCTGGATAATAATAATAATGATGATGATGGTATTTGTGGAAGGCTTACTATGTGCCAAGCACTGGGGTAGATACAAAGTAATCAGGTTGTCCCACGTGGGGCTCACAGCCTTAATCCCCATTTGACAGACAAGGTAACTGAGGCCCAGAGACGCTAAGTGACTGGCCCAAAGTCACACGGCTGACAATAATAATAGTAATAATGGCATTTGTTAAGCGCTTACTATGTGCAGAGCACTGTCCTAAGCGCTGGGGGGGGGGGGGGATACAAGGTGATCAAGTTGTCCCACGTGGGGCTCACAGTCTTAATCCCCATTTGACAGATGAGATAACTGAGGCTCAGAGAAGTTAAGTGACTTGCCCAAGGTCACACAGCAGACACGTGGCGGAGCCGGGATTCGAACCCATGACCTCTGACTCCAAACCCCGTGCTCTTTCCACCGAGCCACGCTGCTTCTGATGTCTTGGATCTCTCACGGAGTTGGTGGCGAGGCTTAATGGAAAACTAACTTCCTGCCCCTTTTTTTCCCCCTTCCCTCTCTTCCTCCGCCTTCCAGTCCTACCCTTCCAGCCCCATCCTGGGGGTTTCCACCCTCAGATCCCAACCCTGAACTCTTGACTCTCCTGGGCCCTGATGCCCCAGAGCCGTGGTTGCCCAGTTGAGCCCATTCCTCTGGCCACTGCTCTACTGGTTCATTAGCGGTTCCTTCTAGCCTGCGGATGGCCTGGATTCACGGCCCAAAAAGCCACAGACCCGAAACGTAATCCAGCCAGGAGCCACCGACGCTGGGTGGGGAGGAGGGGGAAGGTGGCGAGTCACAGGGAGCGGGCACTCGTGCGGGGAGAGGAGAAATTTGGTCCGTGGAAGCGGCGGTGATGGAGCAGTCGGGATGCTGGGGTCGGGCCAGGGCTCCACGCTTTTCCGTGGCCACAAGAGCTGGGTGGCCCAATGCAGCCTGCTGCCTGGCGGCACGGTAGGAAGTGACGCCTCGCTACGAAGCGGCCTGGCCTACCTGGTAAAGCACGGGCCTGGGAATCAGAGGACCTGAGTTCTAATTCCAGCTCTGCCCCTGGTCGGCTGTGGGTCCTTGGGGAAGTCACTTCACTTCCCTGAGCTTCAATTACCTCGTCTGTAAAATGGGAATTAAAACTGAGCCCCAGGTGGGACACGGACTGGTGTCCAACCCGATCGTCTTGCATCCGCCCCAGTGCTTGGTACAGTGTCTGACTCAGAGTGAGCACAAATGGGGATTGACTGGGAGCCTCGCATGGGACAACCTGATCACCTTGCAACCTCCCCAGTGCTTAGAACAGTGCTTTGCACATAGTAAGCACTTAATAAATGCCATCATCATCATCAAATGCCATTTAAAATAAAAGACTTGTGAGCCACAATCTGGCCACTTTATTATCATTTTGGCTCTGCCTGAAAGGGACTTGGAGAGTCTGTTCTCTCCACGTTCATTCACTCAGTCATATTTATTGAGCGCTTACTGTGTGCAGAGCACTGTACTAAGCGCTCAATCGTATTTATCGAGCGCTTACTGTGTGCAGAGCACTGTACTAAGCGCTTGGGAAGTACAAGTTGGCAACGTATAGAGACGGTCCCTACCCAAAAGCGGGCTCACAGTCTAGAAGACTGTCCACTTCAGAATGTCTAATAAGAAACTAACCAAAGCACCTGCAGAGACCAAAGGGGATCTTGTCACTGCTTGATAGTTCGGGCATGGGATTTGGTATAATTATCACATTGTTTTACTACGTTCCTCTTTTGCAGGTGCAAGCAATTAAACTCCTGGTCCGATGGCTATTGGGTATGAAAAACAACCAGTCTAAATCTGCCAACTCAACTCTTCGGCTATTATCGGCTATGCTGGTGAGCGAGGGGGATCTGACAGAGCAGAAGAGAATCAGGTGAAGCCCAACTTGGAGTCTTGTAATCTCAAATGCCGTGAAAGTTACGCTGGGTTGATTCTGGACTTGCTAAATGAGTTGAAATTTGTCGTAAATCTGGACTAACGCAAAGAATGAAGCCGCTCTGATGAGATGAGTGTTGGTCAATAGGGTAATGACGACTGTGAGTGTTCAAATACAACCGAAACTGGTGTGGCTCAATGGAAAGAGCCTGGGCTCGGGAGTCAGAGGTCACGGGTTCTAATCCCGGCTCCGCCACTTGTCAGCTGTGTGACTTTGGGCAAGTCACTTAACTTCTCTGGCCCTCAGTTAACTCATCTGTAAAATGGGGATTAAGACTGTGAGTCCCACGTGGGACAAACTGAGCACCTTGTATCCCCCCCCAAGTGCTTAAAACAGTGCTAGGCACATAGTAAGCGCTTAACAAAAGCCATCGTTATTATTATTATAATACTGCCTCTTTGAACATCAGACATCCTGACAGTGCCCTGGATCCAGTCAGGTGCCAGTGCTGTGACCTCAGTTTCCTCTCTACAACACAACCCTGTAGTGCCATCAGGGTCTCAATCTATCAGTGGTATTTTTTGAGCGCTTCCTGTGTGCAGGACACTGACTTAAGCGCTTGGGAGAGTGCAGTATAACAGAGTTGGTAGACACGTTCCCTACCCACCACGAGCTTACAGCGTAGAGACTCCATCCTTACTGCCAGCCCTTGCTGGTTACAGGGATTACACTGTGGTCTGAAGTTGCTTTATTTCTTAGAGGAAGAATTAGAAAATACCTTTATCTTCCATTGAGAGGGTGTGGATAGGAAATGGAGAACACTGGTTTTGGGACCTAAGCTGCTCTTTCCCAAAATCTCCTGAGCTTTACTGTCACCATCTGAGGACTCTAACCCCCGCCAACTTCGTGTCCATCAGGTCTGACACTTTTCTCTCCTTTCAAACAAGCTTTGGCTTTCTTTGTCTTGGGATGGCAGCTTTTGTCTCCTTTCTCTCCCAACTTTCTCATCTCTTCTGTATGCCGTACTGGAACCTCCCTCACTCCCCTTCCTCTTCCGTCAATATTTTATATGTGGTTTCTATGCCTACAGCAAAAATGAGTCTTTCAAGATAGTCAAATTTATGCTGGCAGTAGAATCCAAAGATTTTCCCTACCCTCATTTTCCTTCACCTGCCTTATGGGCTCAGCATTCATTCACCGTTGTTTCCTTCTTGATTCAGAGCTTCACTCTTCACCCTCCTTTATCCTCCCACCCCCCACTTACGTCTCTCTCACTCCTAAATACCAATCATCAGCCTCCTTGCTGACCTCCCTGCCTTTATCCTTCTCCAGTCCGTATTTCACTGTGCCGCCTGGATCATTTTTCTACTAAGCTGTTCAGACTACGTCTCCCCACTCCTCAGAAACCTCCAGTGATTGCCCACCCATCTCTGCCTCAAACAGAAATTCATCACCGTTGCCTTTAAGGCATTCAGTCAGCTCACCCCCTCCTACCTTACCTTGCTTATCTCCTGTTGCAAGCCCACCCCACACATCTTGCTCTTCTAATGAAAACTCTGTCTCACCACCATCCCCTTGCCTGGAACTCCTTCCCCATTCAAATCCAACAGACCGCCACTCTCCTAACCTTCAAAAGCCTGCTACAATTATATCTCCTCCAAGAGGCCTTCCCCAATACGCCTCATCCTGTTCACCCTCCCTTCTGCATCACCCCCAAAGCTCTTCCGCACATAGTCTGCCATTTCCCTTATTTTTACTCAGTTTTACTCTCTGTTACCCCTCTAGTTTGAAAGCTCCTTGTGAGCAGGGATCATGTCTACCAACTGCACTGTACTCTTTAAGTGCTTAGTTTAGTGCTGTGGACCACAGTAAGTGCTCAATAAATACCACTGATTGATTGATTGATTGAGGCACCAAGAGCAGAAACCACCAGGGGAATGTAGAGGCAAGAGACAAATCGCATCATCTAATGGTGTGCAGAAGAGGAGCTGGTTTTTAGAATAGCAGGGATTCTCTTAGCTTCCGACCTCACCATTCTAGGATTTTCCTGTTCATTTTTCACTTTGTCAAATACCAAAGCCTTCTGAGTATCCCACTCTCTCAGAGCCCCCCTTTTCCCAGTATCCGTCATCCTACTGAATCCCAAAGGTGTGGTTCAGAATCTCCAGTCTGAGCATTCCCACTTCCAGCCTTTTTCTTCAGGGTATTAATCATTCGCATCCAAATATCCTCTGCCCATCGCCACTACCCTCCACAAGGCCATTGTAAAGGTTCCATTTTGTTCTCTGAATTTAGATTCAACTCTGGAATCCACCACCTGGATGGCCTACTTAATGCCCCTTACCTTCCCCTCTCCTCTTGTAAGCCCAGCAGTTTCCTTCAGCTGTTTTTAGGGCTCCCTCACCCCTCCAAGCCCTGAACAGGCCTTTCTTCCCACTCACAGCAGTTCCCTTCCTCTTTTCTGTCGGACAAACACAGTTTAAAGCTCATCACCTCCAAGAATTCTTCCCCAGTGCCCTTAAGTCGCGTCTGACCTTCTGCCAAGGTAACATCTAAGCTACGTGGCACCTTCATGCATTTGTATGCAAGTGGAAAGTCCCTTAAGGGCAGAGATAATAATAATAATAATGGCATTGGTTAAGCGCTTACTATGTGTGAAGCACTGTTCTAAGCGCTGGGGGGGATACAAGGTGATGAGGTTGTCCCACGTGGGGCTCACAGTCGTAATCCCCATTTACAGATGAGGTAACTGAGGCACAGAGAAGTTGTGACTTGCCCAAAGTCACACAGCTGACAAGTGGAGGAGCCGGGATTAGAACCCATGACCTCTGACTCCCAAGCCTGGGCTCTTGCCACTGAGCCACGCTCCTCCTTAAGGCCTACTAGGTGCCTTGGGGCAAAGCCCAGATCCCAGTGACTGGCCGCAGAAGGGAAACCTAAAACTTGGACGTGCTTCACACGGTGTTGGACGCCTGCCCCGTGTCTTCCCACAGCCCAAGCTAGAACCCAGGCCCTGGGAAAATGCTCCATCAGTCCAGTCTCACTGTTAATGGTCAGTCTTATTTATTGAGTGCTTACTGCGTGCACAGCACCGTGCTGAGCGTTTGGGAAAGGACAGCACGATAATAGAACAGACACAGTCCCTGGCCCCAACCGGCTTATAGTCTAGAGGCGAGTCAGTCACAGTGGGCAGAAACTATTCTTTGGTTTTGTATTCACAGTAAATCCGACATGTCTCGTTTGAGACTGGCTGCCGGGAGTGCCATAATGAAGCTCGCTCAGGAACCCTGCTACCATGAAATCATTACCCCAGAGCAGTTCCAGCTCTGCGCCCTCGTAATCAACGTAAGTGTGTCCCTACCACACGAGCAAGGCGTTATCGGGCCGCGTTCTGATCAGAAGGCTTCGTATCGATGTTGCAGGCTGTCTTTTTCCTCGAATGAAATGTCCGTAGCCAAGAGAATCTTTTTTAGTCTATAAACACCAGTAAATTCATACTCTAGTTTGTTCCTTGCATCCACTGTTTAAGACTTCCGTTCCTGAAGGTTTTAAAGGAAAAAAAAAAACCCGATGCTTCATCCCTTTTTTTTTTTAATTTTTTTTTAAACCACAGGATGAGTGCTACCAGGTGAGGCAGATATTTGCCCAGAAGTTGCATAAGGCCCTTGTGAAGTTACTACTCCCATTGGAGTACATGGCAATCTTCGCCTTGTGTGCCAAAGACCCTGTGAAAGAGAGAAGAGCGCACGCCCGACAGTGCTTGCTGAAAAACATCAGCATCCGGAGGGAGTATATTAAACAGAATCCCACAGCTAATGGTGAGTGGGAGGTGGCTGCGAAGCCCACTTCTTCCCATCTGGACCGACCCAGGACTGTTCCCTATATGCGATTCTCACTTTTCTCCCTGGAAAACCAGGAGCGGCCAACGTTTTACCTAACTGAAGTGGATTCTCCACTTTTCGGATTAGTGGGGGCAGATCTCTAACCCCTCGCCAGCGTGAGGCTGCCTTTTCTCCGTAGTTGTCCTGTACCGTGGCTCCTAAATCACTGGCTCTCTCGACTTCCTTCGGCTTCGGCCTTCACTTGCCAGAGAGATATGAGATGTCCGTCCCTCTGGTGGGAAAAAAGATGGGACTCTAGTCACTTTGTGTAGCACTGTCTCCCGTTCTGTCCACGCCACTTTATTTCATCCCACCAGCATAAGTAACCCACCTGAGGGGGTTACTTACACGTCTGACCCAGTTTCCCCCGTGATAACCTTTCCCCATCGTCTCCTCAATAGACAACGGGAACAGGATGCTGCTACAAATATAAATAATAATGATAATTGTATTTTCAAAGGGCTTACTATGTGGCACGCAGTGTACCAAGCCCCGGGGTAGATACAAGGTAATCAGATCCCATGTGGGGCTCATGGTTGCACAGGTATTGAATCCCCATTTTGCAGATGAGGGGGAACTGAGGCACGGAGACTTTAGGTGACGTATCCCTAAAGGTGGACAAGGTGTGGAGCTGGGATTAGAACCCAGGTCCTCTGATTCCCTGCCTGCGCTCTTTCCAGTAGGCCAGGCTTCTTCCCACAGTGTGGCACAAAGGTATATTTAATTAGAAGAAACTGTGTTCAGAGATATGAGAAGCATGGCTTAGGGGGTAGAGCACGGTCCTGGGTTCTAATCCCAGCTTTGCCCCATGTCTGCTGGGCAACCTTGGGTAAGTCACTTCACTTCTCTGTGCGTCAGTTCTCATCTGTAAAATGGGACTTAAGAGCGTCAGACCGACGTGTAACGGGGGTTGTGTCCAACCTGCTCAACTTGCATCTACCCCAGGGCTTAGAACAGTGCTTAGCACATACTTAGCGCTTAGCAAATACTATTATTATTATTATTATTCAAAGCCATTCTGTTCTCTACAAACAGAGAAGCAGCGTGGCTCAGTGGAAAGAGCCCAGGCTTTGGAGTCCGAGGTCATGGGTTCGAGTGCCGACTCCGCCACGTCTGCTGTGTGACCTTAGGCAAGTCACTCAACTTCTCTGAGCCTCAGTTCCCTCATCTGTAAAATGGGGGTTAAGACCGTGAGCCCCACGAGGGACAACCTGATCACCTTGTATTCTCCCCAGTGCTTAGAACAGTGCTCTGCACATAGTAAGCACTTAAATGCCATTATTATTATTATTATTACAAAAATGTTCATTTATAAGTTTCAGTTAATACGAGTGTAGGGAATACAACTCAGACAAGGAGTCAGAAGACAGAATGACTCTGCCTGACCACCTTCGCGGCCTAATCTGTCAATCAGTCAGTGGTATTTATTGAGCACTTACGGTGTGCAGAGCACGCTATAAGCACTTGGACTCATGGCTTCATTGCAGTGACGACAAAATGCAGGTGCAGTAGAGTAGCAAAATCCCAGATTTCTGGCCTCCCATCGCCTCCGACCTTTGACAGTTCCAGCCTGCCCATCCCTTCTCTCCCAGCACACTCCCACCTGGCAGAGGGGGCTGCTGCAGCCCCTATTGGCGTCCCGCACACAGCCCCCACTCTGGGAACAGCCCACCCTCAGGATTCCCACTCCTGCGCTCGCTCCCAGCTCTCCCTCTTCCTAATTCCGTTCTTGCCTTTGGATTGGCACTGGCCTGGGCCCCTCACCCCGTGACAAGCCTCAGTTCTGGTTAAGGTAAGAGCCAATCTGAATGCCACAGATTTTCCCCCTTTTCCCCCCGACGCCAACCCCCCTTGGGGGTTTCATTTCTCTGTTGTAAACAGCTTTCTCTCGGACCATTGTGATGTGGGGTTTAATCAGGTGGTACCTGACATCTAGACTGTGAGCCCGTTGTTGGGTAGGGACCGTCTCTATTTGTTGCCAACTTGGACTTCCCAAGCGCTTAGTACAGTGCTCTGCATACAGTAAGCGCTCAATGAATCCGATTGAATGACTGAATGAATATGACCGTCTCTAATAATAATAATAATGATCAGCATTTCTTAAGCGCTTACTATGTGCAAAGCACTGTTCTAAGCGCTGGGGAGGATACAGGGTGATCAGGTTGTCCCACGTGGGGCTCACAGTTTTAATCCCCATTTTACAGGTGAGGTAACTGAGGCCCAGAGAAGTTAAGTGACTTGCCCAAGATCACACAGCAGACATGTGGCGGAGTCAACTTGTACTTCCCAAGCGCTTAGTACAGTGCTCTGCACACAGTAAGCGCTCAATAAATCCATTGAACGACTGAATGAATATGACTGTCTCTTATTTGTTGCCAACTTGTACTTCCCAAGCGCTTAGTACAGTGCTCTGCACACAGTAAGCGCTCAATAAATATGATTGAATGACTGAATATGACCATCTCTGTTGCCAAATTGGACTTCCCAAGCGCTTAGTACAGTGCTCTGCACATGGTAAGCGCTCAATAAATCTGATTGAACGACTGAATATGACTGTCTCTTATTTGTTGCCAACTTGTACTTCCCAAGCGCTTAGTACAGTGCTCTGCACACAGTAAGCGCTCAATAAATCCGATTGAATGACTGAATGAGTAGGACCATCTCTATTTGTTGCCAACTTGGACTTCCCAAGCGCTTAGTACAGTGCTTTGCACACAGTAAGCACTCAATAAATCCGACTGAATGAATAGGACCATCTCTATTTGTTGCCAACTTGTACTTCCCAAGCGCTTAGTACAGTGCTCTGCACACGGTAAGCGCTTAGTAAATCCGATTGAATGACTGAATGACTATGACCATCTCTTATTTGTTGCCAACTTGTACTTCCCGAGCGCTTAGTACAGTGCTCTGCACACAGTAAGCGCTCAATAAATACGGTTGAACGAACCTGACCACGGCTCAGAACGCCTTAGAGAAGGTATTTTGGAGACTGCCGAGTGTCCCTTCATTGCTGCCGTTCTCATTCCAGAAAAGCTGTTGTCTCTGCTGCCTGAATACGTGGTTCCATATATGATTCATTTGCTGGCCCATGATCCAGATTTTACAAAACCGCAGGATGTTGACCAACTCCGCGATATTAAAGAGTAAGTATTTCATCTGCTTGGGAATCCTGAAACAAAAGGGCAATTTGTCTGTTCCTCGTGTACGAAAATGAGCGTTTTGTGCCCGTTGCGGCGTTACTGCCGTATCCGTGACCGTAGTGCTTTAAGCGGAGACGAATTTGTTCGAAATTCAGTTAGCTCTGCTGACGGACTGCAAGGGGCAACCCAAATTAATTATTCATTGGGAATACCCGCTAAAAAAAGCGGGAATCAATCGCACAAGAGAGCAGAGGAGCAGAACGCGAAGACGTAAATCACTCTGTCCGCCTCGCGGCTGGTTTTATTTGCCGTGCAGCTGGCAGGAGCAAGCTAGGTCACAGTTACTTAGCCATCTCGCTGCTACTGCGGCGGGCTGCAGCGTCATATTGAAGCAGCGTGGCTCAGTGGAAAGAGCCCGGGCTTTGGAGTCAGAGGTCATGGGTTCAAATCCCGGCTCCGCCACTTGCCAGCTGTGTGACTTTGGCCAAGTCACTTCACTTCTCTGGGCCTCAGTTCCCTCATCTGTAAAATGGGGGTGAAGACTGTGAGCCCCCCATGGGACAACCTGCCTTGTAACCTTCCTAGCGCTTAGAACAGTGCTTTGCACGTAGTAAGCCCTTAATAAATGCCATTATTATTATTATTATGTCACCCCCCCCCCCCCCCCCCCCCCCATCATGGCTTGGCAAATAGGAGACTCTTCGGTCCGGGAGTCCTGGCCACCCCCGCCCTCATCATCATCATCATCAATCGTATTTATTGAGCGCTTACTATGTGCAGAGCACTGTACTAAGCGCTTGGGAAGTACAAATTGGCAACATATAGAGACAGTCCCTACCCAACAGTGGGCTCACAGTCGAAAAGGGGGAGACAGAGAACAAAACCAAACATACTAACAAAACAAAATAAATAGAATAGCTATGTACAAGTAAAATAAATAGAGTAATAAATATGTACAAACATATTTATATATCTAGTTTTTCTCCCAGTGGGAAACTGCTGTTGTCCCCAGGTAGTTATCCCCCGGCCACCCTCTTCCCTCCTCTGGCTTTTTTGGGTATTTGTTAAGCACTTACTACGTGCCAGGCACTGTACTAAGCGCTGGGGCAGATACAAGATGATCAGATTAGGCACCGTCCCTGTCGCAAATGGGGCTCACAGCCATAATCCCCGTTTGACAGGATGCGGTCACACTAAGGCAGGGAGACGCGAATTGACTTGCCTGAGATCAGAGCCCAGGTCCTTCGCCCTCCCGGGCCCATGCTGTAGCCACTAGGCCACGCTGCCTTCAGCACAGTGCTCTGCACAGGGTAAGCGCTCAGATCCCCCTGATTGATTGATTAAGCGCGAGTCTGTGTTGCCCCAGGTGCCTGTGGTTCATGCTCGAAGTTCTGATGACGAAGAATGAGAACAACAGCCACGCCTTCATGAAAAAGATGGCCGAAAATATCAAACTCACCCGAGACGCCCAGTCTCCGGACGAGCCCAAGACAAACGAGGTAAGGGAAAGGAAGGGTTTGTCTCCATCCGTTAGGTCGAGAGGTTTCTTCCTCGGCTCGCCTCAGGGCTTTAGCGAACCGAAGCCGAAGGTCTTAATTTTACCAATGGATGGAGTTTAATCTGTTTGCACGACAAGGCTGCTTAAAGGGAAACTTCCAAACGGGGTTTGGGAGTTGCGTATTGTCCATTTTGGTAATGGGGACTTTGTAATTATTCACCACCAAACACGTCCCACGGGAAGCGTGGATCCACAGGGAATATCCTCATCGAAGTTGGCCTGAGGGGGAGCTTATGGGGGGTGGGAAAAGAAAATATAGTGAGGGGTGCATTTGGGTTTCATTAAACCTGCAGTTTACTACTGAAGCTACTCCTCCACTTCGGTGCATCGGTCAGGATTTTGTAGGGAAGGAGGCTTTCAGGGTTGGGTTTGACTCTCTTACGAATCGTTGCATATGAGCCTTAATTTGGGGGTTTTTCTTGCAGAAACTTTATACGGTTTGTGATGTGGCCCTCTGTGTTATAAACAGTAAAAGTACTTTATGCAATGCAGATTCATCTAAGGACCCCGTCCTCCCCACCAAGTTTTTCACCCAACCCGAAAAGGTAACGTTCGTCCTCCGTTTCTTCACCTTCCTGGAAATGTCACGATTTCACCTCTAGCACCTGAACGGAGGAGCCCATTTTGGCGTGCGTGTGCACATTTCTCCGTTAGGTGCCCAGAGAGAAATCGGGATTGAAAGAGTACATTTGAGGGAGGGTGGAGCTGAAGAAAATTGTAGTCTGTTTCTCGAGATGAAACCCAAGCTGAGGGTTTTCATTGAGTATTAAATTGGGAGATTCTGCAGTTACATTTGGGGTATTGAAGTGAGCGGTGTTTGGGGCTGCAACCTAAGTTGTACTTTGATTTTGCAAAACTAAAGGGTGAATAAAATTGGATGTATCTATTGAGTACTTACCGTGTGCAGAGCTTGGGGAAGTTCAGTACAGTCGGGATGGTAGATCATCATCATCATCAGTCGTATTTATTGAGCGCTTACTGTGTGCAGAGCACTGTACTAAGCGCTTGGGAAGTACAAGTTGGCAACATATAGAGACGGTCCCTACCCAACAGTGGGCTCACAGTCTAAAAGGGGGAGACGGAGAACAAAACCAAACATACTAACAAAATAAAATAAATAGAATAGATATGTACAAGATGTGATCCCCGCCCACAAGGAGCTTACAGTTTATGGGGGAGACAGATATTAAAATGGAGTGTGGACAGTAGATTATGAGGATATTTTCGTAAGTGTCGGGGGGAGTTTCAAAGTGCTTAAAGGGTACAAATTCAGGTGCGGAAGAGGGCAGACAGAGGAAATGAGGGTTAGTCAGGGAAGGCTTCTTAGAGGAGGTGTGATTTTGAAGATGGTCAGATACGAGGGAGGGGGTGTTCCCCGACTGACGGAGGATGTGGACAAAGGGTCGGCGGTGGAACGGGCCATCTGGCCGGTTGGCCAGAGCTCACTGTCTACTGCAAGCCACGTATCCCCCGATGGTTAATACTCACCTTCACTAATATTTTTCTTTTTCAAAAAAGGATTTCAGTAACGACAGGAATTACATTTCAGAAGAGACGAGAGTTCTCTTATTAACAGGAAAGGTATTGTATGTTTTTCTTTTCTCCGCCTGTCTCTCCTCCTTTTCCTAGAATAGTCTTAAATCCCAGTTTGCCTAGAGGCATGAGCCCCCCGTTTTGGCGATTAAGAGAATTTCAAGCTAGTATTTAATACACTTTTATCATCATCATCATCATCAGTCGTATTTATTGAGCGCTTACTATGTGCAGGGCACTGTACTAAGCGCTTGGGAAGTACAAATTGGCAACATATGGAGACAGTCCCTACCCAACAGTGGGCTCACAGTCTAAAAGAAAGAGATCTCTTTTATGAAAGAGATCTCTTTTATGAAAGAGATCTCTTTTATGAAAGAGAAGAGCTTTTCTGGGGTGAAAAAATTCTCTGACCTGAGAAGCAGCATGGCCTGGGAGTCAGTGGATCCAGTTCCGTCACTAATCTGCTTTGTGACCTTGGGGAAGTCACTTCTGTGTGCCTCAGTCACCTCATCTGCAAAATGGGGGAGGAAGACTGTGACCAACCTTGTATCTACCCCAGCACTTTTAGTACAATTCCTGTCAATGAACAAATACCGTTAAAAAAAAAAATGGGGGTGGTTTTATCTAGAGGTTGAAAAACCTTTTTTTAATGGGCTCCAGAGTAGGGAAGGTAATTCTGGATAGTGTTTGGCCTGAATCCAGGAGAGCGAAAGGTAAGGCCTCTGTAGATACTGCTTGAGCTGGGGTTGGCGGTTCCCTATTAAGACGGGAGGCACGATGAAATTGGGTAGGACCAGTGTGGTTAGGAGAGAGAAACCTTCGTCTGGTGCTCTTCACAGGCCGGAGAAACTCGGTTTTCGCGGCCTTTTTCATAGCTGCCAGTTTTACTACGGTATATCTGCGTAGCTGATAGCTGACAGAGACTTTAGGGTCCCAGGAAGGAGTGATACATTGACATCACCTTCACTGTGTCAAGGACTTCAGTGACATCTGCGATTCCGTGTGCTTTTCAGCCCAAACCCGCCGGCGTGCTCGGGGCGGTGAACAAGCCCCTCTCGGCGACCGGACGACGGCCGTATATCCGAAGCACAGGCACCGAGGCGGGAAGCAACATCTCTGGGAACTCTGAGCTCAGCCCCTCCGCAGGAAATCGGTCCAGGCAAATTTCTTCCTTTCTTCGGGTTAATTTGCGCGTGGCCGCCGCCTCCGTACTGCCCACCGGCCTGCTCCTGGAGCAGGCCGGACTTTGGTCGGCTGGAAGGCGTCAGTGGGAAATGATAGGGCCGCATCGATCCTGATGAGGACAAGAAGGAATCGGGTCGAGGCTATTTTTAGTAGAGAGCGAGAGGCTCTTTATGGGCCGTGAGTACGTAACTTCTTAAAAGGAGAAAAAACGTCCTTTCGGATCTATCGTTTCGTTGGGCCCTGGGATCAAACATCCCAATCTCTCCCAGATGAGTAACTCGTTAAAAATCACGGTCCTGTGCGGTGAGAGAGCCAACCCATGCTTGTGTTCAACAAGAGTGTGAATTAACCCCCTTACCCTGTGGAATGCCTTCTTACCGAAAAAATTCAGCGACAGAGGCGAGGTGAAGAAAAACACAGAGAAACCAAAATGGGTTTGCTAACCGATTCGTGTTAAGGATACTTAGCTTTCCAAAGGAAAGGATGACCTTTCAGATACCCGGTTGCTTGTATTTGAAGGATGGAGATGGTGCTGTCTGATCTCAGGGGGTTCACGAAGAAATAGTTGAGTAGACCCAGGCTCCTAGAGGCCTTCGGTTCCTAAAGAGGAGGGAGTCGAGTCTGCCGCTCCCTTGCTGGACCAGTGGATTCCCGCTTTCAGCGCCGCAGACACTGGAACCCAGTGTGGAACTGATGTTCCCCGTGGCCCTTAACCAGTAGGAGTGGCTCGGTGGTTGCTGTGGGGCAGGGTCCTCAGGAGAGCAGACGGTAACCTGGGCTCTGGGGCTAGAAAAGGCGGCCACAAGCGTGTCTTTTCATTAACAGGGAGCCGTGTTCAGAAGCTTCGGAAACCGGGGTCAGTGAAAACGAGGAGAATCCCGTGCGAATTATTTCGGTCACACCAGCAAAGAGCGAGCCTGGAAAGAACAAGGTAAAAACTTGAAACGTGTGTAAAAAGTAACCTCATCTTCTCTCTCTCTCTGACCGCGACTTTGGCCTCGATTTACCGTTTGAATGCCACATCTGCCCTGGGTATATGGCAATAATTACCTCCTCTGTAAAATGGGGATTAAGGCTGTGAGCCCCACGTGGGACAACCTGATCACCTTGTAAATTCCCCAGCGCTTAGAACGGTGCTTCGCACATAGTGAGCGCTTAATAAATGCCATCATTATTATTATGAAACGAACAGAATCAGGTCCCAGCCAGCACCCAAGTGGCTCGGGGCCACGGCTTCTTGCAAGGCTGAAAGATTGCTGTAGCAAACAACACACACACCTTCTTCTGCCTTGTAAAGAGAGGCCAAAGACGGAGGTGGGGCAGTTTGGGAGAGACGCGTCCATGGCGTCACTGAAGTTCGGAGGCGATTCGACAGCGTAAGACAAAAGAGAGGCCAAAGGGGCCCGTATTTCCTTGCTGTTGCCGTCAGGCCCCAGCCCAGCAGGACTGGTGTTTCACTCAGTCGTATTTACTGAGCGCTTACTGTGTGCAAAGCACTGTACTAAGTCCCTAAGAGCTGAGCACATGATCCCCTCACCTGCCAAGAGCGGCCCTCATTCAAGGAATGATAAGCAGCATGGCGTTAAGGGGATAGCGCACAGGGCTGGGAGTCAGAAGGTCATGGGTTCTAATCCCGCCTCCGCCACTCGCCTGCTGGGTGACCTGGGGCAAGTCACTTCTCTGTGCCTCAGTTCATTCATTGAGCGCACACAGTAAAAGCTCAATAAATACGATTGATTGATTGTAAAAGGAGGAACAAGACCGTGAGCCCCACGTGGGCCGGGGACCGTGTCCAACCCGATTAGCCAGCGCCTGGCACACAGTAAGCGCCTAAAGAATACCATAGTAGTTGTTATTATTAAGGAAATGGAGAACAGATTTCTCTCCACAGATCATTTGCCGGGCCGGCTCTCGGAGCACTGGGTCACCAAGGCATTTTCTTTGACCTCCTTAGGAAATGAACTCTGATCAGGCCGCCCAAGGCAACATCAGCAGCGAGCGTGGAAAGAAAAGAACCACGGCTGCCGCTGGGACCGAGAACATGCACCAGCAGCCAGACGAGAAGAAGGTAGATGAAAGCGGCCTGCCCGGCCCTCCCAGAGCCAGGAGAGGACGGCCGCCCAAGTCCGAATCTCAGGGCAGTGCAGCCAAAAGCGAGGAGACCGGGAAAGCAGCTGGCAGGGGAAGGAAGCGGGCGGCCGTCAGTCCCGAGCACCCTGGGGGTCTGGAGGCAGGTAACCCCAAAGCATCCAGACTGCAGGACATAGCCAAAAAAGCAACAGCAGCACAGAGGCACATTGATTTGCAAAGGTAAAATGAACTCTCCCCGCTCCGAACCCTCCACTCTAGCTAGGCCCGGGGGTAGTTGTGTTAGAAGGGGCGAGCCACCGCAAGGTGTAAGGGACGGTGTCCCGGGCCCGGCGCTTCGGGATCGGGAGATCGTGTCGATTTTGGAGTCTCCAGGGGGTCGGGGAAGGTGCTTGCCCACGTGAAACTCAGCGCCCAGGCTGCGAATTCTCAAAAATAGAAGATGCTCTCCCTTGCTGAGGGTCTTTAATTACTGGGGCCGTGTTTTCCTGTCTGGCCTGGCATTGTCTTCTGAGTCCTCCCTCGCTTGGGTCAGTCGGTTCTTCCTTCGCAGCCCCTCTTGGCCTCCTCCCCTCCCTCTCCGTCCAAGCCCTTGTCGTAGCTCATCTCGGCAACACTCCAGCTCGTGCGTCACTCCGCCCTCCGGATCGTTTTGCTAAAACCTGGACGGCCGCTCTTCCAAAATCTCCAGCGGCTGCCCATTTCTGTCCGGGACGAGCAGAAACTTCCTACCCTTGGCCTCGAGGCGTGCCGCCATCTCTCCGTCCCACTGCGGTCCTCAAGCCAACCTATTCGCCGCTCCTCATTCTCGTTAGCGTCCCTTCCCCCCGCAAAAGACACATTTCTGGCCGACCACCGCGCTCCACTTCGAGGCCCTTCTGAAACCACACCTCCGGGACGCCTTCCCTGATTAATCTCTCATCACCAAAGTATCTGGATTCTACTTTCCCTTGCCCCCAGTAACACGTAGGCACAGATCTTTATACACTGCTGCTTCCTTCCCCTTGTCTGCCCCGCTAGACTGAACGCTCCTTGAGGGGCATCTACTAATTCTCGTGTGCTCCGCCCAGAGTCAGCACTTACTAACTACTGACTGACCGATGACTTCATTCATCGTATTTATGGAGCGCTTACTGTGTGCAGAGCACTGGACTAAGCGCTTGGGAAGTCCAAGTTGGCAACATATAGAGACGGTCCCTACCCAACAGTGGGCTCACGGCCTAGAGACTTGGCCCGAAATTCCAAGCTGACCATCCAAAATTAGGTTTATATTCAGGGCAACTAGCTGTCGAACATCAAAAGGCAGATTGAAAACAGCTCCACTTTTTGAATCCATGGCTTTCTCATTTGGTAAATCTAAGCTCATTAAGGGCAGGGAATGTGCCTGCTAATTCTGTTGTCTCGTGCTCTTCCGAGCACTTAGTACACTGCCCTGCACGTAGTAAGCACTCAATAAAGACCATTGATTGATTGAAATCTCAGCACACTCACTTCAAGTAATGTGAGCGATTGCCAGTTAGTTTTAACCAGATGTAAGCAAGTCTGTCTTGACCAATCAATCAATCGTATTGAGCGTCTGTCTTGACCAGTCGTATTTATTGAGCACTTACTGTGTGCAGAGCACTGTACTAAGCGCTTGGGAAGTACAAGCCAAAAAACCAAAATCTGGAATACGGTGTGAAGCACGGATAAAGTTGGGCGGATATCTTGCGAGTTACCGGAGATAACTCGGAGATACCGGAGCAGCAGCGTGGCTTAGTGGAAAGAGCCCGGGCTTGGGAGTCAGAGGATGTGGGTTCTAATCCCGCCTCTGCCACATGTCTGCTGTGTGACCCTGGGCAAGTCACTTCACTTCCCTGGGCCTCAGTTACCTCATCTGTAAAACGGGGAATTAAAAGCGTGAGCCCCACGTGGGACAACCCGATTACCCTGCATCTACTCCAAGCGCTCGGCACAGAGTAAGCGCTTAACAAATCCCATCACCATTATTATTATTATAAGTTTAAACGAAGAACAATCACAGGGAGGAAACGGGTAGCTGGTTTTCAAAGCTCCGCAAAAAATGCACCCGAAGCAAGGGCTCGTCCGTTGGGAAATGATTGCGGAGGGCCGGATACCTCACGCTCCGTCGGCCGGAATAAATGGACTTGCCTGGCCGCCCTTCGTCTCCCCAAGCTCAGAGCGGGCAGGAGCCCCGCCATCAGTGCTTAGAACAGTGCTTTGCACAGAGTAAGCGCTTAATAAATGCCATTATTATTATTATTTGACCGTCCCGCATGCCAGTGGACCATGTTTCCAGGCCTGGTTTCACCCCATTCCTCATGGAGTATCAGAGGGGCACAAATGGGTGAGGAGATGGGAGATACAGAGCGCTAACAGGCCAAAAAACCAGTATCACGGAGAACGTGTCTCCCAACGCAGCCGTGCCGTACGCTCCAAAACGCTTAATTCAGTGCCCCGGACACAGTAAGCGCGCAATAAAGACCATTGTTTGAATGATTCTCGGTCTCTTTAGCCCCGATTGAAAACCACCCAATCCGTCAGCAGTCCTGAGAGTGTCCCGCTCAAACAGCCGCGGCGGAGGCCGGAGCCAAACGGAGAACAGACTGTCGCTCTCTATGTTGCCAACTTGTACTTCCCAAGCGCTTAGTCCGGTGCTCTGCACACAGTAAGCGCTCAATAAATACGATTGAATGAATGACTGATGGCTTTGTGTGGTTGAGGGCTCTCCAGTGATTCAAACGTGCCTCGGCTCCCGCTAGGGTATTTATTAATAATAATAATGAGGGCAGCATTCGTTAAGCGCGTATTATGTGCCAAGCACTGTTCTAAGCGCTGGGTGGGATACAAGGTAATGAGGTTGTCCCACATGGGGCTGTCAGTCTTAATCCCCATTTTATAGCTGAGGTAACCGAGGCCCAGAGAAGTGACTTGCCCAAAATCACACAGCTAAAGTTGGCGGATCCGGGATTTGAACCCACGACCTCTAATGCCCAAGCCCGTGCCGTTTTCCACTGAGCCTCGCTGCTCCTCTCTTCCTAGTATTTCCTAGTCGTTCTCTTAAACGATAAACAGTCCGGCCCCAAGAAATGTCCTCAATTCCACCCCCTTTCCAAACCCTCCAATTTTCACCGGCTAGATTTGGGTTTGGGTTTGTTTTTTTCCCCCCTTCATTTTGAAAGGAAAGCTCTGCCTTTCCACGGAAGCCATCTATCCCATCGTAGAGAACGAATGAGTCACTCTCCGGACAAGAACGGCCGAACGCGACGTCGGTGGCTTCAGACCTAGAGCGTAAGCCGGAAGGGCCGTCAAAAATCCCTAGGGAATTTCATCAGGTTTTTATAGGTGAAGGACAGACGGTCGTCTGGTCTTACCTTCGCCTCTCCAGGGCAGGAATTCTTCTCTTCAGGTTATCCATTCGGCGTTCCAGCTCCTTTCGAGGTGGGATGTTCTTCTGTACGTTCAAGTGAAGCCTCTCCCACTCTTAATTCACACTCACTTCCAAAGACACGGAGAGACAGTTGGGTTAAATTCAATCTAATTAGCGGAGCGTATATTGGAAATACCGCTTCTTGGCTGCTGTATCTCACTCTCTTGCTTTCCCAGTTTCACGTAGGCCCAGAATAACAGCAGTCCAACTGCTGACTTACATTCAGTTTGGGGGCCCCTTTAGGACCCCCGTCCCCACCCTCCCCGGCTGTGCTCCTCCTTTCCCGCCGTGGATTTCTGTACCTTTTCATCCAAAACTTTAGGACTGGCCCTATTAAATTTCAGCCGGTGCGTTTTCTTTTGAGTAGGACCCTTTTTCCGATCCGTCTGAATCACCTTGACACCCATTGCTGTTTTCCAGGGCTCAGGGATTGGCCCGATAATGGGAGCGTCTGAAAATGTGATTAACAAACTCTCACTATTAGAGATAAGAGCCCGGGATCGGGCTTTACCTGCCCATCCCCGCAACACACGCAAACCCGCACGCATACACACAGTCTGCTCTTTTTCCAACCATGATAACGGAGGTAGAGGTGAGCATAGCGCATGTGTGGAGGTGTGTTTTTTTTTCCTGTTTTCCGCCCCGTGCCCCCTTCTCAGCCACAGAGCCATCCTGATTTGCACTCCGGAGGGCTTGCTGATGGAGGCGGGGGCAAGCAGAGGGTACGATGGGTTGCTTATCTGGTCCCCCCTCTCCTCTGGAGGCGGCTGAGGATGTGTCCCCACGAGCCCAGTGTTGGTGAAAGCCAGGTTTTGACTCGGGCTTTGTCCGTCGTGCCTGGGTCGGGATGTTTTCCGGAAGCCAGGGACTGGGAAGCAGTGGTGGGGTTCAGCGTGGAAACTCTCCCGGGATCAGTGAGAAGAGCCGCCAGGAAGAGACCAAGCCTTGGGAAAGGGGGCGGGTGGCTGGACTTGCCAAGACAGGCAGGCGGATTTCGATGGCGAAAGGCGAACGAGGCTTACGGGAATCCCCTCTGAGCACCACGCCAGCGTTTCCACGGCGAAGTCGTACATTATTAAACTGGCCCGGGCCTCCTGAAACCTTAGCACATCTCCTGCCCCTGGTCCCAGCGTGTCCGTCACAGCCAGCGGGAAGGGACAAAGTTCACCTCACCCAAACCCTGAGAGAAAAAAGGACCCGAGAATTGAACCAGAAAATGGGGAGGTCCCTCCGGGTGGGGTGGAGCGGCGTCTGGGGGGGGGACGGGATGGGACCCAGGGTTTCTCAACTCTGTCCCCTTCCCTCTCAAGGTAAAAAAAAAGCTTCCCCGGAAAGGGCGGAAATGAAGCCGCGGATTCCCCGCGGCTCCCGTTCGCTCGGAGAGGGCCGTCGCGACCAACCCCGCGCCTTCCGTCCGGGAAGCCACCGCCTTCCACGCCCCCGATGCAAATGGAAAGTAGCGACCGGAGCGAAAGAGGGAGAGATGGAGAGAGAAAGAGAGGAGAGAAGCTTAAAGCAACTGTACTCACTTTCCCCGGAGACTTTTTTTTTTTATGAAAAGTCAATAATTAAGCAAATTGCTTAACTCTTGGTTCCAGTTCCCGCATATCTGGAGTTGAAAGCCCGTTCCGCCCTTCATTTCCACGCTGCATTTTTTTTTTTTCCCTGAAGAAAGTCCCAGGATGTCCTTACACTAACCCAAACCAATCCAGGGTTTAGAGCCAGGTAGGTCCATGCTACCGAGGAAAAGTAGAAGTTGACCGAATCAGTTTTTTAAAGAGGGAAAAAAAGAAGAAAAAAAAAAAATCGGGTTCTCTCTGCTTTTTCTGTTTGCGGCCTATATGTATAATTCTTTCCACCTGCCTACTTTTCTGCAAAAATAAGATGTACAGATTTCAGTTTCCTGCTATGAAAAGTCATGTGGTGGCAGTTTTATAAACGTTGCTTTCTGATTTTCATCCGAGTGGGAAAATAATCAAAGTTATTGTTGATTCGCGAGGAGGCAATTCCTTTCTAATTTTCCCCGCATTCTAGTTTAATATAATTTGCAATAAATGTACATACTGATCTTTGTTTTATAAAACATATCGTTTCGAAAGCGTTTTTGCTCCGGCAGCCTTGGCCGCTGCTACCTTTCAAGGGAGCAGAGGCGCCTCCAGCATCTGATTCTGTGTCTGTCACCAGATTTTTATCAGCATAAGAAACAAAAAAAAAAGGAAAAAAAATTTTAAAACTAGTTGGACTTCGGCAGCTTTGTAAGGAAAGTCGGAAACGTTTAGGGTTGCTCTCGGTTTGAAGCACCGCGCCGGTTCTGTCCCCTCCCCGCCATCCGGGCTCCTTTTTTTTTGTTTGTTTTTCTGTTTCTTTTAGAAGACCGTTGCATCACTATTCTGTTCAGCATAGGTAAAGTGTACGCTTTTTAAGTACACGAGATCCTATTTAGGTTGGTTGCATAAAATAAACGCTTCTAGGTGTCACGTGGTAGTTTTTGCTTCTCAATCGTCCACCTGGGGAGCGGAAGGGCAGCCCGGGCCCCTCTTTTTCCCGGCCCAAGGGCTCGGAGCGAGGCTCAGAGCTTCCTTCCCTAGAGTTACGGGCACCCTCGGGCCTAAATGGCACGGGATGTTGGGTCCGGCGAGGCGTGGAGGAGGGAAGGAGGCCCTTTCCCCCCCCCGGGTCGCCGCCCTGAAACCGCGCGGGCGGCCACCTTATATTTGTCTACGAAACCCCAGAGTTTTATAGCCCTTTGATACACGCCGTGTACAGTGTATAATAGTCTTACGTACTGTTGAAATCGGGTGTTGCACTTTGGCTCAAGTTTTAGAAGTTTCTTTTTAAGGAGGAAATCAGAAAACCGTGTAATTTGTGTAAAAATGCAGAGTGTAAAATCTACCATGAAACACTGAAGAGATGCATTATTTCAAATAAAACCCGGAAACGTAGCGCTCCGCCGCGGTGTGTAACCCTGAGTGTTTGTACGGCCCTCCACCTCGCCCGGGGCGACCGGGAGCGGGACGGGCGCGGGGGTCGGGTGGTTAGAGCCAGGCGGGACCCCGCCGGGCATCCCGGACACGCTCCCTCCTCCCCCGTCCAAACCCGTAGGACCCCCGGTGGGCGCCAACTATTCCCAAAACCTCGAAAGACGCCGCATTTCCCGGCATTCACAGTTCCACAAGGGAGTTAGACATCGCCCAACACGGCCACCAGCCGGGACTTCCACCTCAAAAAGGGTTGCCCAAGGTCAGCGGAGCAAGGGACTCGTTGCCCCCGCCCCCCGGCAAACAGGTGAGAGCGAGGCCCCCTTCTTCCCCGCAAAGTGGAGCTCTGCAAGTCCGGAGCGCAACTTTCCCATCGCAGTCAACACCGCCACCTCCAACCGACCACATCTTTCCCATCGCAGTCAACACCGCCCCTTCCAACCGACCACATCTCCCGGACCTCGGCATTATCCGTGTCTCCTGCCCTATCCTTCCTATTCCTATCCATTTTCAAAATGTCACTAGATGCGCTCTGTTTCCCCTCCCCAGCTTTCCCAGGATCAGCCCCTTCTTCGCCGAACGGCTCTAAGTAAGCCGGCCGGAGAACACTCACATCCCAGCTTCCTGATTGCTCTCTCTGCCTCCTGATTCATCCCTCTCCAATTCCAACTTCAGCCTGCTGAGCCCAAGCTCCACACTTCAAAAAAACCTTCAACGGTTGCCCGTTCCTCTCTGCCGCAAACAGAGACCCCGGCCCGCTAGCTTCGGGGCAGCCAGTCAGCTCGTGCTCTCTTGCTTTATTCATTCATTCATTCCATCATATTTATTGAGCGCTTACTGTGTGCACAGCACCGGACTAAGCGCTTGGGAAGTCCAAGTTGGCAACACATAGAGACGGTCCCTACCCAACAGTGGGCTCACTTTACCCACACTTCTCCCGCTGCAGCTCGGTTTTTCCCCTTTCGGTTCCTCTCCGTCAGTGCTATTTACGGAGCACTTAAGGTGTGCAAAACGCTGTGGCAAGCACTCGGTAGATCGCAATACAACATGCTCAATATGCTTCGTTCTTGTCCCTCACCACCGACCTCTCGCTCGTGGCCTCCTTTCTGCAGGGCGCTTTCCCCCTCGTCCACAGCAGACCACCTTTCTCCATCTGGCGAGACTTGAACTCACATCCAGGAGGTTTTTCCCCAAGTAATTTCTAACCTCCTTCCCTCCCTCCGGTTTTTATTCCCGCCCCGCATCTGCCACTGCAGCAATTCTCCGTCGCCTAAGCACGAGGGTACATACCATACCCTAACAATAATAATTATCTCGGCTCAGTGGAAAGAGCCCGGGCTTTGGAGTCGGAGGTCATGGGTTCGAATCCCAGATCCGCCAATTGTCAGCTGTGCGACTTTGGGCAAGCCACTAATTGGTGGAAAGAGTCCGGGCTTCGGAGTCGGAGGTCATGAGTTCGAATCCCAGCTCCGCCAATTGTCAGCTGTGCGACTTTGGGCGAGCCACTTAATCGGTGGGAAGAGCCCGGGCTTTGGCAAGCAATACCAAGTGCTTAGTATTTGTTGAGCCCTTATTATGTGTCAAGCACTGTTCCAAGTGATTGGGTAGATACAATTAGAACAGGTATAATAATAATAATAATAATGGCATTTATTAAGCGCTTACTATGTGCAAAGCACTGTTCTAAGCGCTGGGGAGGTTACAAGGTGATCAGGTTGTCCCATGGGGGGGCTCACAGTCTTAAGCCCCATTTTACAGATGAGGGAACTGAGGCACAGAGAAGTAAAGTGACTTGCCCAAAGTCACACAGCTGACAATTGGCAGAGCTGGAATTTGAACCCCGGACTTCTGACTCCAAAGCCCATGCTCTATCCAGTGAGCCACACTGCTTCCGCGGTACTGAATTCCCATTTTGCAGTTGACAAAACTGAGGCACAGGGAGGTGAAGTGACAGGGCCTATGTCCCTCATTGTCCCTTTATGTTGCCAATTTGTACTTCCCAAGCGTTTAGTACAGTGCTCTGCACACAGTAAGCGCTCAACAAATACGATTGATGATGATGATGATTGCAGTGCTCAGACACATAATAGCATGGCTCAGTGGAAAGAGCCCGGGCTTTGGAGTCCGAGATCATGGGTTCAAACCCCGGCTCCGCCACTTGTCGCTGTATGACTTTGGGCAAGTCACTTCACTTCTCTGTGCCTCAGTTCCCTCATCTGTAAAATGGGGCTTAAGACTGTGAGCCCCCCGTGGGACAACCTGGTCACCTTGTAACCTCCCCAGCGCTTAGAACAGTGCTTTGCACATAGTAAGCACTTAATAAATTCCATTATTATTATTATTATACCTGTTCTAATTGTATCTACCCAATCACTTGGAACAGTGCTTGACAGATAATAAGGGCTCAACAAATACTAAGCACTTGGTATGAGCCCCCCGTGGGGAAACCTGATCACCTTGTAACTTCCCCAGCACTTAGAACAGTGCTTTGCACATAGTAAGCGTTGAATAAATGTCATTATTGTTATTATTGTAAGCACTTAAGTCCCACCATTATTCTTATTACCATTCTCTGGGCAGAGTTAACGGTGGAAATTCACCCTCCGGGGCTCCTGTCCATCTCCACCATCTCCCACTGGGCTCCCCCAGGCCTCCCCGTGATCCCAGGGTTTCTTCCCTGTCGGGATTTCCCGGGCAAGTCTGTCCTGGCCCTGACTCCTCATCCATCTCCGGGCCCTGCCCTGCTCCGCCACCTTGGGCAAAGAGCCCCCCGGCCCTGCTTCAGGGGCTCCACCAAGCCTCAACTTCCACCACTCTGGTTTTTGTTGTATTTTTTAAGCGCATCCTGTGTGCCAGGCAGTGCCGGGGCAGAAACAAGCTCATCAAGTGAGTCCACGTCCCCCATGGGACTCACAGTTTGAATCCCCGTTTTACAGAGGAGGTAACAGGCACAGAGAAGTGACTTTTTCACTTTTTCACGTGAAAGTGAAGTTTCACGCGGCAGACGGGTGACCTCCGCAGCCCTCTCGTTCTTTGCCCAACGCACGTTCCCGCTAAAAGGAAAGGGAAAACCAGTCCTGGGGAAGGGTGGGAGCGCAAATGACCCGAGCCGTCCGACACCCACCTCAGACTGAGCCGGCCAGGTGACGGCAGGTGCGGGCCTCCCGTTCTCGGCTCCTCCGACGGCAACGAGACGCGGCGATCCCCTGCCTGGGCTGACACGGACGCCTCGGTCCCTCTCGGCCAGGCCCACGCCCGCCGGTCAACAGGCCGCCCGGACTGAAGGCCTCAACTCTGCGGCGCAGTCAAGACCGTCCGTGGGACTGAGCCGGGGGAAGATCTGGGGAGCCGGGTTAGAACGCAAGCTCAGGCGAGACCGAAGCCCATGTCTCACTGCCGTCCAACTCCAGGGCTTTTTCAACTTTCCGCATCTGGGGCTACAACGGTATTCCCTTCCCCAAACACAAGGCTATTAAGTATTTCCTTCTTTAAGGCTTTGATAAATTTTGCAATTTCGTTCAGTGAATTTTTCCCTTCCTAAAGACAAGGTGGCCCGTGTGCCCACGAATGGAGATCATCAAAATGAAGCTGGCCTTGCTCGTGAGGGACCCGCTTCCCTAACGACGGTCCCTTGGCTTATCGGGCCGAGTCACGTTTCCGATGTGGTCCCTTCTCCGTCCGGCCTCTCCCGGCCCCGGCCCCTGCCCCGTGGGACGATGCCTCCACCGCTCTGTTCCCTGGAAGTTCCCGTCTCCCCCGTGCCTTAGACCAGGCACACCAATCTAGGCCCAGACACAAAATCCCCAAGGATTTGCTGTGGGAAAATGAACCTGTTGGCCCATTCCGGTTGCCACATAATAATAACGGCATTTATTAAGCACTTACTATGTGCAAAGCACTGTTCTAAGCGCCGGGGAGGATACAAGGTGATCAGGTTGTCCCACAGCGGGCTCACCGTCAATCCTCATTTTACAGATGAGGGAACTGAGGCACAGAGAGGTTAAGTGACATGCCCAAAGTCACACAGCTGACCATTGGTGGAGCTGGATTTGAACCCGTGACCTCTGACTCCAAAGCCCGGGCTCTTTCCACTGAGCCCCGCTGCTACATCTCCCCGGCCCACCTCTCAAATCTGCAGGATGCAGGTGCGAGCAGGGGTAAGAAGGAAGCCAGCTGGAAGGGGCTGGTGGGAGAAGAATTCCTCCCCAATCCCTCCTGTGCAGATTCCCTGGATATTCGTTGATGCAGTCCTGATGCTATCAATGAATGGCACTTTGTGGGCACCTACTGTTAAGTGCTTGGATTGCCCGGGAATATTTCGGAATCCCGAGGGAACACGAACAGGTGAGACAAAAGAGAGGGAAGAAGCAAGCAGAAAAATATTCACTGTTTCCGGACCCGCCGCGCTTCTCCTTCCCGTTTTTCTGTTGTCATCGCTGCTGCTCTTGCCGGAGGTGATAAAAAAAAGCGTCCTTTTTCCAAACTTGGGACCTGAGTGGGGAAGAGAAAAGGTCACGTATCCTCAAGCACCGAAACTTTTAACTGTGTTCCCTCCTCGTTGGGCTGCGCCTCCCTTCATTCCGGCCTTCAGAGCTGGAAGTACCTTGGGAATACCAGAACTACTCAGGTCCAGAAACAGGTGGAGCCTGGAGTGCGGTCGCTGTCGGAGCAGGAAACCCACCCACATAGGAGAGTGCCAGGGGGGTGGAGGACCCAAATCAAGAGACGGCTGGAGAGATCTCCTCCAGACGTTTTCGGGACACCGGGCCAAGACAAACCCATACTGTCACCTCCCCACACCCATCCAAGCCCCCGCCCCCCATCAGATGGGAGCAGGGATCTCAGTGATCTCTCCAAAAGAACAGCCAGAAATCAGATGAGAACTGGTTTCAGGGAAACGAGCATTTATTGCAACACATTTCTCAGTGAAAACAAGCCAGCAGCTTTTCAAATGTGAATTTATTTCTTTTTTAGATCACTTGTACAAAAAGTGTCTTTTTCGCTTTCTCCAGACAAGCCTGACTCGACTCCTCCCCTCCCTCCCTCCCCGGCAAGTCCTCTGGAGTCTCAACCGCTTAGCGGGCAGCCCACGGCGCCTACGAATGGGTTTCTTTTCCAAAAAGCGGGATGAGGAGCGACTAGTGAGGGAGGCTCTTCTTTGGTGGAGTTGGGGAGAATGCTTTTGAGGACAGAAGATGCCTCTCTCCCCCTCCACGACACACATACGCACACACACAAAGCACCATGGGCTGCTGATTTCCCGTGTTGAAGACATCGTCGAGTTCCACTGAAGGAGTCTCTGGCCCGAAGGAAAGTCCAATTTTTATGGTGACATCTAGAGAAAGCAGGAAAGGACCACGGCGGAACAGCGGGAGGGGGGCATCCATCCGTTCCCCCACCCCCATCCCGGGATCAGTCCGGAAAGACGCCCGGCTTATTGCGTGTCCGCAACAACCAAAGCCTGAGGGGCTGCATCAGGGCCTGCTCTCACACTGTGGACCCCCACAGACAGACAAGCCACACCTGGGAAGAGAGGCGACCAATAAACGCTCCAAGCCCCCTTGCTTCCCTTGCAGGCGATCTCCCCTGGCGTGGAATGTTAGTTCAAGCTGGAGATTGGGCTCGAATGCCTGAAAGTGTGAATTCCTAAAAAGCAAACACGGTTGCCTGCTCCATTTAGAATTCCGAAGCCAGAAAGAGCCTTGCCAGGGAGAAGTCGGTGCCAACGGAGAACAGATGGCCTCCCTTTTCCCCCAGCCGCAGCCGCTCCTACAGATGGAGCCTCGGGCATCTTCTCCTTCTCCTCTGTGCTGGTGCTTGCTGGTCCTGAATTTTTTTTTTGGGGGGGGGGGGGGCTCAACCAGTTCCAGAGGAGTGGGGCCTTCACTAGGCCCGTGTCCCGCGGCTGCCAAGACCAAAGCGGCCCAAGAGCAGGACGGCCGACCACCCTCTTCCCACCCCCACTCTTGGGAAAACTGTGCCGTAAGAGGATGCAATTGGGGTCCAGGCTGGAAGCGGCCACCTGCTCCTCCTCCTCGGACCCTCATTTGGTCCTAGGGCATAACAGGATGCAGAACCGTGCTTCCTTTACAGCTACAACCACCATTTTTTAAAACGGGATTTGTGAAGCATTTACTATGCGCCAGGCACCGTACTAAAGCTGTGGGGTAAACACAGGCTAATCGGGTTGGACAAATCCATGTCCCACATACGGAATCCCCATTTTACAGAAGAGATAACAGATAACTGAGGCCCAGGGAAGTGAATTTGCTCACCCAAGGTCACAGAGCAGACAAGTAGACACACCCAGGTCCTCTGCTTCCCAGTCCCGTGCTCATCCCACTAGGCCACGCGGCTTCTCGTCTATATCCTATAGACTGTAAACTCGTGAGCGGTGAATGTATCTAGCAATTCTTGTTATATTATACTCTCCCAAGCACTTAGCTCAGTGCTCTGCAACCAGTAAGCGCTCAATAAATACTACTGATTGATTTACCGTTTTCTCCCTGGAAGCAAAGTCCTCAGGGAATCTTCCAAACTAATTTTGGTTTTCCTCACCTTGGGTGTTGGGTGCTGTTTTTTTGAGTGGAGGGGAAAACACAATTAGAAGCAACATTAGGGCCCCAAATCCAGCAGTCCATGTCATGATAAAGTCCTTCAATTAAATGTTTTTACCTCAGACCAACTTTTCGGTGTCATCTAGTGTCAGCCAATCACAGAAACGGAACAGAAACACAGAAGATAATATTTCCTCTGAAATCTTTAGCCCAGCATTTTCTTATTGCTATGTCAAAAGTACTAAAAGGTCCATTCAACTCTCACACCACCGCCCTCGATGAAAGGTGCCAAAAGCATTCAGTTCTGAAACTCCCAACTTCCAAATCCCAGAAACCCATCCCGGTTTCCCCCCGTGATGTCCCTCCCAGACCCCAAGTCACAAAAAACGTCTGGGTCTCAAGCATATGGAATTAGCAATGAAGACAGTTTCTTTCTTAATGATTGCCACTGAGAGGGGAGGCAGGCGGCCTAGCCATTCTTCCGAACCTCAGACCCAAAGCAGTAGCCAGAAAAAATATAGTTCATCACGAGGGCACGCCGCAGGACCTCACCTTCCAAATTCCCATGGGCCGGGGGAGTGCGAAAGGAACGGCTTACAATAAGGAGAACATCTTACGTTTCTTAAGACTAATGCCACTTTAGCAAGGTGTGGTTGTCCTCGTCAGTTTTCAATTTGACAACAGAAAGTTCGTTTGCCCTGGGTTCGCTGTTACCCCCGGGCTCGACACCACAGAGCCAAAACAATGAAAGCTTTGGCCACCAGAACGAGGAGCACTGCCCATTCAAGGCGAGCTAAGCACATATCCATCCCAAATGGCCGGCAGAGAGAGAGGAAAATAGGGTTTCCTTTGGCATCTTTTGAAAACAAGCACAGTAACAGGGAAAAGCACGACGCTAGACAGGATTGTTCAGTAGGAAAAAAAAATACCCCAATCAACTTTTGATTAGCACTCACACGATCCAACTGTGGAGTTTACTGGTCGTGAGAAATCCCGGCCTTGCGGAAGAATGCGAGTTCCCTCTAATCTTCGTGGTCCAACACCTCAACACATTTAATAATGACCGTACGGCTTCCAGGATCAAGAATTAAAACGTCGAAGATGAAGGGATGGCAAACTCCGAGTACCACAGCAATTCTCCACCCCGCTTACCCGCCTTTCGGGCCAGAAGCAGTTGAGGAAAGGGAACCTGCCCACCCACAACCCTAGCCTAGTCCTATTCGGACCACTTACTCGGGCGGCTTACTTGGACCGTTTCATTCGTCTCTTCTGCCTTTGACCCGTCCCCATCCCGGGAAAAGAATCACTGTACCCCCAAGTATCACCGCCTACTTGTTGCTTGAATTATAAAAATTAAAAATAAAACCGATCATTTCCAAACTTGTGAACCGAGGACGAAATGCCAATTTAATACGAATGAAGTCCGACTATGTACAAAAGCAAATGAGGTTAATTCTCGTTTTACCAGGAGCAACGAAAAGAACGCTGATTTGCGAACACTTCTCCACTGTTTGAAGTCTATACAGTAAAACACCAGCACAGCTTCCGTGTGTCAACAAGGGAAAAAGGCGAGAGGAGATATTACGGTACCTGTTACGCAATCCATACAACAGAGTTCAAAGGTAAAAGACTGTCGCAGACCAACGACTGCATCATAGGAAGGAAGAACTCAAAGCACACATTCGCGTACCGAGCCGGCTTTTGTTTAAAAGAGGATTCGTGCCAATCCACCGGCTGAGTCCCGGTCCCCAGTTCGGCAAACTTGCCCTGTCAAGAATCCAAACAATCCGATCTAACACCCCGGTCTGACACGGTCGTGAATGAAGGAACCTCTTTAAGACTGGGTGTGAGAGGTTCTGGTCAAACATCCCAAACCCAGTGGGCCGACAGAAGCGGCCCGTCCCCCACCGACGAGTAAAAGAGAAAATCTGGCTTTAGGGGAAAGACGTACGTGGAGGAGGCGGGGGGAGGAAGAAGCATTTCGTTCAACAGCAAGACAAGAAAGTGATTCCGAAGAGGTCTCCTCACCTCCCGACTTGGGGCGAAGCGTGAATTTTCCAGAGCTCTCTTGGAAGAACGCTCCGCTAGATATTCCCATTCACTCTCTCCCGTTCTCCCCCAGTAAAGCACAAGCATGCAGGTAATTCACAGGCACACGGGGGGTCCGTGGTAACAACAGAAAGATCGCGCAGATGAGCAGCACCAACAAGCGGGTTGACTAAGACACACTCGAAACGTTACTTGGGATCGTTACTCGACACAATCCTGAAGCCAACTCTTCCTAGTCTTGGTCCCACCTGCTAAATACTAAAGATGCACGTGTCCTCCAGGGTCTGCCCTTAGCTCGAAGAACCTCTCCACTGTTTCGGAAGAAAAAAATTAAAGTATTTCCCCTTTTTAAATGTACACAGACGTTTAATTAGCTTTATTTACAGAGCAGTTTTTCAGTCTCCGCTGAGGCCTAGGTGAGGTGGGCAGGCCAGAGTGCCAGTTTTAAAAGAATCTACGCAGACGGCGGTGTGTTCCCGGGAAGAGGCAGGCTGGCCTGGGTCGGCAGCGCTCGCGCTCCCTGCGGCTCAGTTACTCAGAAGCAGTTCTGTCGCCGTCTCTACGTCCCATGATTTGGAAGACAAGGCCACTATTACCGCATTCTGGGGAGAAGAGGAGAGAGAAAGCCTTCAAATCCCAAGTATTTTGCTCGCAAGGTTCTCGATCGCCTTCTAGTTTGAAAACGGTTCCACGGATACGTTTTCCATTCAGAAACCTGATGCTGACATCCGTCTAGTTCACGGGGCCACAGACATTTTGACAACAAACGTTAGCCCTTAATAAGTAGGGAGGGAAAACAAATCGAAGATGCAATGCTATGGAAAAGTTAACACCCTATGGGGAGTGTAAAACCTGACCATAAAAATGACATTTAAGAAAAAATCACTTTCTGTCTGGGACAGACTAGAGGAAAAAGTGCTCTGCCCGCTTCCTTCATCCCTTGTCCCAGGCTTCAGTGTCTCATGGGAGGGGGGGAAATAAAAAACAAAGGCTAATACCTGAAGCAGAAGGTACTCACCCTATCAAAGCCCATAGCACAAAGGTTTTCTATCTTTTTGGTGTATTCTGGACTAGAAACTGGTGCTCCAGCATACACATGTGCCCAAAGTCGTGCTGTCTGTTTAAACATTTCTGGATTTTGTTTGTACTGAATTGGGAGGAAAAGGAAAAAAAAAAAAGGATTAATATGACTGTACTTGAATCCCATACAAAAAAAAAAAAAGACTAATCACATGCCCGATCACCCCCAAACCAAAAACCCAAGGCAGAATCTTTCAGGCCTGCACTCTAGGAATTGTTTTGGTTCAAGAAGGCATGTCTGTTTGCACACAGCTAATAAGCGCTTAGTACAGCGCTCAATAAATACGACTGATTATATGAATAAGCTTTACCTCCACTCCAACTGGAAATGGCCGTTAATATTTCTGAATATGTCATCTGAATAACCAATCTCCCCACTTAGCCCAGGATCTTGAGTCCTCTCGGGGGATCCGCCTAGGTGCCAGGGAGTTCTTCCTGCCCTTCCTGCCCCATTCCCAGCCCCCTCCTCCCTCCCAGGACAGGAAAGGAGGAAGGATCCCGCTCTGTCTGAGCCACATCTGGACCCCAGGGAGGGTTGTGACAATCCCATCCAGGGAGCCTCAGGTGGAAACAATGAAGTACCATTTGCTTCTCATAAGCTGCTTTCCTTTCTCTCCATGTCTCTCTCCTTCCCTTCCCTCCCTCCCCAGCTGTTGGGTGTCTGTCCTCCTCTCTTTTAGGCTACGAGTCCACTTTGAACTTTGAATGTCAAGGGGTTTCCTCCAGTGCTTAGTGAAGTGCTTTCTACCACTGTTGTTATTCCTGATCTATCAATTGTCGGACACACTAACCACCAGGACAATAATAATAATGATAATCATCCTTGTTGAAATTTACTATGTGCTAAGAATTGTTCAAAGCGCTGGGGCAGATACAAGTTGATCAGGATAGACACAGTCCCTGTCCAACATGGGGCTCATAGTCTAAGTAGGAGAGAGTAGGATTTAATCCCCATTTTATTAATGAGGTAACTGAGGCATAGAGAAGTTAAGTGCCCGAGGTCACACAGCAGACACGTGGCAGAGCCGGGATTAGAGCTGGGATCGGATTAGGATTTA
Source organism: Tachyglossus aculeatus (assembly GCF_015852505.1). NCBI lineage: Eukaryota > Metazoa > Chordata > Mammalia > Monotremata > Tachyglossidae > Tachyglossus > Tachyglossus aculeatus. The sequence goes on along the minus strand of NC_052075.1, from coordinate 17,648,716 downwards.
AGAGACCTGTGAGTTTCGCTGCTGGGATAAGCGTATATTGGTTACCAAGAAAAAGGTGGTAAAGTCAATCTGTTTATGCCAACCTGAACCACTTAACTCCTCTAACAGAAAATGAAAGACAATCTAATTCTCCAACACTTATGATGCAGCAGAAACACCAAACTACTATCTCAATGTTTAATGTAAAAGAAAAAAATTCCCTCCCTAGAGAACCTGATCAGCTTTCCTGGAGGCAGTTCTCCCTCTTTACGTAGACTGAGCCCCAAGTGGGAGGGGCTGTGTCCACTTGGATCAACCTGTATCTTCCCCAGCGCTCAGAACAGTTTGACACAGAGTAAGCAGGTAAATATAATCATAATAATTATTATCAATAATATTGTCAATATGGACATAATTGAACTCTTCATCTACCCTTCTAAATTTTTTTTAATGGCATTTGTTAAGCGTTTACTGTGTGCCAAGTACTGTTCATCCCTCCTCTTCCCTCTTCTATTACAGAAGACAGGCACCACCATCTTCCTGCGCCAGGGGCTTGCAACCTTGGCATCCCCTTTGCTTTGCTTTCGTGTCCCGTACGTATCTCGTCTCCCTCTAAATTCTGCCAGGAAGATGCTGGCTGAATTATGATAGCCTTGAAAATCCCTGTGCATCCACTACTTAATGGTCCCAAATCCCTCTATGAATCTGCTCCGACCCTGAGTAGACTATAAACCCTTCTCTGAGCTAACGACAAAGATTTCTACGCCTAAATCGCAAGAGGGTGGGGGGAAAGGGATACCTGGTTCAACATGACATCTTACAAGTCAGAGGCCATGCGTGCCCCAGAAGGCAGTAGGTTGGCATATCAGCCTCACTCCCTTGCCCTTTATCCTCTCTCTCTCCCCCTGTATTCGAGAAATAAAAGAGGAGATGAAGAAATCCTACTTGACTGCTTAAACGCAACTTTAACTGAGACCCAGCAGTGGCCAAAACATAGCCAGGGGGCAGAATTAAAGTTCACGTCTGATGAAAGTTCACATCTACATCTAGCTTTATTTATTCTGACGACTTGACACCTGTCCGCATGTTTTGTTTTGTTGTCTGTCTCCCCCTTCTAGACTGTGAGCCCGTTGTTGGGTAGGGACCGCCTCTATATATTGCCAACTTGTCCTTCCCAAGCGCTTAGTACAGTGCTCCACGCACAGTAAGCACTCAATAAATACGACAATGAATGAATGAATGAAAGAGAGTCACCAAGGTGAAATCATGAAGTCAACATTTAAGGTGCCGTCACAATAAAATGTGTCTGCAAGTATACAAATCTTGACAACAAAATGATTGGGAAGCAGCATGGCTTAGTGGAAAGAGCAAGGGCTTGGGAGTCAGAGGTCATGGGTTCTAATCCCGGCTCCACCACTTATCAGCTGTGTGACTTTGGACAAGTCACTTAACTTCTCTGTGCCTCATTTCCCTCATGTGTGAAATGGGGATTAAGACTGTGAGCCCCACGTGGGCCAACCTGATTACCTTGTACCTCCCCCAGCGCTTAGAACAGTGCTTGGCACATAGTAAGTGCTTAACAAATACCATTACTGTTCTTCTTATTATTAAATATACACTTTGGGAAATATAAAAAAGCTCCTTAGACTATTTTTCAACAAATCACCTTTACCAATGCCCACAGTCATCTGCTCCCCTCTACTCTGGCTCTATCTGCTGTTCCTTTAGGAGTGGATGGTGGTGGCATATTTCATATTAATAGTTACTCAGCCACCAAATTCTCTGAAAGCACAATAAAAAGTAGGCTCCTGGATGCTTTGTTACTCACAATGATAATCAAATTATTATTTTGCCTTTGAATGCGTTTATATTCCATTTCCGATGCCCCACCTCTGATCCCCAGCTCATCTCAATGATCTCAACTTCCGTTCTTCATTTTTAAGCAAGTTTAGCTTAGAGTTCAAACTGCCACAACTGAACAAGATACTTTTTTCAATGTGAACCCAGTCTGGAAGCATATATTCCAGTTTTTCCCTTTCAAGTCACCGGGAATTTCATTATTTCCACTTGGGCTGCTAAATCAAGTAGTGGAGTGCTGAAGTTTCTAAAGCTAGTCCCATCTTTCAGATTTGCTGATTAGCAGGCATCCGTTCCCTCATCTGTAAAATGGGGATTAAGACTGTGAGCCCCACATGGGACAACCTGATCACCTTGTATCCCCCCCAGCGCTTAGAACAGTGCTTTGCACATAGTAAGCGCTTAACAAATGCCATTATTATCATTATTATTATTATTATTATTATTATTATTATTATTATTATTATTATTATTACCACCCTTGGGTTTTTTGTTTGTTTTTACAAACCCTGCAATATTATAACGAAGCAAAGTGTTTGGGAGCCACGTGACCCCCGAGGGACGGCTTACCTGATTGGCTACGACTGCATCTTGGGGGTCATCTGGTTCTGCTGCGGCCAACAACGCTTGTAAGGATAACAATACTGTCCGGAGAGTCATCGCAGCTGCCCTGAAATCAAGGAATGACAGCATCTTTATGGAAAGGGCTTTATGGATACGAAAAGTCAGTCGATCCGGCGAAGGAATTTACGGAGCGCCTGTGTGCAGAAAACTGTACAAAGTGCTTGGGACCGTACAATTCAGAGCTGGTAGGGGCGTACAGTCTAATAAAGCAGATTAGGGGATATGGTACATTTACATGACTATTATGGGGCTATTAAGCGCTTAGTACAGTGCTCTGCACATAGTAAGCGCTCAATAAATACGATTGATGATGGGGCTGGGGTGAGTATCAGAGTGTTTAAAGGGCACACCGCCAAGTTCACGGTCAACACAGAGGGGAAAGAGGTGGGGAGGGCCTCCCGGAGATGCGGTTGTTTTCAGGAGGGATTTGGAGGTGGGAGAGTGGCGGACTGCTGGACGTGAAGGGGGAGAGTGCCCCGGTGACTGTGGTCAAGGGGTCGGTGGTGGCATATAGATGAGATCAACATACAGAGACTGGATCGGTGTTAGAGGAGCGGAGTGGGTGGGTTGGGTTATAGCAGGAAACCAACGAGGCAAGGTAGGAGGAAAGAGCTGTAACGGTGCTTTAACGCCGACGGTAGGGCGTTTCTGTCTCATGCAGAGGTGATGGGGAAACCGCTAAAAGTTTTTGAGAAGCGGGGAGATGTGGCCTGGAAGGCTTTTCAGGAAAATGATCCGGCGGCAAGGCGAAGTAAGGACTGGAGCGGGTGGAAAGAGACAGGAGGCGGGGAGGTCAGCCAAGCGGGTGACGCAGTCGTCGAGGTGGGAAATAATGGGTGCTTGGTCACGATGTACTGGAAACAAAAGGCATCAAGAACTATGGTGGTTGTTTTCTGTTAGCTTCCTACGCCCAGATTAGAAACCTGAATTTAGTATTCCAACACCTGCTTCTCTGACAACTTCCAGAGACCTCGTCAGCCTCATTCTCCCCCTATTTCCCAATCTGTGAAGTAGGTTGCATATGTGCATTCAACTCCCTCTGTTGGCTTGGTGGCCGCAGTCAATTAGGCATTTATTAATCCCGGACATTGAGTGAAAGTGTCGGGTACCACTGGGAAAAATGAATGGAAAGTCATTATTTTCCAGTCCCTGGCTGGATCCAGTGCTCGGGACATTGTAAACACTTAAATACGAAAATTCTTCTTCCTGTCATTACTACGATTCAAGGAAGGACAGACACGAAGAGAAAAATCAACCAAAATTTCAGGCTAACAGGATAAAAAGATGTGATAGAACGGAAACGGTATGGGGCGTTTTTTCTGACATTTTGGAGCAACAAACCAATTCTTAAAATGACTACTCAAACATCTTATCTAATTTCAAGGGAGCCTATTGAGTCATTAGCTGAACATTCGCCTGGTTGACTTGCAAATTTTGAAAAGTATTTTCTGATCTGTTTAGACAGTTATATAAAATCCTTAAATAAGAAAGTAGCTCTCCGTACTGCACTCGGACTGAATTACTTAATTTGCAGCTTCTAAAACCACTGATGAAATAAACCTTCTGATTTCAAGAGGTCAGCTCGGTGGAATTAAAGAACTCCCTGACAGCTGAGAGACTAGCAGAACCGAGGTGTAAAAGGGCCCACTTTTCCCCAATGGTTCCACTCCAGCGAGATAAATTCAACAATACACAGATAGACTGTCGAAGAAAAGAAACCGCCTTCCTTCACACTGCATATTATCTTCTGAAGAGCTCCTAAGGAGTAATGGCGTAAATAGAATACACAGCTTGAGATATCCGATCCTGATCACGAGATATGAGCACCCAAGGGACGTGACCCACCCTCTTTGTTGAGTCCTTTTAGGTCAGACATGTCCTTGCCACCAAAGTTACAACCAATCCAACTGCAGGGAGGTGAAGTCCCGCCCTGACCCCTCCTCACCCTCCCAAGTTTCCGGCTTCAGTTTCCGGCACCCGCCTCCTCTCTCTCCTAATCCATCAATCAATCGTATTTATTGAGCGCTTACTGTGTGCAGAGCACTGTACTAAGCGCTTGGGAAGTACAAGTTGGCAACCTATAGAGATCCTGGACGCTCCATGTTTGTTGCTTGTATTTTAATTAACCGGTGACTGACTTCCCCAGTCGCTTGGGGAACAGACACAAAGTCTAGCAGTCTTCAAATCTGCTACCTCCAGTTGAACCCAGGTGGCCAAATTCTAGACATTCATCCATTCATCCAATCGTATTTATTGAGCGCTTACTGTCTGCAGAGCACTGGACTAAGCGCTTGGGAAGTACAAGTTGGCAACATATAGAGATGGTCCCTACCCAACGGCGGGCTCACAGTCTAGAAAGCGATCTAGACAGCGATCCGACTTCTGCCATTACAAATCTCCCCGGCCTGAGCTCTCTCTTCCACACAGAAAACTCTTTCCCTCGTCCCTCATTACTTCCCATGGCCACCCCCACCGCCTTTTCCTCCCCTCTCCCCTACAACAACCTAACCCTGCTGATCTCCGACTACAACTCGGCTCCTCTAATCTCAACCTACCCACCATACCTGGATCTCATCTGTCTCACTGCCGTCCTCTTGCCCACATTTTCCCCTCAGGCTTGAAACTTGTTCTTCCTTCAAACCTGAAGTCCACCGCTCTCCCCAGATCACATCTCCTCCAAGCAGCCTTCCCTGACTAGCCCCCTCATTTCCCCACACATCTGCCCTCCTCTCTGCAATGACTATGAACTTGGTTGTGCATCTCTTGACCACTCTGCAACCCCACCCCCATGGCATTTATGTATATTCATTCATTCAATCGTATATATTGAGCACTTACTGTGTGCAGACCACTGTACATATCCTTATGCCCTACCATTTCCCGTACCTGTCTTCCCCTCTAGACTGTATCATATATCAATCATTATTATGGAGTGCTTACTGTGTGCAGAGCACTGTACTAAGCGCTTGAGAAAATACAATTTGACAGAGTTGGTAGACGAACTCACCTCCTACGAGCTTACAGTCTAGTGGGACGTAAGCGTGTTTCCCCATTCTGTTACTCTGTACTCTCCCACCATGAATTAAAATACCAAAAAATACCCTTGAGTAATCTGTTACAGGTTTCGGCAAAATCCCTATATTTACTGAGCAGCCACTCAGTAAATGTACTAACACACTTGACACTTGACCTAGGAAGGGAAGCGATCGGTCGACGATGTCAGTCGAGAAAAGCCAGCGCAAGTGTTTTTCGAAGGTGAGGAGGGTTGGGGTCAGAGGACCAACTGAAGGGGGTCGATTCTGAAAGCAGGCAGGAGAGCCCTTCTTGAGATAATCCTGGGGAGGATGAGAGAGTAGATGTGGGAGGTAGAAGGGAGTTGGAGAGGGGGCGATTTGGAGGAGCTGACCCTCGATGGTTTCTATGTTGTCAACACGGTAGCTGGCGCCGTTACTGGGGACGAAACGGGGGAGGTCAAAGGCCTGGAAGAGTTGGTGGGGGCCATAAGCATGGGAGTCAAAGAGGAAGAAGAGTGTCATGGCTGAGAGGAAGAGGGGGCAGAGTTCTCACAGACTTTCCCAACCCCTAAATGTCCTTGCTCAGTGACTCTTAGGGAAGCATTACAGGAGAAGCAGAATGGCCTAGTGGACACAGCACAGAGCCTGGGAGTCAAAAGGACCTGGTTTCTAATCCTGCCTCTGCCACCTGTCTGCTGTGTGACCTTGGGCAAGTCGCTTCACTTCTCTGCATCTCCTTTTCCTCATTTGTAAAATGGAGATTAAGGCTGTGAGGTCTTTGTGCCATCCGATCTGATTAGCTTGTATCTACCCGAGCTTGGTACCATGCCCGACACATAGTAAGCACTTACCAAATGCCATACTACTTCCTTTGGGTTGGATATAAGAGATGCTGTTTCCAAGCAAATACTACAAGCACTGCACCTTCGCATATACATGGCCTGTTTATTTGCTTCCCCAATACTCAGTCACTTCTCTACAAACACTGCACCTTCCCATATACATGGGCTGTTTATTTGCTTCCCCAATACTCAGTCACCTCTCTCATCCTCACCTATTTACCGCTTGGGCATTCTCATTGGGAGGTGAAACCCACCGAGTGCTCTTCTTCCAGTTTTCTGCCCAGGTTTCAATACTGCACTAACGCTTACGGCCAGAGCTAATGAGCATTTTTCAGGAGCTCGCCTTCCCATTAAGGCTTCAGTGCAATCACTGAAATGGTGCAGCCACTTTAAATCCTTTGCCTGAGTCTTTTCCAGAAATCGATTTGCAAGGGGTTTAGTTTAATATGGCTTACCAAGCATGAGCTTAATCTTTTCTAAGATTTTCATAACCCAGAGTCAATTGTGGGTTTTGGGAGCTGGCGGGATTCGGAGGAATGGTATTTGTTAACCGCTTATTATTATGCCGAGTGCTAAGCTCTGGGTTAGATACAAGATAATCGGGTCCCACACGGGGCGGTCTAAACAGGGGGGCGAACCAAAACTGAATCCCCACTGTGTAGATGAGAGAACTGAGGCCCAGAGAAGTGAAGTGACTTGTCCAAGGTCACCCAGTAGCTATGTGGTAGAGCCAGGATTTAGAACCCAGGTCCTCTGAATCCCAGGCTTGTGCTCTTTCCACTAGGCCACACTGTTTCTCTCACAATAATAATAATAATAATGGCATTTATTAAGCGCTTACTATGTGCAAAGCAACAAGAGGACTGGGCAAGAGAGGATGGATGGCTCAGTGCAATCCACTCACCACTCCTGAAAAACTACTCAACCGATAGTGGAATATTTCTTCAGACTAACCTTTAAAAAAAAAAAAGGTCTATACAGGCAGGTGGTACAAAATACTGGTTGCCAAAGAGGCAGCAGCTGCCTGTGGTGGCAGACTGGATATCTGAGCACCTTTTGGGTAGAAATGGGGAAGACGAATAGAGAAGGTGCCCCTGAAACCTTGTCTACTGTACCAAAACTTAACTGGGCCCAATGGCACATAGACTGTGACTGGTAAACTACACTTTTTCAGTCCCAAAACACATGACCATTGTATCACGGAGTATCAGAATGCTACAAGACAGTGAGAGAGTCGCCTCCCCCGAAAGACTGCACAATGGCCAGGGAACTGGTCAGGAGTGGTGGACATCAGACAGCTAAGTAAAATGAGACTACTGGATGAAGGGCAGCTCCCAGAGCCATGCACGGGATCCGCCTCCTTCGGGAGAGGGCATCCTTCCTTGGAACGCTGCCTGCCGAGTAATCAGCCTCTCTAAATTTGCCTAAACATGACACCTGCCTCTGACACAAACGCCGCTTACCGCCTCTCTGGTCTGCACACAGGCCCCCACAAAACAAACGAATTGTGCTCCAAGTCGGTTGAGGGGGATTCGTCGCAAGAATCCCACCATCTGACCGGCTGATTACAATGGATGACTTTAAGCACACACTGGCAGTGGTGCCTAAACACGGGAGAAGCTCGGCAGAGCCCGTGGGATTGTAAAGGGGGGCGATTCTGCTTTGGTGAAGTGAATGAGCCCAACGTAAAGTCACTATGGCCAACCTTGGGTGTCCCCACAATCTAAGCAGAGAAGGCCCGTCGACGATAACCAGGTGTGGCCAAACTGCAGCTCAAAAGCCACCCGGGTTTTATTATTTCTTCTTTTGCCGTGGTGGCAGGCTACAGGGGGCTGCTGCTCCAGCCCTTTCGGGGTGGGCTAAACTCCTGCCCATAGGGGCAGGCCCGGGGGTGGGATGGGGAGCCCGGCCCTTGTTCTGTCTCCTGCCAGCTGCCGCTGCTTGCTACCACTCCCTCCCCGTCCCCGAAATGGAAAGACCTGTTCTCTGCCCACCCCTCCATCAGCAGTACCGCTCACTCACCATTCTGGCTGCCCAGAGCTCTTGGCCATATTATGGTTTTCAGATGTGCAGTTCTTCAGTTCATGAGGCTTAAAGACCCCTGAACTGCCTCCCAGTATTGCAGAGGGGCCTTAAGGATACAGGGGCTGCCGCTGTGACGCGAGAAGACTGTGAGCCCTGTGTGGGACAGGGACCGTGCCCAACCCGATCACTTGGTATCCACCCCAACATTTAGTACAGCTCCTGCCCATATTAAGTATAGTAAGCATAAAAAAATAAAACTGAGTTCTAGATAGACTATCTTCCGATAGCACGCTCAAGCACACAGTGACCACATGGCCACTGCAGCGAAGAATGGCTTCCAAGTGACCATGAAAATCAAACAAACGTAGGGCTCCTGAAGAACTGAGATACCCAGAAAGAGCTTTACGGCAAAATTACATAGCCCTGTTGGAACGAGAAACCCCAACCATAATTTCTAGTGTGAACAGTGGCACTGGGCATGGCCAGGTGAAGGGCCCTGGACTGTGTCGACGCGAGTCACAGATAGTCTACAGCACAAATACTGCCATCAGTAGCACTTTGGTGCCCCTCATGACAAGAAAGGTTTACGGAAAACCTACATCGTGACCTGAAAATTCAAGCGAGGAACGTCATCTGTCTGAAGTGGAGGGGTGCTCAAATGGGGGTGCAGTCTGCCAATAAACAATATAAATGTTCCTGTAGAGGCTTCCGTAGTACCTCTGAAGAGTGAAGATCAATCAATCATATTTACTGAGCGTTTACTGTGTGCAGAGCACTGTACTAGGCGCTTGGGATCATCCTAGACAAGGAAGACATCTGCACAAAGTCCAAGGACTGGCCAAAAAAGGAAGATGGAAGAGACTTTGAGGAAGCATTTAGCTATAAACCCAGAGCTGTGGATGGTTCCATTCTTTAACTTTTTTTCTGAAGTTTTTCCATTTCTAGACAACCAAGAATGGCTCTTGTCTATTGTTATTTTTCTGCCTGATGTCTCCAGGCTTTTTGGTGGCATTTAACCTGGAATTTATCTACAGACACTGAAAAACAGATCTGGGCTTTTTTCAGTTGGAACTGACTGTTTTCCCCAGTTCTTCCCTCTGACCCCGATCATTCTCCAAAATGCCCCCTGCCACAGTGAAGCACCAGTCAGAATGTCAGAACTCTACTCTGGCCACACCTGCTTCAGTCTGAGAAAAAAAAAATTTCTCCCTTAGAGAATGGGAAAAGCAAGCCAGAAATATAGTTGATTTTTTCACATTTTTGAAAGGAGAGAATTTTGGTAACAATGATCCCAAGAGATTGGGTTTAGGATAAGGAGAGGGAGAAGGAATGCTGCTGTGATAGGTCAGGTGATACTACAGGTTTTGTTACCAATGAACGATTCCAAATACTCATAATTTTCCCTCTTCCCAGCTGGTGGTATGACACGGCTGTGTCTGAGAATGACACAAGAAAGATCACCTGGGAGAAAGGTTTCATATATCCAGTGCGAGGAAAATTACTAGATATGTTTTAAAAAAAATTAACAACTTATGAAAGGGAAAAATGGGGAAAAAAAGCAGGTTCAGTCTAATTATGGAAGACTTAAGGAATCCTGTGTTCCTATTTTATGGCAGATTAGCAGGACAGAATTGAGTGTTTACTGAGTATTTGAAATAACAGATTCCATATATTATTCTGGGGAGAAAAAGAATAGAGAAATCTGGAGATGTTAGGGAATTAGGGGTAGCTGATAAGATCAGAGGGGTGAAAGTATCTCCAAAAAAGGAACCGAGAAATCAAGATTAATATTCTTCTTCCTGAAAAGACAAAAACAGGAAAAAACCCACACGAGACTGTGAAACGCTCACTAAATTCCACATCAGGATGAGAAGCTTCTACTGGAGCTTGACAATAAGAAAACATTTCACAATGCCATAGAAAACATAAGGAAATTTGTCGCTTTCGGAATTGAGAAGGCCAAAAACCCCAATGAGTTATTATTAATAGGCTAGTTGGCAGAGAGAAAAGTCAAGGGTAACAAGACTGCACAAGAAAGATTTCGATCCATTCATTAACTATTCATTCTTGATGAGTGATTACAGGGAAAAGTTACAGATTTTAGAAGTGATAACTAGATTCATCCTAAGGCAACCAATCCATGGGAGCAACAAGGAGTCAGGCAACACTTCAACAAGGCAAGGCATTACGGCGGCAATGCCATCCGCTTCAGCCCCACGGACTTCTAGGGAAGTGGCCAGGGAACGTGTCTAGCAACTCTGTTATACTGTAGTCGTCTTAGTACAATGCTCTGCACACATCGTAAGTGTTCAATAAATACCACTGACTGACTAATTGATAGCTGGAACTAGCTCAGTCCGTCTCTGGAGCCTGTAAAAACAGTTAGTTCGTTTGGGATAAGAAAATATGTACATACTCTTCCCCTTAAACCCGCAACCTCCTTTTCATCATCATCATCAATCGTATTTATTGAGCGCTTACTATGTGCAGAGCACTGTACTAAGCGCTTGGGAAGTACAAATTGGCAACATATAGAGACAGTCCCTACCCAACAGTGGGCTCACAGTCCTTTTGGGCAGGGATTCCATCTACCAACTTTCCAAAGGACTCAGGCACCCAGTAAGCATGCGGGAAATACAACTGATTGATTGACCGTTAAGGTGAAGACTGTAAGTTCTTGGTAGGAAGGGAAAATGTCTTCCAACGCTGCTCTATCACACTCTCCCAAGCACTTAGTACAGTGCTCTGCACGCAGTAAGCGCCGTGAGCCCGTTGTTGGGTAGGGAATGTCTCTAAATGTTGCCGGTTTGTACTGCTCTGCACACAGTAAGCGCTCAATAAACATGATTGAATGAATATAATTGATTGAAGCCAAGATGGTTGCTCCTCTCCTCACACTTAGCTGGCAGGATGCAGGATTACCACTGTTCTGAGTGGGCTGCAGGCCAGGCCAGAGTACCTCTCACCCCAATACCCTCCCCTCCGCCTACACGCACCACCGAGTGGGCAGAGGGCCGGAGCAGGGGAGGCCCGGGGCATCTGACGTCTGGCCCAGTGCTCGGAGGACAACGGGAGTGAGCGAACGACGCTCCATTCCAATAAGGAAGCGGAAAATAAAACACAGAAAACGTATGACCGTTCAATTGATTCGCATTTCGGTTCTGGCCTTCAGGACTGAGAAGAAGGAAATAACATTTCTTACCATTGATCTTTCAGGATATCCAAACAGATGGCTCCAGTTACAGAGCTAATATTGGGATGCCATATTTTAGTGATAAACCGCACCTAGAAAATAAAGCAATGCTTGAAATGTGTGTTGACAGAAAGATGCAAGTGGAATTAGCTTGCATTGAAAAGAGGCAGCCACCTCACTGAATAATTCACCCATCTCAGCCACCTACGCTCTCTTGCATCACACCATCAGGGAATAAATGAGGTGGTGATAGGCATGGGGAGCCAGAGGGAGGCCCGGCAAGACGGGAGGACTAGGAAATTTCCACCCACCCTCATCATTTGCTCTTTGGGCTTAAAACCTCCTTCCACTGCCTTTCTCTATTTCCTTTTGCAGAAGAAGCAGCGTGGCCTGGTGAACGGGGCACAGATCTGGGTGTCAGAGGAGCTGGGTTTGAGTCCGGCTCCGCCACTTGTCTGCTGTGTGACCTTTGGCAAATCACTTAACTTCTCTGTGCCTCATCTTCAAAACGGGGGTTCAATACCTGTTCTCCCTCTTACTCAGACTGTGAGCCCCATGTGGGCCCTGATGATGTTGTATCTCTCCCGGGGCTTAGTACAGTCCAAGATGCAGAGTAAGCACTTAACAAATACCAAAATTACTATTTTTATTATTATTCTGCACAAGAGACGGTTAGGAGTCAGAGGGGAAAGTCCATTAAAATGAACGGAAGGCCGGTAGCAGCCCGGGTAGTAATAGGAATCACTATCTTGCCTTCTGTTCCACTGTAACATCCTATCTCCCACGACGCCCCACTCTTCAAAACCACGGTACGGGTTTTATAGCGACTTCCTTTGCCCCATGCAGTGCCACGTTCCTAAGCACCCAGATGATTTCCAACAACAACAGGACTGCTTCACTGACAACTCTCCCTCTCAGGCCCGTTTAGAAACTGAGGGAGAGCGGTTACTTGCATGAGGTCGGCGTAAAAACACACTTCATCAAAATGTAAGATAATTAGGACCTGCACAAAATTGCTGAATCCATGTTCCGAAGATTAAAAAGCTTAGCCTGGGATACAAAGGCAAGCAAAATTTGGTCCTTCCCCTTTTATCTGACAAAAACAGCAGCCTTCAAATACATCAATAAAACGGGGCGCAGCATGGCCTAGTGGAAACAGCACGGGACTAGAAGTCGGAGGACCTAGGTTCTAATCCTGGAAGTCCCCTGATGTGCCGTGACTTAGAGCAAGTCACTCAACTTCCCTGTGCCTCAGTTCCCTCATCTGCCAAATGGGAGTTCAGTATCTGCTCTTCCTCCTATTTAGACTGTGAGTCCCATGTGGGACCCGATTATCTAAGTACCCACCCCAGTTGTCAGTAGAGTGCTTGACACATGGTAAGTACTTAAATACCACAATTATTATTACTACATCTCTCAATTGTTAAAATTTCATGGAAATAGAGACAATCTGTGTGAAGAGATTATATATGCCTTCTAATTCAGCAGGGGTGGAAAACTAAAAAAGCATAAAGTCAGAAATTACCACAGAGCACGATTTTGATCAGAAAAATGTCACAAAGGAGAAAAGGGTGCGATCGCTGTTTTTCCCCAACAGAATGAGCAATGATAAAAATGTTCCTGTTATTTTTTCCTGGGATGAGGAATTATTAGCTTGAAAAGTGCCACAAAGCCAGAAAATACAGAATACGAGGCAACACTAAAAAGGAACACCTCAACAGAACATGAGAAATAAATATGGAATTACTAATGCTAAAAATCCAGACAGCCTACCCTAGCATAGCATTTGAAGTATACTGCCTTCATACATTGGAACAGACAATCCTCTGAATTAGTTAAAAGTTTGACCTTGGACAAAAGCCTACAAAAAGCTCGATACATGCATCAGTTGACCAACAAAGCTCTTCGGTATTTTGTCAAAATAACGAAGGCGCCTAAGACCCAAGAGGCGGGAGATGGGGAAAGTTGGGTTGGCAAAACGTCCCAAGAAGATCTTGAGATGGCTTTTAAGATGGACCACATCTTAACTGACAACAGTTGGGCCGTCCTTTAGCTTCTATATCCTTATCACTGATTTTTTGACAAATTTCAAAATTGCGATTGTAAGCGCTGACTCAGTGTAGAGGAAATTGAAGCCAAATGGATCTCTTGAGCCTCGTGTGAGGGATAAGAGAAGGCTCTGAAGCGTCCTTCGCACGGGCACTTTTGTCTCCGTCTCTGTGGTGCCGGCGGACACGACGCCCGCCTGAGCCACCCGCAATCCAATAAAAGAGCCCCAGAGCAGGCAACGAGGAGCCTGCTTTCCATTCATTCATTCATTCATTCAATCGTATTTATTGAGCGCTTACTGTGTGCAGAGCACTGTACTAAGCGCTTGGGAAGTACAAGTTGGCAACATATAGAGACGGTCCCTACCCAACAACGGGCTCACAGTCTAGAAGGGGGAGATGGACAACAAAACAAAACACGCAGACAGGTGTCAGATTGTCACCTTCTCCGCTGGTGTTCACCACCAGAGCCCCGAGAAAACCCAATTTTAGGGTGGTGGAAGCCAGTTGCCTCAGTCACACTAGACTGGGACCAGATTAAATCTAAACCCTAGACTCTAGTTATACTCACCAAAGGCAACTTGGGTCAAAAGGCCCTTAGGAGGCGAAAACACCCTATTTGTAAGCGGTGACCTGAAACCTATTTACTTCCCCATCACTTGTCCATGTGGTCAATAGTTCAGAGTTCACAATACTAAAATATTAAGGCTACTTAGAGGCCTGCGTAAAAGCACGGCCAAAGTAAGGGGACAAAATCTTAGACAACAGAATAATTACCAGCTTTGAGGGAGGACGGGGACAAGACCTTCTCCAGAAAAGGTAGGTCTTCAAATGTTCAGTGGTGTGTTTTTTGTTTTTAGATGGTATCTGTTAAGCCCTTACTCTGTGCCAGACGGAGTGCTAAGCACTAGGGTAGACACAAGCTAATCAGGTTGGACACAGTCCCGGTGCCACCAAAGGCGCACGGTCTTGATTCCCATTGTACAGACGAGGTCACTGAGGTCCAGAGAAGAGAAGTACTTGCCCAAGGTCACACAGCGGACAAGTGACGACGCCAGGATTAGAAGCCAGGTCCTTCTGACTCCTAGGCCTGGTCCCTCTCCGTTAAACTGTGCAGCTTCTCTTGTACTTGAGAAGCAGCATGGCTCAGTGGAAAGAGCCCGGGCTTTGGAGTCAGAGGTCATGGGTTCAAATCCCGGCTCCGCCACTTGTCAGCTGGGTGACTTAGGGCAAGTCACTTCACTTCTCTGGGCCTCAGTTACCTCATCTATAAAATGGGGACTAAAACTGTGAGCCCCCCATGGGACAACCTGATCACCTTGTAACCTCCCCAGCGCTTAGAACAGTGTTTTGCACATAGTAAGCGCTTACCAAATACCATCATCATTATTATTATTATTCTCTGTGCCTCAGTCCCCTCATCTGTCAAATGGGGATGAAGACTGTGAGTCCCCCGTGGGACAACCTGATCACCTTGTAACCTCCCCAGCGCTTAGAACAGTGCTTTGCACATAGTAAGCGCTTAATAAATGCCAACATTATTATTATTAGTATTGTACTTGCGTAGAGCATCGTGGTAAGCACTTAGTACAGTGCTCTGCACACAGTAAGCGCTGAATAAAAACGATTGAATGAAGTACTTGGGAGAGTACGATACAACAGAATAGATGGGTGCGACTTGCCCAAAAGGACCTCACAGATTAGGATGGAAGGCAGACATGGCCCCGTCTTCAGTCTCTCCCGTCTCCAATCAGTACAGTATTGTGCTGTTCCACATCAGTTCTCTACCCTGTCACTCTACACGTATTTATTACCCCCTTCAGAAACCTTCACTGGTTAGCCCTTCCCCTCCAAAATAAGCAGAAACCCCACCAAATTGTCTTTAAGGTCCTCCGTCGGCTCTGTGCCTCTTCCTCTTATTCTCTTCCTCTTATTCTTAAGAAGCAGCGTGGCTTGGTGGAAAGAGCCCGGGCTTGGGCGTCAGAGGTCGTGGGTTCTAATCCCGGTTTCGCCTGCTGTGACTTGGGGCAAGTCACTTAACTTCTCTGTGCCTCAGTTACCTCATCTGTAAAACGGGGATTGAGACTGTGCGCCCCACCGGGGGCAATCTGATTACCTTGTATTTACCCCAGCGCTTGGCACGCAATAAGTGCTTGACAAATACCGTAATTATTATTATTATTATTGAGCCCTGAAGTAGAAACAAGAGAAGCAAAGTGGCCTAGTGGATAAAGCCCAGGCCTGAGAATCAAAAAGGCCTGGGTTCTGATCCTGCCTCTGCCACTTGTCTGCTGTGCGACCCTGGGCAAGTCACTTCACTTCTCTGGGCCTTGGCTACCTCATCTGTAAAGTAAGAATTAAGACTATGAGCCCTACGTGGGACAGGAACTATGTCCAATCTGATTACCTCATCTGTAAAATGGGGATCAAGACTGTGAGCCCCAAGTGGGACAACCTGATAACCTTGTATCTATCCCAGCGCTTAAAACAGTGCTTGGCACACAGTAAGCGCTTAACAAATACCATCATTATTATTATTATTAACTTGTATCTACCCCAGCACTTAGTACAGTGCCTGGAATATAGCAAGCGCTTAACAAATACCAGAATTACTACTGTTAATTCAAGATATCTGGTCAGAAACAGTCCCTGCTCCTCACTGGGTTCCCACCCTAAGGAAGAGGGAGAGAGACCAAGTATTGAACCTCCACTTTCTCTTTCCCACCACTCTGGCGGGGAAGAGAAAAACATCTACAGCGTGACATCTACACCAAAAACACAACAAGACTGGAGGCTGCTGTAGCAACTGCTATGGCTACAGTTGTGCCTTACAACCTGAGCCACAGCGAAACCTGCAATTCTGCTCCTTTCGCCACAGCACCCTACTGATATTTTTAATTTGTGCATTTGTCCTTATCTGGTATGCTGCTTTTATATTTTCCGGTTTCATCTCTATGTTTCTGTTGCCAGTCTTCTCCTCCCCTTTATATTCTTAGCTTGTGAGCCCTCCTGGGCCGGGGACTGTGTCTAATTCTCATCTTTGACTACTTTGCCAGCATTGAGTATGCCTGTAAATGCTATACAGATAAATGTTATACAGATAAAATGCTGTACAGCGATAAATGCTGTCGCTATAACAACTACTCACTGTGTCTCACTCTCCACTCCGCTGCTTCTAGCCCCTGGACCACACCCTAATTCTAGCCTGGAATACCCTTCCCTCTCAAAACCATCAATCGATAGCATTTATTGGAGCCCTCTCTGTGCGGACCACTGCACTAAGCAACTGATATCGCCACAAACTCAACCCCCCAAAAACTCAACCTCTGTGCCTCATCTAACATTGCCAAATAAAGGTTATTAGTTTAACAACAACATGTTCATTCCTTCTGTTTGCACTTGCAGTGTGGTGTGTGGTAGGCTATTTTTGCATTTCACCAAAATAACCTTAGAAAGGACTCACATTCATTTCCATTAGATCCCCGTTATATTTCAGTCTACAATTTCACTGAATGACCAACTGTAAAAGATTCTAGAAATATATGTGAGCACTGTGAATCCAGCCTGTGGCTACCAACGCCTTGTCGACTGAAACATCAGCAGAAATCATTCTTTTCCATTTTTGCCCAGCTGCTGCATTAGTGTGAACTGGGAATAAAAGCCAGGGTGAAAACAACTGGTTGCTTTCATTTAAAAGCACCTAAATGCGCATCCTTACGTTTCTGACAACGCACACCAGCAAGTCTAAAGAACACGTGGTCGCCTTTTGGTTCGTCTTCATATAAAATGCCACGGTGGATGTAAACATCACCACCCTCCTGGCTGACTGCTCCTTCCCTCCCCACCACAACCTCCAATGCCCAAGACGAGGTTCTCTGGAGGGAAAACAAAAAACTAGAGTGCAAGGCCTCCAAGCAGAGGCCTGGAGAAAGGAGCCTTTTCCCTGCCTCAGGGAAGAATGCCTGATCTCACTGGGAGTGAGTGGCAGGCAACCCACCCCAGACAACTGATCGGAGTGGGAAGAAGACAGAAAGGAGACAGGGGTTCAAGGACCGAAAGGGACAAAGTAGTAAACTTCTACTAAATGAGGAAAAGGTAGTGAAAACAAAGAGTTGCAGGCCATAGTCAAAGAGGAGATAAGTGATGGGGAGAATCTGAGGAAGAGAAACAGGAAAATAAATTTAAAATGCATAATGGCATGGAAAAAAAATAAGTGACTCCAACAGGTCTAGAAATAGAAAAATATGGCTAGCAGAAAGCGAAAATTACCCTATCGGGCTCCATTCTACAGATGAGATTACGAAGGCACAGGGAAGTGAAGTGACTTGTTCAAGGTCACACAGCAGACACGTGGCAGAGCCCCAATTAGAAGCCAGCGGTCTGACTCCTGGGTCCATCAATCAATCAACTGTATTTATTGAGCGCTTACTGTGTGCAGAGCACTGGACTAAGCGCTTGGGAAGTCCAAGTTGGCAACATATAGAGACGGTCCCTTACCCAACAGTGGGCTCACAGTCTAGAAGGGGGAGACAGAGAACAAAACAAAACATACTAACAAAATAAAATAAATAGAATAGATATGTACAAGTAAAATAAATAGAGTAATAAATACGTACAAACATATATACATATATACAGGTGCTGTGGGGAAGGGAAGGAGGTTTCCACTAGGCCACATTGCTTTCTAAAATCTCTTGAAACATAAAAACTGCACATTTGGGGTTTTTTTAATGGTATCTGTTAAGTGCTTACTAATGGGCCAGCCTATGAACTAAGCGCTGGGGTAGAGACAAGCTGATCAGGTTGGACCCAATCCAGGTCTCTCATAGGGCTCATAGTCCTAGTCCCCATTTTACAAATGAAGTAACTGACGCACAGAGAAGTGAAGTGGCTTGCCCATGGTCACACAGCAGACACGTGGCCGAGGCGGGATTAGAACCCAAGTTCTTCTGATGCCCAGGCCCGTGCTCTATCCACTAGGCCACACTGCGCTTATTAACCACTTGAGCCTGGAAGTATGATTTCTGTTGACAGGCTTGTTACAACACACTCACAGACTCGGGAATCCCATCAAATGTCTTTTCACAAACGGCTTGTATAGAAGGCTGATGGGGAACATTCCTCCAACACTCGTCTCACTGGATGGATGTGTTATTGAAACGATCAGCTGTATGCACGCTGGCCAAGGCGCACGCCCTAGAAGGCACGTTTTCCTTGAGGTTTGTCAAAAATGTACCCCCCTTCTCTACAAAAAAACTAACTGTATTAAGGTACTCTTTAATCTTGGTAAAGATAGGCCACGCGACTTGACGGGAGCGGCCTCGAGGGCTAGGTTACGGATGTGTCTGCCTCGCCCGATAGCCTTCAAATCCTTAGTTCAATGGGAGGCAGTGGCCAAAAATGCTAAATGAAATTTCTGGAATTGGCAAGGATATCAAAAATAAAATATAGTATATCCCCCTCTACTATACCGGGTGTTTTCGCTTTGGCCAGGGCATTGTTAGGGAATTGGGCGGCCTTCATCAGGCAACACAAACCTGTTTGGATGCAGCAGGCTTTACTGTCAGATAGACTGGCGTGGGCACAGGCCGCGACAGGTGAGTGTTATAGCGAGAATTTTCCTTAAACTTGTAATTTAGCAAGAATGCAAATTCCACATTAAAGTAGAACTCTGGGTGCTCCCCCCTCCCCTACATAAAATCTGGAATGCCGAGTGTAGTACAGGTCACCATACTGAAGAAAAACAAGAGCTGGTGATATTATACGGTGTTTACCAGGCCATTGCGACTTTTCAGTTTGGAGAGATAAGTGACAGAATTATTAATTGTTCGCTGGGATAGATACCCGGTCATGAGATTGGAAACAGCCCTTGTTCTAAATGGGGCTCATTGCAATAAATAATAATAATAATGATGGCATTTATTAAGCGCTTACTATGTGCAAAGCACTGTTCTAAGCGCTGGGGAGGTTACAAAGTGATCAGATTGTCCCACAGGGGGCTCACAGTCTTAATCCCCATTTTACAGATGAGGTAACTGAGGCACAGAGAATTGAAGTGACTTGCCCAGAGTCACACAGCTGACAACTGGCAGGGCCGGGATTCGAAAACATGACCTCTGACTCCAAAGCCCACGCTCTTTCTGCTGAGCCACGCTGCTTCTCATTATCTATCTTTCCCCCATTTTACAGATAAGCGCTTAGAACAGTGCTTGGCACATAGTAAGCGCTTAATAAATGCCATTATTATTATTATTATTATTATAAGGACAATGAGGCCCAGAGGGGTTAGGTATCTACCCAAGGTCACACAGCAGGTCCGTGGCCGTCCCCACTTCTAGCCCCATGTTCTATCCACAGGTGGCCCCGCGGATATGACAAATATTTATAGATTCATAATATGTGGTCAGGACAAACATTTAACTGTTGCTCCCTAGATTCCGAAATGGCAGGACGCCCTGGCACCGAATGCAGCATGGAAGTGGGAGGTTCAAAGCAACTAAATGGAATACTTCTGCCAACGCAGGAGGGAAAACAGGTGAAATTCATTAGCACAGGAAGTGGCGCAGGCTAAAAATAATCTCAGGTTCAAGTGGTTTTTGAATAAATTAATGGATGAGACATTTATTACTGCTGGCAAGAACCGAACGGTGAAGACCGAATGTAGATTCCAGGAAAAGGGTCACTAGGAGGAAAAGTTGGGAATATTAGGAGGGATTTTTTTTTTAATGGCATTTGTTATTTCACATTTCACATTTGGCATGTGAAAGCAGCGTGGCTCAGTGGAAAGAGCCCGGGCTTTGGAGTCAGAGGTCATGGGTTCGAATCCCGGCTCCACCAATTGTCAGCTGTGTGACTTTGGGCAAGTCACTTCACTTCTCTGTGCCTCAGTTCCCTCATCTGTAAAATGGGGATTAAGACTGTGAGCCCCCCATGGGACAACCTGATCACCTTGTAACCTCCCCAGCGCTTAGAACAGTGCTTTGCACATAGTAAGCGCTTAATAAATGCCATTATTATTATTATTATTATTAAGCCTTACTATGTGCCAGGCACAATACTAAGCACTGGGATAAGTAGAAGCTAATCGGATTGGACCCAGTCCGTGTCCCACATGGGGTTCAC
Organism: Tachyglossus aculeatus; assembly: GCF_015852505.1. NCBI lineage: Eukaryota > Metazoa > Chordata > Mammalia > Monotremata > Tachyglossidae > Tachyglossus > Tachyglossus aculeatus. The sequence goes on along the minus strand of NC_052075.1, from coordinate 17,628,012 downwards.
AGTCTAAATCCCCATTTTACAGATGAGGAAACCGGGGCAAAGAGAAGCTAAGTGACTTGCCCAAGGTCACACTGCAGACAAGTAGTGGAGGAGCCCCCGGGATTAGAACCCAAGTCCTCTGACTCCCAGGGCCATGCTCTTTCAGCTAGGTCACACTGCTTCTCATAAAGCAGTTTACCACGACGTCAGGCCTAAGAAAGGCAAGACTTTTTTCATATAACTGCTGGAAACAGCACGCTGAGCTGGACGGACCACTGGTCTGACACAGTATGGGTATTGCTTTTGTTCTCGTAGGCCGACAGGACTGCTTTAGGACATTTCTCACCAGCAATCATTTCCTCTGCAGGGCAGGGAAGCTTCCTATGCTCCTTCCGAATCTAAAATTTGAGCACTCCCATAGCTCAGATGCTTTTTTGACTTTTTAACCACTCATTTTACAAGCTAAATGTCCACCGAGTTAATGAATCCCTGATACCCGGGAGAGTTGCTTTCACATAAATTGAGCGCTTCTAGAACAGAAAGCTCCAAGACAGAAATAGAAAATGAACAGATGTACATATGAGAGTAAAAAATACACTTACTATACCTTAGGAGGGTTGAATGGATATGTTTCTGGTATTTTTATCTCTAGTTGATATCTTCCTCCTAAAAAGGACAAGATTAAAGTTATCGTTTTTGAGGTCCACGGTTGTTTTTAAATACAAATTTTGTTTTGTAACACTAGCTCACAAATGTTACCGAAATCTAACAGGGGCACAGTGTCTAATTAACCTACTTCCTCTCTGGTAAGGAGGCACTTTGAGAGAAGCATTAACCATTTTCTAGCCCCCGGGCAGGCTAGATTTTTTTCACCCACTGCTGTCTGTAATAATAATGATGGCATTTCTTAAGCGTTTACTATGTGCAAAAGCACTGTTCTAAGCACTGGGGAGGATACAGGGTCATCAGGTTGTCCTACGTGGGGCTCACAGTCTTCAGCTCCATTCTACAGATGAGGTAACTGAGGCACAGAGGAGTTAAGTGACTTGCCCAAAGTCACCCAGCTGACAATAAATAGGCGGAGCCGGCATTTGAACCCATGACCTCTGAATCCAAGCCCGGGTTCTTTCCAGTGAGCCATGCTGCTTCTCGGTCTGTAGTATGCCACACTTTTCTAACAACCCAAAAGTCACCCTCGTGCTCTCAAAAGGGCTCCTGCACCGCTCCCAAAGAGCCTGCATTTCCGCAAAGGAGACTGAAAGGAGAATGGTGCCCCGTGGTCACACGGCTCTCATTTTAAGTGCGCCTTTAGCCCGCAGATTAAAACCTGGTCCCCGAACACTGCTGACGACCGGGGCTGATCGATGCCTGCGGGAGTTCTTCCCTAATGGGTGTTTTCAGTTCACGATTCGGATAGACTGATCGGAAGAATCAGACGGCGTTCTTCCAACAACCAACACCCGGATGGGGGGGAACGCAACGTGGAGTGGGAAGAAACAAGGTGTCAGTCAAAGCTTTAAGTACTACAAGTTCGCCTTGACACAGGGTCGGTCAAGTACACAATTTTCCGATTATAGGAGGAATGACAACACAACTATCTAGACTGTGAGCCCACTTTTTAGACTGTGAGCCCACTGTTGGGTAGGGACTGTCTCTATATGTTGCCAACTTGTACTTCCCAAGCGCTTAGTACAGTGCTCTGCACACAGTAAGCGCTCAATAAATACGATTGATTGATTGACTGACAGTGGGAGGCAGAAGCTAACACTAAGCTCTAAGAACAACTCGTCATGAACCAGAATCGACCGCCCCCACATTAGACTTCTTGGAAAACTTAAAACACACGAGTCCCACTGACGTTTGCTAAACGGCCCCCTCTGCTCTGGCAGGGAAACGGAACAGAAAAAAGAAATTACAGTAGAAGTGGGGGCAATATAGGTCTACTGAAGAAACAAGAATTGACTGTTAATAAACATGTACTACCCAATAAGAATGAGATAAAAATCTTCAAACTGAAGTCAGTCCCTGTATTTGTTTAGCTTGCTCCATAAGCTGAGGTCTACATTCACAATCCTACTTAAAATTCAACCGCGTATGTCACACGATCAATGGAGTAAATTCAGCCCAATCTCAGGGGCTGAAGTGAGAACAATTTCTCCTTCCAGAAAGGCAAGGCTGAACTACGCATCTCTAAACGTGATCTTAACAAAGCAATCCTTGCAAACACTAAAAGTAGCCTGTGGCTGGATTTATAAGCTCCTGAGGAAAGAAAACACAAGATACTCAAAGAATGCACTGGTCCCAATCTCACTCTACGGAGAAGCAGGGTCATTCATTCATTCAGTCGTATTTATTGAGCGCTTACTGTGTGCAGGGTCCCAGCTGCAGGAGAACCCAGGGGCAGGGGGGTAGGCAGTGAGTTCAGCCCACCCCCTAAAACCCAGCGTCCACCAGCTCAACCCTGGTGCCAAACGTACAAGGCAGGGCAGAGCTAGACTGCTACAAAGCAACCCGCTGGGTTGTTATCATCCCTTTGGACCAGAGGAAGGAAAACAAGGGTATGAAGAGGGGAGAAAAAGATGATCTGGGTCATGATAAATATGGTACGGCCAAATCGGGAATCCAGAGCTCTTCAGAAGGGATGCTGAGTGGATCTGGGGAAGTCCCTGAGTTGCTGGGACCACAATTCCAAAAAGGCCACTGGGCTACAGGCCATGTGCAGGAAGGTCCCCCAGACGCGACTGAGAAGCCGCATTGCCTAGTGGAAAGAGCAAAGAGTCACAGGACCTGGGTTCGAGTCACAGGACCTGGGTTCGATTCCCAGATCCACCACTTGTCTGCCGCAGGACCTAGGGCAAGGCATTTCACTCCTCTGGGCCTCAGTTACCCCATCTGTAAAACGGGGAGTGAGACTGTGAACCCCATGTGGCTTCTACCTGCCCCAGCGTTGGATACTGTGCCTGGCTCACAGTACATGCTTAACGAACACCATTTAAATTAAAAAAAAAGTGAGCTCAGGCTCAAACCCCATATTCATCAGCTGAGCCCAGAGCCTCAGTGAAGCTCTACCACCTCCATTAGTTTTATTGTTTTGCTAGTACTTGTTAAACATTTCCTACATGCCAAGCACTGTACTAAGCACTGGGGTAGATGCAAGACAATCGGGTTGGACACAATCCCTATCCCACATGGAGCTCACGGTCTAGTAGAACGGGGAAGGACTTAAATCCCCATTTTACAGATGAGGTAACAGGCACAGGAAAATGAAGTACTTGCCCAAAGTCACAGAGCAGCTAATGATGGCATTTGTAAAGCGCCTACTAAATGCCAAGCACTTTCCTAAGCGCTGGGGGGGATACAAGGTAATCAGGTTGTCCCACATGGGGCTCCCAGTCAATCCCCATTTCCCAGATGAGGGAACTGAGGCACAGAGAAGTGAAGTGACGTGGCCGAAGTCACCCAGCTGACAAGTGGTGGGGCCAGTATTAGAACCCATGACCTCTGACTCCCAAGCCCGGGCTCTTTCCTCTGAGCCACGCTGCTTCTCCAGCTAAGTGGCATAACTGGGATTAGAACCCAGGTCCTCCGGCTCCCAGGCCTGTGCTCCTTCCCAAAGATAACATGTTTTACACACATTTTACATCCACTTAGACTGTGATCCCCACTTGTGGGGGACAATGTGTTTGACCTGATTAACTGGTATCTATCACAGGGCTTAGAACAGTGCCCGACACCAAGTAAGCGCAGAATAATATTAACAAGTGGGTAGGAGAAGAAAGAAAAGGCACTTCAGTGCCTTTTCCCTTCAGGCTTCCTGGTGACCCTGTTATTCTCTCTACTACTTACTCCTCATGCCCTTAAGAGTCCAAGGGGCTACCGTGAGAGAAGGAAAGCAAGGGAGGACAGTTGGAGGGGTAACTTTGGAAAAAGGAGATGTTATGCAAGATCAGAATAAGCCTTTCTTATGATTTGAGGTAAAGAAATACATCATCGGTGGACCCCAATTATGCTCCTCCAAACTCTTTTAAATATCAGATCACATTCCAGTCAACAGTGGAAAGGGATGAATCACATTAGCTATTAGGTGAGGCCTGGGGGCCCTGGCACAGGCCAAGTTTGGCCAGAAGACAATTAGTTTATCAATCAACCAGCATTATTTCTTGAGCGCTTACTGGGGGCAGAGCACTATACTAAGTGCTCGGGCGATCACAATGCGACATGGTTGGAAGACGCAGTCTCTGCCCACAACAAGGTTAGTCTTGAGGGGGAGACAGACATTAATATTCATTCAATTGTATTTATTGAGCACTTACTGTGTGCACAGCACTATACTAAGCGCTTGGAAAGTACAATTCACTCATTCATTCATTCAATAGTATTTATTGAGCACTTACTGTGTGCACAGCACTGTACCAAGCACTTGGGAAGTACAAGTCACAACATATAGAGATGGTCCCTACCCAACAATGGGCTAATTGGGCAACAATATAATATAAATTGATCAATCAAATTTATTGAGTGCTTACCGTGTACAAAGCACTATGCTAAGCACTTGGGAGAGTAAAATACAACAGAGTTGGTGGGTACATTCCCTTCCCACACTGAGCTTACAGTCTAGAGGGGGAGGCAGACCGATGACGTATTTCTTTACCTCAAATTATAAGCCAGGGATTTTTTGAGTAATCATCTAAAAATATAACAACTCATGGACATAACTCACGGATATGTTTATAAGTGCTGTGGGGCTGAGGGAGGGGGGAAAATGGTGGGGGGGGGCGTGCAAGGGGATAATAATAACGATGGCATTTGTTAAGCACTTACTATGTGCAAAGCACTGTTCTAAGCGCTGATACAGAAAGGAGTGTGAGAAGAGGAAATGCGGGCTTAGTCGGGGAAGGCCCCTTGGTGGAGATGTGTTTTTAATAAGGCTTTGAAGTTGGGGAGAGTAACTGTCTGTCGGACATAGAAAGGGAAGACATTCCAGGCCAGAGGCAGTCTTTTAGACTGTGAGCCCACTGTTGGGTAGGGACTGTCTCTATATGTTGCCAACTTATATTTCCCAAGCGCTTACTACAGTGCTCTGCACACAGTAAGCGTTCAATAAATACGATTGATTGATTGACATGGGTTGGCGGCGAGACGGAAGAGAATGAGGTGCAGTGAATAGGTTGTCGTAGATGAGTGACGTGTCCAGGCTGGGCTGGAGTAGGAAAGGAGTGAGGTAAGGTACGAAGAGGCAAAGTAATTGAGAGTTTTTAGTTGCTTTTTGTAGGGATATGTGCATAAGTGCTGTGGGTCTGAGAGTGGGGTGGATAACCAGTGCTGCAAGGGTACAGACGGAAGTGCGGGGCAAAAAGACTATCTCTGCAGATCGTGTAGAATGATATGCCTTTCCCCACTGCCTGAAAAATTAAAAGCTATAATAAACAGGTAATTCAGTAGAATCCCCAATGCCTCACCCAGAAATATTGCTAGTTATGTTCTGCTATAAAGTAATCCAGCCCAGTATTCTGACCCCCGGATTGGCAACTAGATGCTTACATGGACAGTGTGATGATTGCTCTCTGGACGGCGATGGGATCCCTACCATACCTAGCTTTCTCTTTCCTTCCTAGTAGCCCACTATGAATAGCTCATCCATTAAATTAGCCAAACCTCCGCTGCAACGAATGGTATCTGTGGCCTTATATTCAATGTATTTACCATCTGCCACGTGAAGAGGCGCTTCCTTTTGTTAACTGTGAACCGCCCACTCCCCACATGTCTCCCCTTGTCTTGGTGTGTGGAATTAAAATGAGTCCATGTATACTCCACGTGAGACCCATACATGTGACCCAAAGGGTTAGTGAGGTGACTTTTGTTCTGGGGTGAGGTGGAGAGACAGCAAGAGAAGACCGCAAATGGCTCTCCCCACATTCACAGCCCAAGTTCCCACCTCTTCCAACGAGCCTTCCCTGACTCATTTCCCAGGCCCCTGAGCCCTACAGTCCCTTCAGCCAACTCCGGCATTTATGGTCGTATTTACACCGACTCTCAGCACCCTTGTACATATGGCTTTTCAACTGTACATTCAGTCATTCATTGTGATGCCTGCAAATATTTTTAGACGTGTCTCCTCGACGAGAATGTAGCCTCCTTTTGGGAAGGGCACACATCGCTTAATTCTGTAGTTCCAAGGCACCTAGTACAATCGAATAACAACTGGGGTAGTTATAGTGTTCGCTGTGTGCCAAACACTGTACTAAACGTTGACGTAGATACGAGATAATCAGGGCAGAGACAGTTTCAGTAAGAGGTACTGAAGCCTGGAGAAATTAAGCATACGGTCACACAGCAGTCAAGTGGCAGAGTCACAATTAGAACCCAGGTCCTGTGACTCCCAAGCCTGAGCTCTGGCCACCAGACCACACCTTTATTGTGTGCTTTACTGCACTGAATGGGCACACAAACACTACTACTGTTGCTGCTGCTGCTAGAAGGGGAATTTGGTTGCCGGGAATGGAGGGCTATAAAAAAGGAATTATCAAGTCCAACACTTTCTCGCAATTTAAAACATTACAGAAGAGCATTTTCAGGAAGGTTATGGGGGAAGGAAAGCATCAAAGCAGAAAAGGTTTTGCTTAAATATTTAATAAGAGCATCAAAGTGTTACGATAGCTTTAGAAAGTCCACAGGACGTATTTAATGCGGCAGTTTCCCCAGGCAAAGAGTTTCCGTACCGTGACCGGAATTTTTCAACCCAACTAGAAGGGGAATTCAATCTGTATGTACTTAAAATATGTGAACTATGCTGAGTTTTAGCCAATGCTTTCTCCTCTCACTCTTTTACCTAGTATATACTTGACACGGTGTGGTTGCTCGTCTCCCTCATTAGAATTAGTCCTTCAAGGGACCGTGTCTTAATCCTGAAGGTTTCCCTCAAGCACACAGCACAAAGCTCTGGGCTCCAAACAGATTGGGAGGTAGTGGGAGGTTTCTAAAGGGCGAGAAAAGGGATGGGGTGAAGGGTGGATGGGGAAGGAGAAAGCAAGCAAGGAGATTGTGGTCAAGGAGCGATATTTCAGAGGTCGTGAGGTTAGATTGGGGGGCCTATGTGTGGCCAAGTGGTGAATGGGAGAGGTGGGCAGAGCGGGAGGCAAGGGACGACAATTTCCATCAATTAATCCATCGATAATATTTATTGAGCATTTACTCCGTGCAGAGCACGATGCTGAGTGTGGGAGTCCAATGCAGTTAGTAGGCATGATCCCTGCCCTCCAGGAAGGAGAGACATTGAAAGTAATTACAAAAAGTTGGTGGCAACATAGTTCAGAGACTTGTTCATAACTGCTGTGTGGGGGAGAGGAGGAGAGAACCTAAGAGCTAAGTGTGAGGGATTCAAGTGCATCCTTAACATTGTGCGTAGATATAGGACGGGAACAGGAGAAATTAGTCAGGGAATAGTAGTTATTGAGTGTCAACTGCATGCACAGCACTGTACTGAGCACTCGGGAGCGTACAGGAGAGTTGGTGGCCAAGACTTCTGCCTTTAAGGAGTTAACAGTCTAGCAGAGGAGATTGGAAACTAACGAGGTGAGGGGGGAATCTCTGGAGATGGCCACACCTGGCAGTTTTGATTTTGTCCGTGAGTAGTGAGCCTGGGTAATTGGGGTGAGAAAGGAGGGAGACTGCAGCAGGGAAAGGGGGTAGGGCCTCAGGAGAGAGTTAATGGTCTGGAATAATTGATGGAGACGATGGATACGGGAATCGATGAGGGAGATGTAATGCTACTCTGCCCAAGAGAGGGTAGCATTATAAAAAACATGAACTTGAAATGGTCAGTACTGGCCCCCTGACTGGATTTCCTCCAAAAGGCACTCACTAATTAATTCCCCTTTCTGATCAGGCCAGCCACCTTTAGTTGCCAAGTGTATGCCACTTGAACTATTCAATCATTTACTTTCTTTTTTATCACTTTTTTTTCCCATTCTCTAACTCCTTTGCCTTTTGTACTTAGCTACAGGTCTGCTTAATTCCCACATTAGAATATAAACTTAATTCAGGGCCCAGGTTTTTATTTTCCCAGGCATTTAGTACGGTGCCTTACACTATGGTAGGCTGCTGATGGCTAAGCATTCCGTTAGGAATGCTCTCAGTTCCCAGAAGTTGGCCTCACTAAGACAAGATCTGACGATGAGTCTTCAGGTGCATTCATTCAATCGTTTCCCCAATTCCTTCCACCCACTCCCTCATCCTTCCCCTCCATCAAGAGATCTCCTGAGCCTCCTCTCACTACCTCCACCAGCCCTCTTCTTAAACTATTACAAGCCGATTACACTCTGAGTGAGACTACACTCTCCCAGGTCCCCAGTGACTTCTTCCTTATCAAAGCTGATGGACTTTCCTAATCCTCTTGGAGCGTCCAACTGCCTGTGACGCTGCAGACCACTCCCTTCTCCTGGAAGCACTATCTAACCTTGGATTTGTCTTCTTGGAGTTTTCTTCTCCCCCGCTGCCTCTCAAGTCTCCTCTACCTCTCATCGCCAAGCTGTGGGGATTGTCCCTCAGGGCTGTTTTGGATCCCCTTCCTTTTCTCGCATCATTCTCTCTCCCTTGGGGAGCTCATCAGCTCCTATGGCTCAGCTACCACCTTTACGTGGATGACTCCCAGATCTATCTCAAAAGCCTGGGCCTCTCACCTTTTCTGTCATCTCACATTTCTTCTCACTTCCAGGAGGGCCTCACTCCCCGGACATCCCACCAACACCTTCTGCTCGATACTCCTGAAACAACTCATCCACTCCCCCCACCTGACTTTCTCATCCCAGTTAACATCACCTTTGGCCTCCCTCTTTCTGAAGCCTGGGGCCTTGGTATTTTTCCTTGACTCCCCAGATCCATCCTTTCCTCTCCCTCCAACGCCCACTATCCTGGCTGTATTGGTCTCCTAACTAGGCTCCCCTGCCTCCGGTCTCTCCCCACTTATTTTTCTAAAACATCCATCTGCCTACACACCCGTACTCTCAAAAACCTTCATTCCTCTCTGAATCAAGAGAAGTCTCACGCACAAATGAATTTAGGACAATCTATCGGCTTTCTCCCTCTTACTTACCCACTCTCTCTACTTTTTTCCAGTTTGCACTGGTCAATCTTGGCAAGAGAACTACTCCCGCTGCCAAAGCCTCACCTCTCCTGTCTTAAGAGAAGCAGTGTGCCTTAGTGGAAAGAGCGCGGCTTGGGAGTCAGAGGACGTGGGTTCTAATCCTGGCTCCGTCACTTGTTGGCTGCGTGGCTTTGGGCAAGTGTCACTTAACGTCTCTGTGCCTCAGTGACCTCATCTGTAAAATGGGGATTAAGACTGTGAGCCCCACGTGGGACAACCTGCTGACCTTCTATCTACCCCAGCGCCTAGAGCACTGCATGGCACATAGTAAATGCTTAACAAATACCATCATCATACCATTAAACCACCTACTCTAACAGTAACCTACTTACTGTACCTTGAGCTCATCACCCTCCATCAGTCAATGGTAATTATTGAGCGCTTACTGTGTGCAGAACACTCTACAGAGTTGGTAGGCGTGTTCCCTGCCCACAAGGCATCACCATCGACCTCCTGCATACCTCCCGCCCTTCCTCCTATCTGGAAATCCACCAGACCTCAGCTCCCTCATCCTTCAAACCCCTTTGGAAATTGCACCTCCTCCAACAGGCCTTCCCCGGGGTTTCTTCTTCTTCCCAATTCAACCGTCCCAACTGCCACCTCAGCGCTTTCTGCGCCACTTCCACCACCACGAGCTCACAACAACCCACTGTATCTCTTTTCCCAGTGATTCACATACATACATACACATTCAGTCAGCACTTATTCATGCAAATAGCCATCTGCCTGTTTTCTTCTTCCTCTTATCTGCAATTGCTTGTGTCTGACTTCCCCCTTGGACTGCCCACTCTGAGAACAGACCGCGCTTTCTATTGTACTGTAGTATATTCGCCCAAGTGTGTAGCTCGTAGTAGAGTGGAAGCAGTCTCTAACCCTTCGTTTGAAGTACCTGCGCTTCAGGTAACTTTGTTCTCAAGATCCCTGCTCAGAGGGCTCAAACATTTTAAACTTGGTAAAGGATGGGGGGCCGGCCTGCTCTCACACCTGCTTCTGGAGGCCTAATTCTTTGGGAGCCTAACTACCTGAAAGGGTGATGGCAAGGGGGTTTATCCAAACAGATCACCCGCACTAAGTGAATCTGGAGAAGCAGCGGGATCTACGTGGCTCAGTGGAAAGAGCCCGGGCTTTGGAGTCAGAGGTCAGGGGTTCAAATCCTGGCTCCCCCAATTGTCAGCTGTGTGACTTTGGGCAAGTCACTTAACTTCTCTGTGCCTCAGTTCCCTCATCTGTAAAATGGAGATTACGACTGTGAGCCCCCCGTGGGACAACCTGATCACCTTGTAACCTCCCCAGAGCTTAGAACGGTGCTTTGCACATAGTAAGCACTTAATAAATGCCATCATCACCACCATCACCTAGTAGATAGAGCCCAGGCCTGAGAGCTGGAAGGACATGAATTCTAATCCCACTCTGCCACTTGTCTTCTGGGTGTGATCTTGGGCAGGTTGCTTCACTTCTCTGGGCCTCATTCACCTCCTCTGTAAAATGAGGGTTAAGACTGTGAACCCCACATGGGACACGGACCCTGCCCGACCTGCTTGTAGCCATCTCAGCGCTTAATACAATGCCTGACACATCATAAGCGCTTGACAAATACCACAATTTATATTACTGTCCATCCAGGATGACATTGTCTATTCTGGACTGCACACTACTAAAATACCAGGACCATACTTACTTTTTCAATAGCTAATAAAACTTCATGAATAAGCTTAATGAATGGTTCCATGACAATAAATGCTCATTTTGATGGATGATCAAACAAACAGCAGCCTTTTATATGACTCCAGTGCTTAAACGCATTTTCTTGTTAAAGTTCATCATTAAGACAATATTTCCATAACCAAAAAATTACTTGCCTTCATATGGTGTATCCGGAGGTCCCGCTATTTCTCCTCTTAATTCTGTAAAATTCTCATCTACAAGATCTACTTTAATTTGATTTTTGCTCGTCTTAAAAATAAACAGAAAATACTGGTATTAGTTAAATCAGCAAACAAATATACAACCTCTATAAAAAATACCACATATAAAACCCACAATTCTTTTGGTGGCACTCCCTATCCAACTTTATATTATAAACATTCCCAAATTCCAGGTCTTTTTCTCCAGAGGAGTATTTACTGGATTTTAGAGCTCCTCCCAGGAGTATACAGTCTGTTCTAGTTAAAACAAGCTTCTCTACTTTTGCTGGCAATCACTGGCTGGTTTCCTATAGTATTTAAGCACAGAAAACAGCTCTGAGATAAAAGGGAATGGACGATGCTATACAAAACAATTTCAAAAAATAGATCAATCATGATATGAATTACACCAAAAGGGACAATGCTGTATTTAATCCAATTATAGTTGAAAAAGATTATTCTGAAGACTGGTTAATTATCATTTTTGGCCAAGTCTCTGAGACTTACTGGCTCAGCAGCAAATACTTTTTTTTTTACTTGCTAGGAAATTCTGAGCACTTTTCAAATTCTACATCTCAACTTAAGTTATAAAAGCTTAGTTATGTTTTCATTTATAAATACACCATTAATACATGACCATGTAATTAGCCCAACACAATTTCTTAAACTTGTAGAAAGCTGTGGTGGCACTAACAGCAACATAAATATTTAGCTTTTCAGTTTTAAGCCCAGTCTGACTGCTGTCTCACTAATCAGCCGGAATTGCTTGGCCCGTTGGTAAGAATATGGGTAGAGACAATAAATTTTGATTTTTAAACACATATATTATATATTGACAGTTTCCTATGATGACTTTCAGTGATCAAGAGATAAGATAATGTTCTGTCATGAGTGAAAAATGGGTTAAAAGACAGAGAAACAAATGGTAAGGCTACAGGGTGACTGTAGTGAAAAGTGACGTTTAAATCATAGTTTTCCCCGGGGAATTCTTGTTAGGAATGATTCTGCCTAACATCCCCATAAATTATGTGGAAGACAGAGCATGTGCTGGGAAACCTCCTTACTTGGGCCCATCAGCTAAAGGTTTTCCAGAAAGTGAAATGCCATGGAAATGGGGACAACTGCTACTCTTCCAAGTATAAATAAATACGACCGCTTGACTGGAAGTCTCCTGAAGCGGAATTTGCCGAAAAGTGGTAGATGAGGTCAAGAAAAGTAAGGGAAAAACAATCCAAACTGCAGCATCATGAGCACAGACCCTGAACTTGCAGGACTTGGGAAAGGGCTTTGAGAATCACTTTCAGCCGTTCGCTAATAATTCACGGCAGCCAAAAGGGCTGATAAAATAACGGCAACATCAAGAAGCGTTTTGAGAATGGAGAGTTTACTATTACCTCTATAAAACAACAGCAAACCCACATGAGAATACTACCGGCAGCTCTGCTCACACCTTAGAAAGGACACCAAACAGGCTCGCATCGTCAGAAGAATGCACCCTCACTCTAGATCATGTGTGCAGTGAAGAAACACTTTATGCACAAATTCAGAAGTTGGACAGACGTGTGAACAACGGATTGAGGCACAGGGAAGATAAGCCACTTCAAACTAGAACTGAAAGAATTTTACAACATGACGCAATAGTCGAACAATAAAATACAGGTGTAGTCACTGAAGCCATGAAAATTAGCTTGTGTCCACAAGCCCAGATGACGTCAAGAAAATTTTTAAATAGGGGGCAAGTGACTTTAGACTACTGCTGCTCACTGCATATCAGGGTCATTATCACTAAGTTCATTCATTCATTTGTATTTATTGAGCACTTACTGTATGCACAGCACTGTATTAAGCGCTTAGTTAAAGGAAACCTTCTAGCTAGTTGGTTGAAAAATATCAGCAAATAAGGCAATCTCTTTGCAATGCTCTATTACTTAGCAAGGAATGAGTGCTACACATTGGGTAGAGAAGAGAAGCAGCATGCTCATATGACAGAGCATGGGCTTGGGAGTCAGAGGTCATGGGTTCTAATCCCGGCTCTGCCGACTGTCAGCTGTGTGACTTTGGGCAAGTCACTTAACTTCTCTGCACCTCAGTTCCCTCATCTGGAAAATGGGGATTAAGACTGTGAGCCCCGTGTGGGACAACCTGATTACCTCGTATCCCCCCAGTGCTTAGAACAGTGCTTGGCACATAGTAGGCGCTTAACAAATGCCATCATCATTATTACTGGGTCTCTCCTTGGTCCAAGAAAAAGCCAAGGAATGTACTGAATGCAAAAATAACACTTCTGGGTATCAAAGAAAATGAATCAGTATTACTGTGATATTCGTTAAGCACTTACTACGTGCCAAGCACTGTACTAAACACTGGAGAAGATACCACAATCAGGTTGGACCCAGTCCCTGTCCCACATGGAGCTCACAGTTTTAATCCCCATTTTACATATGAGGGAACTGAAGCACAAAGTGACTTGCCCAAGGTCACACAGCAGGAAAGTGGTGGAGCTGGGATTAAGAATCCAGGTCCCCTGATTCCCAGGCCTGGGTTCTTCCCACTAGAACATGCTGCTTCTCCAATGTAGCGGCAGGTGAACCTTCTACATTAAATCTACAGTCCGATTTCACATCAGAATTATTCTACCTACAATACTCAGGAAACGTTCAGTGCAACCTAGATTTAATGTCCACCAAACCACATCAACCAAGGTGAACCGATACAGGGTCCACATCAAATACTCTATCAAAAGTCCCTTTCAACCGGTAAAACTTTTTTATGGTATTTGTTAAGCACTGTGTCAAGCACTGTTCTGAACGCTGGGGTAGATACTATTCAATTGGGTTGGACACGACCTCTGTCCCACATGGGGCTCACTGCTTAAGTAATAATAATAATAATAATAGTGGCATTTGTTAAGTGCTTACTATGTGCCAAGCACTGTTCTAAGCGCAGGGGGGGATACAAGGTGATCAAGGTTGTCCCACGTGGGACTCACATTCTTAGTCCCCGTTTTGCAGATGAGGGAACTGAGGCCCAGAGAAGTTAAGTGACTTGCCCAAGATCACAGAGCTGACAAGTGATCTCCCTTCAAAGCCCTACTCCTTTCAAAGCCCTACTGAGAGCTCACCTCCTCCAGGAGGCCTTCCCAGACTAAGCCCCCTCCTTCCTCTCCCCCTCCTCCCCTCCCCATCCCCCCTGCCTTACCTCCTTCCCCTCCCCACAGCACCTGTATATAAGTATATATGTTTGTACGTATTTATTACTCTGTTCATTTATTCATTTTACTTGTACATATTTACTCTATTTATTTTATTTTGTTAGTATGTTTTGTTTTATTGTCTGTCTCCCCCTTCTAGACTGTGAGCCCGCTGTTGGGTAGGGACCGTCTCTATATGTTGCCAACCTGGACTTCCCAAGCGCTTAGTACAGTGCTCTGCACACAGTAAGCGCTCAATAAATACGACTGAATGAATGAAAAGTGGTGGCGGGATTCAAACCCATGACCGCCGACTCCCAAGCCCGTGCCCTTTCCACTGAGCCACACTGCTTCTCAAGTAGGAGGGAGAAGAGCCATTCAATCCCTCTTTGGCAATTAAGGAGACATACACACAGGGAAGTTAAGTGACTTTCCCATGGTCACACAGGAACTGGGATTAGAACCCAAGTCCCCTAGCTCCCAGGCCCGAGACCCCTAGGTCACTGCTTCCCCAGCACCACAACTTCCTGTAGTACTGTACCCATTTTGGTTTGCCTTTCTTAAACTCCCTTTCCCTTTGGAAGGAGGTGCTTTCAAGCCATAAATCAGCTGGAGATGGAAGGCCAACAAGCAGTCTAATTCCACAGGCAAGAATGGGGTCTGAGATCCTTTTTCTGACTCCGAAGTGGTGTTCCGGGGTACTGAATGCGAGCCAGCCCGCGTGCCAAAATGGAAACTGGCATCCCTGACTTCTGCAGCCCCGCCTCCAAATCCACCTTCTAGCTGACCTCCTGATAACTGAGTTCAGGATCAGTAAACAATTAAGACCACCTCATCTGATGGGCTAAAAGCTAACACTTGATAATCAGCTGGAGTTTGATAAAAAGGGTCAACAAGCATGTTGTGGAGAGAATCGGTAGACATAACGGAGTTAGATTTTCTAAAGACCTTCGATATGGTTCCAGACCAGAGGTTTAAAAAAAACAAACGAAATTAAAAAAAAAAACCCTGAGTAATTACAGGACTGGAAGGAATGCTACCACAAATAGAAAAATGCCTGAGAGGAAATAAAAGGCAGAGATAAAGGGTCACTTTTCAGAATAAAGACGTCTGATAGTGGGGGTTCCCTAGTGATCTGTGCTAAGTCCATTTTGTTGAACATCTTCATCAATGTTATGGACAAAGAAATGTACAGTGATATCTCCAGGTTTACTGCTGTCACTAGACTCTTAGATGGTGAAATATCTTGAAAATGGGGATAAAGGTCCAGGAAAGCTGCATGGGCGGCCTGGGTAGCCGAGCCTCAACATGAGCAGTGAATGTGTCTTATAGTGTACTCTCCCGGTGCTTAATACAATGCTCTGCACACAATAAGCGCTCAATAAATACAACTGACTGATTCAACATGAACATGTATTAGGTAATGGCCCCTGGGGAAAAATAAACCAAATAAATCTCTAATAACTACATGACGACGACCTGAGATACTGACCATGAGCCAAAAAAAAAGACACCGACTCCCTCTCCACCCAAATCATTAACATTTTTTAAGCATCGGGCCAATTTGCAGCAGCAAACAAAAAGGCCCACCAAACTGCTGGGAAACAAGAGGTCTGATTTTGACTATGTACTTGATTACCTTTTATCTATCCCCAGTGCTTAATACAGAGCCTGGCACATAAGCAGCACTTAAATACCATTCAAAAAAAAAAATCCAAGGAAAGACTATCCTCTGGTCAAAGGAAATTCTCCTCCAACCTCTCCTAGATTCCCCCGTGGCAGAAGAAAGGAAAGCCTGAATGGGCTTTTCAATCCTTCCGTCACCCCTACCCAAATCCACCGGCTTCTAAAACAGTAAATGTGGTGTGGCCAAAGAATCTATAATGAAAATGATACGGTGTTCCAAGATGGATCCCCGCCCTTAAAAGAAGGGGACTAGAGGAAATAAAATCCCACACTGTTCAAAGTAACAACAGAACCCTGGCACCATGGTTGGAGCCCCCCCCAGACAGCATTAGGACCAAGGGGCACGAGGGCCATGGGGAGATGAACACTCCGGAGACTGATTTCAAATGCAAAACCACTTTCTGGGCAATATGGCCCTACCTAAAGCCTGGTCCGAATCAAGTCAAACTGCTCCCAATCCTCTAAGGGCGGTCCCTCCACTTGGGTAGATCAGCCATGGCACCCATCCCACCACAGGCAATCCTCTGGCTCTCAAATACAAAGGGTGGGAAGGCGCGTCGGCACTGAATTGGCAGCGGCCTCTCTCCCGTTTCCGCTCACTGGCAGCAGACAATGCAGAAAGGATAAAAAGGAGTTTAAGTCTAGATTAGAGATAGATTACAGAAAAATCCCCAAATATTTGGATCGCGTTTTCTAGTTATGCTTTGAGTGTATTCACACACACAACCATATCCCCGGAGTGAGAAATGTATATAAATTTAATATACATATATATATTCATTAACAAGTACCACTACTTGTTAAGGGCACTGTACTAAATGCTGGGGTAAATACACGATAATCAGGTTGAACATAGTCCCCATAGTGTGAAACAGTGTGGCTCAGTGAAAACAGCCCGGGCTTGGGAGTCAGAGGTCACGGGTTCTAATCCCGGCTCCGCCACTTGTCAGCTGTGTGACTTTGGGCAAGTCACTTAACTTCTCCGGGCCTCACTTACCTCATCTGTAAAATGGGGATTAAGACTGTGAGCCCCACGTGGGACAACCTGATCACCCTGTATCCCCCCTCAGCACTTAGAACAGCGCTTTGCACACAGTAAGCGCTTAACAAATACCATCATTATTATTATTATTATTACATAGGGTTCATAGTGAGTCAGAGGGAGGAGGACTGAATCCCCACTTTCCAGATGAGGTAACTGAAGCACAGAAGTTAAGTGACTTGCAAGGTCCCTCCCAGCGGGAGACTCTCCTTTCTCCCTCTAAATTTCTGCCAAACGAGCCCCAGAGAAGGCACAACTGCCAGCCAAAAACAATACTCACACCAAAAAATGGATCCCCAACTTCTCCCTTATTCCTCAGTGTGCTGCTTTACAAAAAAGCCAAGAGGGGAGATATGGGGAGGAAATAGAGCTGTGACCCCTCATAACAACAGGGTGCGAGGACAGAGCTTGGACCACAAGCATTTCACTTTCTCATCTGAGCAAATACCAGCCCTCTGGGCAGCTGCACAACCAATGTCATCTACAATACACTTGGAAATCTACACCAATTTGATTCTTTGGTTGACCAACTATACAACCAGCCTTTTTTCATCACCACAGCACCTACTGTTTTATGTGTTAGGGTATGTACAAAGTAGAAGACCTGACAGAGAGGGGTTTTTTGGGGGGGGAGGGTTGGTTTGGTTTGGATTTCTTGAGAAGGGGAATGCAAACAGGCATACACAAGATAGTCTACATTCAATAGGAATGAAAAAATACAGCTACAACAATTAAAGCGTTCTGGGCGGTTAATGAAACGACCTGAAGAGGAAAGTACAGATTATTCCAGGAGTGCTTTCTAGAGGAGGTGGCTTTTGAGGAGAAGTTATTACTATTAAGTGCCGTGTGGTAAGCACTGGGGTAAATACAAGATAATCAGGTTGGACATAGTCCCTGTCCATACAGAGCTCACAGTCTAAGTAGGAAGGAGTATGATTTAATCTTCACTTTACAGATGAGGAAATGGAGGCATAGAGAAGTTGAGTGACTTGCCCAAGATCACACAGCAGGAGAGTGGAATTAGAACCCAGGTCCTCTGATTCCCAGGCCTGTGCTCTTTCCACTAGGCTACACCACTTTTTTGAAGAGTGGGAGGCAGTGGTTTAGGGGCTACAAGATGGGAAGGGGGTTTCATGTGGAGCAAGGGAGGAAGGAGGATGAGGAAGGCGGACAGTGGATTGAGGACAGGAGAGTGGACAGCAAAGTAC
Source organism: Tachyglossus aculeatus (assembly GCF_015852505.1). Classification (NCBI taxonomy): domain Eukaryota; kingdom Metazoa; phylum Chordata; class Mammalia; order Monotremata; family Tachyglossidae; genus Tachyglossus; species Tachyglossus aculeatus. Next base: position 17,609,861 of record NC_052075.1, on the reverse strand, counting down.
AGCTAGCTAAGAGGTGAGCTTGGGAGAAGGAAAGAATGTGAGTTGGGATGAGTAGAAAAAAAACGAAAAGGCATCTCCCCACCACCACTCACCGAAGCGACATAATGCCACATGTTCCTTATGCGTTCTCATTTTTATTTTCCTCATCTTTTCTTCCTATTTCTTGCAGGCCTACTTATCTTTAATGGGAATATACATAAATGGTCGATTTATATAGACTTCAAGCATGTGTTTAAAAATAACAGAGAATGGATATAAGGAATTTGATGGGGTTGTCGGTGTGAATAGCACTTCATATGTGGTTAGGATCGACAATTTATTCTCTTTTTAATGGCAGGAAGAAGGGAATTGTGAAGATGAGCGGAGATGGGGAGCTGTAATGGAAGATCCTGCTGTCAGGATCACTGCAGAAAGGAAACGAAATAGCTGAAAAGCTGGAGGAATGGAATGAAGCTTGGCGATTCACAAATCCCCACTCAATCCCCATCCAAGGGGCCTCTGACCCAAGCCACAGTTCAGGTGTTCATCTCAAGCTTTAAATCGGGGCTGATGGGGGGAGATCTCTTTCCACCTCTAGCCATGACAGAGCTGGGGCGCCCGGCAACGAGAAGATGACTACGAGATTGAAAGCTTTTTGAGGGCAAGGATCTTGTCTACTAACTCTAGTAGAGTGCTCTGCACAGAGTGAGGGCTCAATAAATACAACTGATGAGTGCACGTCAGGAACCTCGACAGAGGCTGAATCTGAGAAGTACAGACAGAAACACAGATTATGCACCTAATCGATCAATTTTATTTACTGAGCTTCTGCTGCGTGTAGAAAACAGTACTAATCGTTGGGAAGGGTCCAATTCAGAGTCGGTAGACCTGTTCCCTGCCCACAATATTACCACCTAGGGTAGAGACACATGTTAATATAAACAAATTACGGATACGTATGATCATATATCTAGACTGTGTTGTGGGGCTGAGGGAGGGGTGAATAAAGGATGAACATCCAGTTGCAAGGGTGACACACGAGGGATTGGGAGAAGAGGAAATGAGGGCCTAGGTGGGGAAGGCCGATTAATAAGGTTTACAAAGGTGAGGAGAGGGATCGTCAGTAACAGTAATAGTCTGGGAGTGGAAAGCACAGCCCATCAGAGCATGGCACAAACTTTGTCTCATCCTCTGTTTCTAGACTGCCTCTGTGCCACATGGAGTCGGTGAAATAAGACTTTCCTACCCAGGCACGTGGTTTCCCCGCTGCCGAGGGATTTTGAACATGGCTAATGCTGTCAGACCCACTTTTGTGATGTGCCCCAGGGAGACATAGACCAGAATGAATGATACTTCAGGATATGACTTGACACCTGTCCACATAATTTGTTTTGTTGTCAGTCTCCCCATTCTAGACTGTGAGCTGGGTAGGGACCGTCTCTATATGTTGCCAACTTGTACTTCCCAAGTGCTTAGTACAGTGCTCTACACACAGTAAGCGCTCGAAAAATACAACTGAATGAATGATTGTGGGCATGTCCCTGAGCAGTATGAAAGGAAGGGTGGGTCTCCCGGCCTGATGTGCAGACCTATTGCAAGCAAAAACATGTTCACATGTTTGCTGTCTGTCTCCCCCTTCTAGACTGTGAGCCCGTTGCTGGGTAGGGACTGTCTCTATATGTTGCCGAATTGTACTTTCCAAGCGCTTAGTCCAGTGCTCTGCACACAGTAAGCGTTCAATAAATACGAATGAATGAATGAAATCAAATCACATGCTCAGATCAAATCATGGGAAATTACACCTGCTAATCCCCCTGGCAATGGGGATAAGTTATTTAGTGGGGTGCAGAACTATTATTACAAGTAACCAAAAGTAGACAATCGGAGCGAATCATGGAGATTGAAAACCCTAATTCCTTCAGCCATGGGGACAAGTTATTTAGAGAACAAGTTGATGGCCTAACGTAGTGATTTGGGCTCTAGGGTAGCGCTTTTAGACCGCCATGGATTTCCTCACTCAAGTGTACCTGACTACAGCCTACAGCTGTCCCTTCACTGCCATGACCAGGTTGGCTGTAGAGCATGCCATGCAGTTCTCTGGCCTCATCTTCTGCCATCTGTCTGCTGTGTGGCCTTGGGAAAGTCATTTAACTTCTCTGTGCTTCAGTCACCTCATCTGTAAAAAGGGGATTAAGACTGTGAGCCCCAGGTGGGACCCGGACTGGGTCCAACCTGATTACCTTGTATCTACCCCAGCACTTAAAACAGTGGCTGGGACATAGTATAGTAAGTGCTTAAATAACACAAAAATCTTCCAAAGGCAAGTGAGTCCTGAGCTCTGCAGGCACTGGATTTACAGTGGCTCTTTCTGGCACTCTATATCCCAGAGGGATTATGGAATGCGGAGCTGGGAGATGAGTAATCTCAAGGCTGTTTGACTGGGAAGATCGACCAGTACCCTGGGGTGGAGTCTGACTGGTGAAGTCAAATTGCCGTAGTGGGCTGCTATAAGCAGTTCGTTGATGAGACTCTAGCTGTGGGGTAAAAGCCCACAGCCCTTTATTCTTGACGTTATCTGAGCCCAGGGTGGGTCTTCCTAGTTATCTTGTTGTGGTTAGGGTGGAAGAAGGTAGACTCTGCCATTATGATATGTCTTCAGCTGTTTTCTTCACAAATGTCACCCCAACTACCTACTCTATCGTTTCAATGGTACCTGCCTGCACCTGTTCAATAGATCCGTCAAGGAATGAGTATGAGGAAATTATCCTCGGTTTCACCTCAGTCAACTCCCTGGAGTCACCATAACCTATACTCATTTCCCATGGTGGCCGAGGGTTCTCCCCCTCTTAACCGGCACCTTTACATTTTTGGTTGAGGGTCCGGTCGTGGGGAATCCCTTTATGGACGACTTGGGAATCCCTGTGCAAACTCTTTCTGTCTCTGGGTACCGACAGTGTCAAGCCCCCTAGGTAGAAAAAGGCTGCCATTTGCTCTGGGTCCATCTCCCTATGGATCACAAGGTAGAAGGGAGGGTGGACATAGAGGGCAACAACACATCTTCCCCAGGAGCAGCAAGAGAAGCTTAATCAATTTTCTGTCTGGTCCAGGGCTAATCTGTATTTTGGGAGAGGACTGGAATCGTCAATTTAGATGCCTCCTAACCACAATGAACGGCACAACTCCTCAGTGTCATCATCGGAAGGTGGGGAGCTGCCTGTTCAGCATTTCTTGAGCAGTGCTGTGGGGGCAATGAGACCATATATTCACCAATCTTTAGGAAATGTACGGGGATCGGACTATTGATTGAGTTGGGCTGTTATGATGTGTACCCCGCCCTAGGCAATTGCTTCCCATGGGCTGCCATCAGGCAGATCGCCAGGTGATTACACTACACTGCTACTCCCTGAAGGTCCCAGCATTTACTGTAGGAGGGAGGGGAAGGAGCAAGATGGGGGAAAAGAGGGAAATATGGGAAAAGGATTCACTCCTTGGAAACAGGTGGGCCCTTCTCTCCTCCACACCTCAACTTGTGGGGGATAGTTTGGTGGTATTGGACAGCCAATGAGGCTTCCCTTAAAGGTTTTTTGGGTGTTTTTTTTTCTATTTTAGTTTTAGATGACAACTAAGTCATGACAGCCTCCTTTGGCTACTGCTACGGACAGCCACCTGAGAGTGCCTGACGGAAGGGAACATTCCCTGTCATTTCCCTGGACAGAGGTATGGGCAGACAGGGTGACCAGAGGATCCAATGGAAGGAGAGCCCTCAGTTTACTCTGCTGAATGCAGCGTGGCCCAGCTGAAAAAGCACGGGCCTGGGAACCACAGGGCTTGGGTTCTAATCAGGACTCCACTACTTTCTTGCTGTGGGACCTTGGGCAAATCACTTCACTTTTCTTCACCTGTAATACGGGAATACAATATCTGCTCTCACTTCCACTCGGACTGTGAGCCCCACATGCGACAGGCTCCGTGACCAACCTGATTAACTTGCATCTACCCCAGAACTTAGTACAGTGATTGGCGGAGAGTAAGCATTTAACAAATTCCACAATTATTATAAAGAATATGAAAAGGGGCAGAGAGGACGGAGGGAGAGAGTATAAAATTGAACAGATGACTTGGCTGCCTTTGACACTGTGGACCACTCTTCTTCTGGAGAAGCAGTGTGGCTTAGTAGACAGAACATGGGGCTGAGAGTTGGAAGGACCTGGGTTCTAATCCCAGCTCCGCCACATGTCTGCTCTGTGACCCTGGGCAAGTCACTTCACTTCTCTGGGCCTCAGTTACCTCCTCTGTAAAATGGGGATTAAGACTGTGAGCCCCATGTGGGACAGAGACTGTGTCCAACCTGGTTACCTTGAAATTAACCCAGTGCTTACAGCAGTGCTTAGCACATGGTAAATCACTTAAGTACTATTATTACTATTATGGAAACATTATCTAACCTTGGTTTTCCCTGACACAGTTCTCTGGGGATCCTCTCTGGCTGCTGCTTTTTCTCTTTCTCTGGCCCATCCTCTGCCCTCACCCTCTAACTGTGCATGTCCCTCAAGGCTCTATTCTGAGTCCCCTTCTCTTCTCCTTTACTCTCATTCCCATGGCTTCAATTACCACCTCTGGGCAGATGAATCCCATATCTACCTTACTAACCACAACCTCAAACCTCCTCGCAATCATCTGCCTCCAAGATTTCTCTAAATGAATGTCCTTCTAGCATCTCAGGCTCAATGTGTCCAAAACTAAACTCATATTCTCTACCATCAAAGTTTCCTATCACTCCTACCATCACCACAATCCTCTCCATGCCGGAAATCCTGGCACTTCCCTTGACTCCTCACTCTCTTTTCATCTTTCTCCCTCTTCCCCGCCCCCACCTCCCCACCACCAGAGTCTGTAGACACACTCCCAGCCCTCAATGAGTTTACAGTCTAGAGGGGGAGACAGACATTAATAATTTATAATAAATCATTTAAAGATATGTGCCAAAGTGCTGTAGGGTTGGGGTAAATGTCAAATGTCTGAAGGTCACAGTTCAAGTCTATAGACACAGAAGGGAGAGCAAGCCGGGAAAAGCGGGCTTAGTCAGGGAAGGCCTCATGGAGTTAAGACCTTAATTGTGCTTTTGAAGGTAGAGAGAGTGTGGTGGTCTGGTGCATATGGACGGGGAGGGAGTTCCAGGCTAGGGGGAGGATGTGGGAAAGGGGTCAGCAGCAAGATAGACAAACTGAGGGCACAGTAAATAAACTGGTGCCAGAGAAGCAGAGTTTGTGAGCTGGCTGACTGGAAGACTTGAGGGCTTACTGCAAAGAGAGAAGAGGGGATGAGACTTGAGTCACTGGGTCCTAACTGGTACAGTCCAGGCTCTAATCGCTCAATGGTATTTACTGAATGCTTACTACGTGCAGAGCACTATAGGGTGGACAAGTGGATAGAGCACAGGTCTGGGAGTGAGAAGGACCTGGGTTCTAATCCTGCCTCTGCCACTGGACTGGTGTGACACCTTAGGCAAGTCACTTCACTTCTCTGGGCCTCAGTTACCTCATCTGTAAATGGAGATTAAGATTAGGAGCCCCAAGTGGGACATGGGCTGTATCCAATCTGATTAGCCTATATCTACCCCAGTACTTAGTATAGTGCCTGGCACATAAGTGCTTAAATATCTTTTTTTAAAAAAAATAAAAAAGCAAGGAGTCCCAAGCAAGGGAGTGGGAAGAGGAGAGCAAGGTTTTGTTACAATTCCCTAGTGTGATGAATATTAGTTACAGTTGGAACTTTCAATGGGGGTTTATTTTCATTAGCAGAAAATATTCTGTTTAGTCTTTCTTTTAGATTTTGAGTGGTGACCAAGGACTAAGGTGTCCGTCTACCCTAAATGCTCTGAAATTAAAAAGGAGGGGATTGTTTTTCCTATTTTGGGGTCTAGAAAGAAATGTAATCCAACAATTTCAATGGCACTCAACAGTCCACACTAATTGGAGGGTGCCATGGCGCCTGAATGAAAATGTACTCAATTCATTTCTCTAAGACGACAAAAAATCATCTTTGAAAACCCTAGACTGGCTGAGCTGGATTTCCACAACAAATTTAGAATCATTCAACTCCTTGCGAATGGATTTCCAGTCAGCAGCCAATCTAGATCCATTCACCGGTAGAAAGAGTAAATACCCCCTTGGGAAACGGATTCAGTTCATTTGTGGAAGAAATCCATGTCGCTTTATAAAGAACCTAAAAGCACTGAGCTTAGACTTGTCTTTCTACCCTACATGTAGGTTTCTGACATCACTGCACACAAATGCACGCATCTGGGTACATGAGTTAATGGGAGGGCCTCTGTGGATCTGAGTAGCAAGGTCTCCAGGGATTTTTTGCAGGAATGGGAAGACAAGAAAAACTGAGATGATGAAAGCCTTAAAGTGGTGTGGACTTCAGGGAGAGTGGCAAAGATATCTGTGTGAGTGATTGAGGCGGGGGCAACGTTAAAGTGTTGCATTTGAAATAGTCATCAAAATTGAACTTTTTAATTTGGGTGTTTTGCTAGGAAAAGGTATTTCTCCATTCTGAATAATCAGATTTTAAGGGTTAGTTTTAAATCCAAGGGCACTTAAATTTTTGCATCAAAGCCACACATTCCCCAGAGCCTAGAAGAGTGCCACACACAACTTGCCATCAGGATGTTGTCAACTGTACATTCAGGTAGCCGTACAAGAGTAAAAAAAAAAAAAAAATGCTTGAGCGCGCAACATGAAAATTACATTTTATCCTCCAATCAAGCTGCCTATGGCAGCTAGAAAAATACCCATATGCTGAACCCAGCACTATAAGCAAAGTTTCTGTACTGGTTCAACCAGTGCATCTTTGGAGTTTTAAAAAAGCACTTACACCATTAGATCAGAGAAGAGCTAACTGGAAGCAAGGTCCCCTGGGGAGGCGAAAGGGAGATCTGGAACCCATCTGAGTGAGCCAGGTCTCTCCAGTGGCTCTGAAGATTTGCAACTCCGGCCTTCCTCACAGGAAGGATACTTAATTGATAGCTGAGCAAGCTAAAAAACACCTTCAAAATTATTCACAATATCCATAAAGAGGATGAAAAGCTGATAAGCATTTCTAGGGTGAACCTAAACCTAGGGCCCTGCAACTTCACTTCACTGCCCCTCCCAGAATAGCTCTTGAAAAATTCCTACTGGAGACTTTTGCCAAGGCTCAGATTCTAGTTGTAGCTTCTTTCACTTTTATCTTGGAGCTGGAACCAGCAGGACTTTCCATCGACTGAGAAAGTTGGACACCTAATCTATTAAGAAACTACCTGTAATGCCTTCAAATCTACCGCCCCTCCCTAGAACCTCTTCTCCCTTCTAGCCAGTAATCCTGTAGTACAAATTTTGCTATCGCCCTTCCATCCCATCTCAGTTCAAGTTTAGTTTGTAACAGTGCTAATCTGATTCAGAGGAAAACCAACACAGTCGAAATGAGTGGGAAAACCTTCCTTTTCGGGTACTAAAAAAAAAAAATGCAGGAGGAGAATCCTGCTCATTCACAAGATCTGTGGACATTTAGATGTTGGCTAAGCTGGAGGAAAACTGGAATTCAGTATGTGCAGAACAAATGAAATTTCAAAACCATAATCCAAAATCAAAGTGCGGCAACACTCCACCAACTGGGCAGATTGAAGAAAGGCCTCGAGGGAGGAAAACTAACCCGGATTAGTTCTTCCAAATTATCTGATGGTCCACGTAAGCACAGGACCAGCACTCCCAATGGGATGGAAACATTTCTTGCTTGTAGACAAAGCCTGCCACCCCTTACTGTTAGAGTCATTTAGGATTTACAGTTTATAGATTCCACTTGTGTGGCCGTTGTAATGGCAAAAACTCTGCCGGTCTCCACAACTACTTGCGGGCCTTTCCTTTTGTTTTGATGCTGCTCTGTCAGTGTGTTGCCTTAGTGAATTCAGTGACACCCTCTGGCTCTGAAACGCCTGGTGCACTTGGTTCCCTGTTTAGATTGATCCTCAGTCTGCAGTGAAGCAAGTGACAATTATTAGCATGCTTTCTTGAGGGCGGGGGTGGGAGGGAGAGTGTGCCTTGAAGGGAGCATCATCTGCTCAAAGCAATTCTTAGGCACAGTGCTTTGAACACAGTATATGCTCAATGCACATGATAATGACTGAATTGAATGACAGCATCAACAGCATTCTGACTCCTAGGCCCATTGTTCTATTAAAGCAGCATGGCTCAGTGGAAAGAGCCCGGGCTTTGGAGTCAGAGGTCATGGGTTCAAATCCTGACTCCGCCAATTGACAGCTGTGTGACTTTGGGCCAGTCACTTAACTTCTCCGGGCCTCAGTTCCTTCATCTGTAAAATGGGGATTAAAGACTGTGAGCCCCCGGTGGGACAATCTGATCATCCTGTAACCTCTCCAGCACTTAGAACAGTGTTTTGCACATAGTAAGTGCTTAATAAATGCCATTATTATTATTATTATCATCCACTACACCATGCTGCTTTCCTCCTGCCTTCAGGACATCTCTACTTGGATGTCCTGCAGACACCTCAAATTTAACACGTCCCAAACAGAGCTCTCCAAAATTACCAATTACCTCCTAGCCAAGTCCAGTAGGCTCTACTCCTCCCTCAACACCACCAGTGATATTTTTGAGCGGTTGCTGTGTGCAGAACACCGTACTAAGGGCATGGGAGAGTACGATACATCGGAGTTGGCAGGCGAGTTCCCAGCTGGGAATTTCCAGTCTTCTTCTTGACCTCTCAGTTTTCCTGGACACCAAGGCCCAACCTGCTCTCGGTTTGCCGAGTAATCCTTTAGTTTCTCTGCTGTCTCCTCTTCCACTTCTCCTGTAAATCTCTATCCCCTTTAAGCACTCTATAGCCACCCCACCCTCAACCCCCCAGCACTTATGCACCTACCTATAATTTATGTTTCATGTTTGCCTCCCCCTCAAGACTGTAGGCTCCTTGTGGGCAAGGGAAACGAGTCAACCAACTCTGTTTCATTGTATCTCCCAAGTGCTTAGGATGCTACTCTACACACAGTAAGTGCTCAATAAATACCAATGACTGTCCTGAGCACCTTTCTTTACCCCAGGGGTGCTCAATGTGTCCTCTGCAGACTGAGTGTGCCCCACTTGGCTGAAATGCAGTAAAGCCTCTTTGACCCAACTAGCCAACAGGCATCAACTATGAGATCACGAGGCCTAGGCAGAATCAATATGTGGTTTGACGGAAAACCTCTCACAGTCCTCAAAAATCGTTCAATCTGTTGTAAATGCCAGTATTCTGGCCAACTTTCATTCATTCAGTCGTATTTACTGAGCGCTTACTGTGTACAGGGCATTGTACTAAGCGCCTGGGAAGTCCAAGTTGGCAACATATAGAGACGGTCCCTACCCAACAGTGGGCTCACAGTCTAGAAGTTTGCTCCTCGCTGATCAACAGCTAGCGCTGGGCTAGTGACTCTCCTCTTTGGGACAGTAGATTAAACTGCTTTTAAACTTAACACTGCTACAAAAAAAAATCCACATTATCGATCAGCTAGCAGCCTACAATTATCAATAAAATGATGCCTGAGGCTCCGCACACACATGAATTTCTGGTCGTATGTGACTCACTTCTGAAAAACTTTGGATGTGCCCGCTCTACATTCAATCTTTTGGACTCAACTGTCACCTCTAAATCTACATCTAGCCCTGACCACCCCCGCGGCCGTCCAATCCCACAACTCCTCTTGGATGGCCTTTCAGCTTACCTAAAACTGAACCTGTTAACTTCTCTCCCAAACCCTCCCCTCTTCTCTTCTTTGCACCTACCTCGACCCTACAGCGCTTCTGTACATATCCATAATTTGTTTACATTAATGTCAGTCTTCCCTTCTAGACGGTGGCTCATCGTGGGCAGGAAATGCTGTCTACCAACTCTTATACTGCAGCCTCCCAAGCGCTTACTGCAATTGCTGGGCACACAGTACACGCTCAATAAATGCCACTGATTGAGTTTTGACTTCCCCATCGCTGCTTACAAGATGTTCATCACCTTGTCACTTAAGTCCACAAACTTGATGTCGTCCTCGATTCCTCACTATCATTCCGCTCCCAAATCTATCTACTGCTAGAACTTGGCAATTTTTCCTTAAAAGTGTTTAGTGGATCTGCTCTGTCCGTTCCATCAACAGAACCACTCCCCCGATTTAAGGGCGGTCCATGCTCCATGCTGCTACCCTTAAGGGAAGCTTCCTGACGCAGAATCCCCCACCTCAAAACCCTCCAATGACTTTCCATCCTCCTTCACATCCAACAAAGACCGTTTACCCTCCCACTACCCCAGCTGCATATTTCACTTCCTCCAGGCATCCTCCCCAAACTGTTCGCCACTCGCATCTCACCCTCCAACCCGAGGCCTGGAGCTCCCTTCTCCATAAGGGAAGCAGCGTGGCTCAGTGGAAAAAGCCCGGGCTTTTGAGTCAGACGGAGGTCATGGGTTCAAATCTCGGCTCCGCCACTTGTTAGCTGTGTGAGTTTGGGCAAGTCACTTAACTTCTCTGTGCCTCAGTTACCTCATCTGGAAAATGGGGATTAAGACTGTGAGCCCCACGTGGGACAACCTGATCACCTTGTAACCTCCCCAGCGCTTAGAACAGTGCATTGCACATGGTGCTTACTAAATGCCATTATTATTATTATACAACAGGCTCCCCTCCCCATCCTCAAAGTCCCCTGACAACCCTACTCCAACTAATTATTAGCACCTGGATTCTTATCTCTTCAGCCACCTCAGGCGGGGGTCGGGGTGGTGGGGTGGTGGTGTGTGTGTGTGTGATGCATGCGTGCATGTTGGATGTTGCAATATCTCACCTAATATATGCTCCTTATTAAATTAATAATACATTTTAAAAGGAATTCAATTGATGGCTTTGAATCTTACTGAAGACTACGTGTGTACAAAGTAGGAAAACCACAAGTGTTTCCATAAAAATACACGCTGAAATTGAAATATATCTAAATATGCCATCTTGAGGGGGTTTTTTTGAGATTCACTCATTATCGCTCCCCATACGGGCTGTATTTTTGCAGGCAGAGCCACAACCCTACAGGGGCTGATCTCCTCTCTAAGGCATGCACACAAAATAGAACAAAGCCAGGGTAAAAACAACAGTCCCTTGGGAGTGACTGCCTGTGGAAAATGGAACTTCTTGGGATCATGCTAATTAAGCATGTGGGATAAGTCTAACTACAACTGTTTTAACCAGAAGAGCTTATAGAAAATATGGCAAAAAATACAGCAATATCCATCCACGCCAATCTTAATTCCTAGCCAACCCTAGAACCCTCCTCACAACTTTTGACCCTGGTAATCACAAGTACAGAGTTTTCTGGGTAGCTGGAGCTGAATAAAGTGCTACACCTAAGGACTTATTTGAAGTCAGCGACCATCTGAAAAATAAGAGATAATCTACGCAGGGAGGTGTGAGGTAGAAGAGATGATAAAATGATGTAATTGTGGTAGTAAGAGCTGTGCGCTCCACGACTAAACCAAAGAGATCAAAAACATACATAAGCTATAAGCTCGTCTCTAGACTGTAAACTCGTTGCGGGGAGGGAATGTGTCTTTTAGGTGTGCTGTACTCTCCTAAACACTTAGTACAGTGCCCTCCACACAGTAAGTGCTCAACAAATACGATTAACTGATTTCCGAAGTGCAAATACACGGATATTTCAAAGTCTAATTTTAACAAGTGCCAACAGTTTCACATGAAACATTGACGTTTGTCTACTTGCAACAAAAGTAATGGTGGGTGGAGTTCTGAGGCCAGAAAGAAGCAAACTGAGTCTTTGGTTGTAGAATCCAGGGCAGTGGCACACGGACCTTTTTGGGACCCCACTAGCTAATGATGACTCCTATGACTCAGGCTGTCTTATAACAAAATGGGACAGTAAATTATTAAATGATGGCATTTATTAAGCGCTTACTATGTGCCAAGCACTGTTCTAGCTCTGCCTAGGAACCCTGACATCAGCGGGGGGCAAGGCAGACCATTCTATCTGGCAAAATAGGTCCCACATATGACTTAAATGGTGTTAAGTGTCCTGCCGCTTTGCATTTGGATTCACTTCTGACATCTCCCATTTCCAGCCCCGGCTTCTGCCCTGGGTCCCCAATGCACTTCCGTGCCAATCTGTCCTTGGTGGGAGAGCAAGATGAGAACAGGCTTCAACCCAGATCTCCAATCAGGCTTCCTAATGGCAGACGGAGTTTAGGCCGACCCACTTCATCCCTGCGCATCTCCCTCCTCCTCCTGTTTCAGGCCTCCTCGGGACAAAGCACCCCGTCAGAGAACTCATTAAAAGCAGTGTGGCCTAGTGGATAGAACAAGGGCCTGGTTCTAATCCCAGCTCCCCTACATGACTGCTGGGTGACCTTCGGTGAGTCACTTAACTTCTCTGGGCCTCAGTTAACTCATCTGTAAAATATGGGACAGGGACTGTGTCCAACCCGATTACCCTGTATCTACTCCAGTGCTTAGAACATGGCTTGGCACATGGTAAACACTTAACAAGTAGCGTTATTATTATTATTAATAACAATAATAATAATAATCCCAACTCCGTAACTTGTCTGCTGTGTGACCTTGGGCTAGTCACTTCACTTCTCTGGGCCTCAGTTACCTCATCTGCAAAATACGAATTACGACTGTGAACCCTGTGTGGGAGAGGGATTATGTCCAATCTGGTAACTTGTATCTACCCCAGAGCTTAGTGCAATGCCTGGAACATAGTAAGTGCTTAACAAATGCCATAAAAAGCAAACAAACAAAAAAAACCCAAAACACCAAAGGTAACATTAAGTCCATTTGCACTTCTTTGGCAACAAGGGTCAGCACTCAATGAGGCAAACCAGGCAACCGTGCCATATTGGGTACTCCAAACTCATCCAGAAGTTACGACAGGCCCCTCCTCCCAACCTCAGCCAGGTTTGGGGCCAGTTTGGGGCCAGGCTGAGCCCCAATTCAGGAAGCACCGAAGCCAGAGCAGTATCCAGTAGATCCAAGAGCAGTGCAAGAAGATATAAAAAGTTGCAAAAAATTGTGGAATAGGGACACGGCCCAGGGTCGATGCTCCATCTGCCTTGGCCAAAACAGCATACCATGACAATTTCCACCACGTGTCCCCCTCGCCCCTTACAATGGATGGCAACAAAAGATTGCAAAGATCTTTTTGACCCAAGCTAGGGCAAGCACAAGCCTTCCTTCTGTATAGCGGCTCGCATAACCTACTTGACTATTTCAGGGGCACCTACCGTCAACGCCCAGCAACAGAGAAGCAGCAGGTAAGTGATTAACTACCCACTGTTGGGTAGGGACTGGCTCTATATGTTGCCAACTTGTACTTCCCAAGCGCTTAGTACAGTGCTCTGCACACAGTAAGCGCTCAATAAATACGATTGATGATAATGGACAGTGGATAGAGCACAGGCCTGGGAATCAGAGGACCAGGGTTCTAATTCCTGGCTCGGCCACTTACCTGTTGTGTGACCTTGGCGCATCACTTAACACCTGTATAGATATATTATATTACCCGTATATATGTATATATGTTTGTATGTATTTATTACTCTATTTTATTTATACACATTTATTCTATTTATTTTATTTTGCTAATATGTTTTGTTCTCTGTCTCCCCCTTCTAGACTGTGAGCCCTCTGCTGAGTAGGGAGCATCTCTATATGTTGCCAACTTGTACTTCCCAAGCACGTAGTACAGTGCTCTGCACACAGTAAGCGCTCAATAAATGATTGAATGAATGAATACCTCTGCGCCTCAGTTCCCTCATCTGTAAAATGGGGATTCAACATCTGTTCTCCCTCCTACTTAAACTGTGAGCCCGCTGATTGTCTTGTATCTACCCTAGTGCTTAGTACATAGGAGACATAATGAAATAAGTGCTTCCCTGGGGCTTCGCTTTATTTTGTATTCATTTGGTTGGAGGGCCTGGGGCGCGGGGAATGAAACCCTTTTAGACGGATCTAGTGTTAATAATAATAATAATAATAATAATAATAATGGCATTTGTTAAGCGCTTACTATGTGCAAAGCACTGTTCTAAGCGCTGGGGAGATACAAGGTGATCAGGTTGTCCCATGTGGGGCTCACAGTCTTAATCCCCATTTTACAGATGAGGGAACTGAGGCTCAGAGAAGTTAAGTTACTTGCCCAAGGTCACACAGCAGACATGTGGTGGAGCCGGGATTCAAACCCACAACCTCTGACTCCAAAGCCCAGGCTCTTTCCACTGAGCCACGCTGGGGCTTGCCCAACTGGGCCATGATTTTGCTGGTGGGCTCAAAATAACAATAATAATAATATAATGATGGCATTTATTAAGCGCTTACTATGTGCAAAGCACTGTTCTAAGCGCTGGGGGAGATACAAGGTGATCAGATTGTTCCACAGGGGGCTCACAGTCTTCATCCCCACTTTACAGATGAGGGAACTGAGGCCCAGAGAAGTTAAGTGACTTGCCCAAAGTCACACAGCTGACAAGCGGCAGAGCCAGGACTTGAACCCATGACCTCTGACTCCAAAGCCCGGGCTCTTTCCATTGAGCCACGCTGCTTCTCAATAATGGTGGCATTTATTAAGCGCTTACTGTGTGCAAAGCAGTGTTCTAAGTGCTGCGGAAGTTACAAGGTGATCGGGTTGTCCCACAGGGGGCTCACAGTCTTCATCCCCATTTTACAGATGAGGTAACTGAGGCCCAGAGAAGTTAAGTGACCTGCCCAAAGTCACACAGCTGACAACTGGCAGAGCCGGGATTTGAACCCTTGACCTCTGACTCCAAAGCCCATGCTCTTTCCACTGAGCCACGCTACTCAGTGTCACCTCGGTAAAAAGGAATGAAGAGTGGAGAAGGGAAGGTGGTTGGGCAGAAATGACTACGTTTCAGTTTCCGGTGGTTTCCCTTACTAGGGCCGAGCCTGCCACCATCATCAATCGTATTTATTGAGCGCTTACTGTGTGCAGAGCACTGTACTAAGCGCTTAGCACATCAGTAACTCCCACACGCCGGAAGAAGCAGTTGCAAGAGTGGATCCCTTGGCTGGGAGAATCTGGTATTCGGATAAGACCTTGACCCTCGTGGGAAAAGTATTCCTCATGAAGTACAAAAACAGAAGTCCGGGCTGTACTTTCCTGCCTCTTCGGAACATTTCGTAATAATAATAATAATGATGGCATTTGTTCAGTGCTTACTATGTGCAAAGCACTGTTCTAAGCACCGGGGAGGATACAAGGTGATCAGATTGTCCCACGTGGGGCTCACAGTCTTCATCCCCATTTTACAGATGAGGGAACTGAGGCACAGAGAAGTTAAGTGACTTGCCCAAAGTCACACAGCTGACAATTGTTGGAGCCGGGATTTGAACTCATGACCTCTGACTCCCAAACCGGTGCTCTTTCCATTGAGCCACGCTGCTTCTCTTCTTCCACCTTCTTTGTTCACCAGAGCAGCTACTTGAGGCTCGTGCTACTCATCATCATCATCATCATCATCAATCGTATTTATTGAGCACTTACTATGTGCAGAGCACTGGACTAAGCGCTTGGGAAGTACAAATTGGCAACATATAGAGACAGTCCCTACCCAACAGTGGGCTCACAGTCTAAAAGGGGAAGACGGAGAACAAAACCAAACATACTAACAAAATAAAATAAATAGAATAGATATGTACAAGTAAAATAGAGTAATAAATATGTACAAACATATATACATATATACAGGTGCTGTGGGGAAGGGAAGGAGGTAAGAAGGGGGGGATGGAGAGGGGGACGAGGGGGAGAGGAAGGAAGGGGCTCAGTCTGGGAAGGCCTCCTGGAGGAGGTGAGCTCTCAGTAGGGCCTTGAAGGGAGGAAGAGAGCTAGCTTGCCCAGCGGGCTTATGTTGTGATGAGCACTGGCATCCCCGCTTGCAGACTCAATGTCTTCCAGGACCTTTGTTTTCCAAACTGGGTGTTACTGCATGTAAAGTATCCTTGTTATGGGCAGGGAATGTGTGTCTGCTAATTCCGTTGTACTCTCCCAGGTGCTTAGTACAGTGTTCCGCACATAGTAAGCGCTCAAAAAATACGATTGAGGGTAAGGGAGACTGGCTGAACTGATGAAACAAGCAGCGTGGCCTACTGGAAAGCCCACTGTTGCGTAGGGACTGTCTCTATATGTTGCCAACTTGTACTTCCCAAGCGCTTAGTACAGTGCTCTGCACACAGTAAGCGCTCAATAAATACGACTGATGATGATGATGGAAAGAGCACAAGCCGAGGAATCAGAGGGAGGGCAAGGGCTCTAATTCTCCTTCTGCCAGTTTCCTTCTGTGTGACCTTGATGGAATCACTCAACTTTCTGTGACTCAACTTCCTCCCCAGGAAAATGGGGATTCAATGCCCGTTCTCCCTCCTACTTAGACGTGAGCCCCGTGTGGGACAAGGGACGGTGCCTGCCTGATTAACTTGCATCGTGGCTCAGTGGAAAGAGCACGGGCTTTGGAGTCAGAGGTCATGGGTTCGAATCCCGACTCCACCACATGTCCGCTGTGTGACCTTGGGCAAGTCACTTACCTTCTCTGAGCCTCATCTGTAAAATGGGGATTAAGACTGTGAGCCCCACGTGGGACAACTTGATCACCTTGTATCCCCCCCGGCGCTTAGAACAGTGCTCTGCACATAGTAAGCGCTTAATAAATGCCATCATTATTATTATTATTATCTCCCCCAGTGCTCAGTGCACAGTAAGGACTTCAAAACCACCCCAATCAGGATGAATGCCCAGTAATCAAGACTACAACAGTAAAACGTTAGCTTGGTTTCACAAAGGGATACAGGCCTCCTCGAAGTGGCTTCCCATTTCTTTGTTTATCAGCGGGGTGAAAAAATATATACTCCGTCGCTCTAGGACACCTGGACAATTTGAAGCCTGAGTCATGAGACCAAAAGAAAGCATCCGAAGTGGCAGGTAGCCACAATCACTCAAGATGGCAGACTACGCCGGTGCTGCATTTCAAAACGCAGACACTTCAACCCACACGCCCCTAAAAGAGGCGCATTTCCAGGCTTGCAGGCATTTGGTTTTATAAAAAGGTCTAGGCTCTATGTATTTTTAGAAAAATGGCAGCAGCTCATTTCAGCCTTTTCAGCAATCAAAAACAAGGGACAAGGTACCACACTCAACCTTTATTATTGAGCACTGCCTACGGCCCCCTAGTGAAAGGAGAGACTTCTTTTCTGAAGAATCCAGGCCCTCTGGGAACAATCATCCCAATCATTATTACTATTATTATTATTTGTATAAGGCACAACCTTGACCCTCAAGGCGTCTCAAATTTAAAAGGGCTTGCAAAGTCCAAGCCAAAGGACCTAGGGACACTGACATCTTTCTCTGGGACAGAAGTATTGCATGACTCTGTGGAAAGAGCCCAGGCCTGGGTGTCAGAGGTCATGGGTTCTAATCCTACCTCTGCCACTTGTCAGCTGTGTGACTTTGGGCAAGCCACTTAACTTCTTTGGGCCTCAGTTACCTCATCTGTAAATTGGGGTTTAAGACTGTGAGCCCCAGGTGGGACAACCTGATCATCTTGTATCCCACCCACCCCCAGAGCTTAGAACAGCGTGGCTCAGTGGAAAGAGCCCGGGCTTTGGAGTCAGAGGTCATGGGTTCAAATCCTGGCTCCGCCACTTGTCAGCTGTGTGACTTTGGGCAAGTCACTTAACTTCTCTGGGCCTCAGTTACCTCATCTGGAAAATGGGGATTAAGACTGTGAGCCCCCTGTGGGACAACCTGATCACCTTGTAACCTCCCCAGTGCTTAGAACAGTGCTTTGCACATAGTAAGTGCTTAATAAATGTCATTATTATTATTATTAGAACAGTGCTTCACACATAGTAAGCACTTAAGAAATACCATTATTATTATTATTATTATTATTATTATAAACCAACACTCAAATACATAGATTCACACCACACTTCAAGGACCGGTTTGTTGAACAGCTATGATGTCTTTTTGATAACGTAAGGATTAATCAGTAAGAACTGTCCCTAACGTGCTCTTTTTATCCTTTCAAATTGCTGCTTTTGGTCAAAATTGAGTGGCTAATTCTCACAAACTTGCTTGCCATACAGAGGTGAAACGTAAGAAGTTATTACTGTACTTCTAAACACGGAACATAATTTCAAAAACAGTATTCGTAAATCTCTCAATCCAAAGTTTTTACGTATTATTGGCTGAAAATTCTTAGGAAAACCAAGGGAAGTAGTGTGACCTAGTGGAAACAGCAAGGTCCTGGTGTCCCCTCTGACACTTGCCAGCTGTGTGACCCTGGGCAAGTCACTTTACTTCTCTGAGCTTCAGTTTCCTTATCAGTACAATGGGGATTAAATCCCTCTACCTCCTACTTAGACTGTGAGCCCCATGTGGGACAGGGGTTGTGCTCATCCTGATCATCTTAATAACAATAATAATAATTTTGGTATTTGTTAAGCACTATGTGCAAAGCACTGTTTTAAGCACTGGGGAGGATACAAGGTGATCAGGTTGTCCCATATGGGGCTCACAATCTTAATCCCCACTTCATAGATGAGGTAACTGGGGCACAGAGAACTTAAGTGACTTGCCCAAAGTCACACAGCTGACAAGCGGTGGAGCTGGGATTTGAACCCATGACCTCCGACTCCTAAGCCCGTGCTCTTTCCACTGAGCCACGCTGCTTCTCTATCTACCGCAACAGTCTAATTCAGTACTTAGCATATAGTAAGTGCTTAAGAAGTACCATTTGTTTTTTAAAAAAGGACATAAGCTAAGAAATGAATCGATAATATGACCAATACATAAAAATGAGCACCAAGATATATATATGTGTGCGTATATATATATATATATATAAAAGGAAATCGTTTCTAATATTACTCCTTCACAATTGAAATTGTCCAGAAAAGCTCATTACGTTTCTTAAAAGCCTTTTGACTCAAATTAAAAGGAACTTCAACCCAAAAATAAAGCTTGGATTTTAAGCCATCTTTTAAATCCGACCAGAATGATTTCATAAACTAATTCTGAGAACATCAAGAACCCCCAATTCACTAGGAACTGCTTAACACTGGATTTTTTTTGCACCTTTCCTCACTTTCTCCAAGTGAATAACTACATGGACTATTTACTTTAGGCCCGCTCTGCAGCCAGTCATGACTTACACTTTAATGCCCTAATTTACACTGCCTTTATGCAAAGAAATAATTTTAAATATACTGTCTTTGCCTTTCAATTATAACCCTCTCGAACTGCTCTTGAATGAATTTATTTGTAATTATTATTATTAAGAAATTAGTATGCACCAAGCACTGTGCTAAGCCTGGGATAAACAGAAAGGAGACTGGACACTGCCCACAACCCACACAGCATCTACAGTCTAACAGGGAGAGAAAATAAGTATTTTTTTCCCTATTTTTACAGATAACTGAGGCACAGAGAAGTTAAGCGACTTGCCCAAGGTCCCACGGATGATAGGCGCCACAGTTGGACCTAGAATTTGGAACTCCTGACTCCCAATTGTGTTTTTTTCCAATAGCAATGTTGCTTCCCAATTATGATTATTAATAATAGTATTTATTAGGCACTTACTAAGTGCCAAACACTTATCACTGTACTGCGCACTGGGGTAGGTACAAGATAATCAGATCAGACAGTTCCTGCAACACAAGGGACTCAGTCTCGGAGGGCAGGTGTTGTTCTTTTTAAAGTCACAGACCAGATATGAAAAATTATGGCCAAGCATTTATGAAGCAAAATGGACCCAATTACCTCCACGTTATTGCATTTTTAATTCACTACCACAATTTTTAATATGAGTGCTTACTATGTGCCAAGCTAAGCACTGGGCTGGATAGAAGACAGTCAGGTTGGATGCAGCCACTGTCCCACTTGGAGTATGGTTCTTTATCTAAAGATGTAAATTTTACCAACTGAATGGACACACTGCAAGGATATTTTATGAATTTTACGTGAAATCATTATCCCGAGGACGTGATGTAGCATAAAATAACAGAGCTAATAGTATTTTTATCTTTGTCTAAACACATGATTTGCTCAGGAGTTGCCAGCTTAAAAGTAGAACACAGCAAAAACTGAATCTAACTAAATCTTTTAAATGAAAGAAATATTGCCAAGCTCAGTTCAGGTAGCATCTTTTCAAAATAACAAGTCTCTGTCCTGGTACTTCACAAACACCCCACCCTCTAAGAAACCTGGAAGTCTTGTCAGTTCTAAGTTTTTTTAAATTGAAAGACTGATATATAAATAGGTGGAGCTAAAAGCTATATTGTATCTACTCTGGCACTTGGAATACTGTTTAACACATGGTATGTGCTTAACAAATACTATTCTGAAAAGCCTAACAGGTAATTGTAAGCTTCTTGTAGGCAGGGAATATTTCTACCAATTCTATTATATTGTGTTCTCCCAAGTGCTTAATACAGTGCAGTGCTCTAAATGCTCAATAAATAACATGGAATACTGTACTGTGTGAAATCAGATAAAACCCTTAATGATTATTCAAATACATCACTGAAAATGGTACTGAAAATACACTTGAGTTTTTTGTACCTTTTCAAATAGCGTTATGTTGTGATTGAAGTTTACCAAAATGCTGAATTCAAAGGACATCTCAAATTTAACTAAAACGTAAGCTACCTAGATACATTGTATAAACCATCATAAACTTAGCCCATAACGAGTGATGTCTTGAATATTTTTAAAGTACTTGAATATTTTTATAGTACTAACACCATCAGCTTCATGCAATAAAGTGAATTTAAGCATGGGGCGAGTGAAGCTTTATGAAAAAAATTCAGATGAAGGAAATTTGAGAAGGATTTCCCTCTATGCTGCCAAACTCACAGCCTAGGAAAGATTCATTCAATCAATCGTATTTATTGAGTGCTTACTGTGTGCAGACAAAGATCTGGATTAGTCTTTCCAAAGCTATGAAGTTTAAGAACCTTTAAGTGTATTTTAGTATAAACTTACTCTACTTTGAAGAAACTGAATTCTAAATCAAACACCTAAATGCAGTTAAAAAAAAGAGTCTGCTGTCCTTACTAGGGCTCTTTAATAATCAATTTTGAAAATGCAATCCCAAAAGGTAATATGTTTTCTTAACCAACTATTCAAGACTGTGTTTACACAAGACAAAGAATTATAAGTGCTAGGGAGATGAGTCATTTAACATGTCAGTTTCCTACCAAAGAAGCATAAAGAAGCACATTCAGGTTGATTTTTTAAACTCCCAATGATGTTAAAAGGTTCCCTAGAGTCTGTATCATTCTCCTCTACCACTCAGTCCCATTACTCGTTCAACAAGGTCCCACCTCCAAATTTGTGACCGGCCCTCTGATTCTTCTCCCATTTCTGCTCTTGTCCTCACACTGATGATCCCTCCCCCATTTCGTCTCTGCCCCTCCACTGATCCTCAATGACTTCATTTTCCCTGGGGATGTTTCTGATGAGCTCCTGCAAGTCACTTCCTCCACCAACATCCTGCTCCACCCAACCCCACCTCCTCACCAACCTGGATGCAAACTGGATCTCATCATCCCTAGCCACTGTATCATCGCTAACCCTACCAACTCCGAAATTCCACTCTGACCATAAACTCTCCGAGACGCACCCCTGCCCTGCAAAACTGTCCTGTTCCCCCCAGAGACCTCCAGTCTTTCTGCCCGCTCCAATCTGCCAAAGGCATCATGCCCCATTTGGTCTCCATATCCAACCTACCTTTCACTAGACACGCTCCCCTGTCCCTAAGCTTGTTGAGGGCAGGGAATTGTCTGTTTACAGTCCCCTGTACACAGTAGGAGCTCAATAAATATGATGGACTATCTCGCAGCACCAATCGACAGCCCCGGATCTCCTCCCTGCCCAGTACACTTCCTCCGTCCTTGTGCTGGAGCTGTCAAGAGCTACTGGAGGAAATCCAAACCCCAGAGGGTTCTTGTCCATCTCCATTCATCCTCCCCTGCTATACCTCTGCCCGGCAACAAATCTCCACCCTGGACTGCCATGTCTACTGCCCAAACCAGTTGTTTCCAACTTAAAACTCCCTCCTTAAACCGTCTGTGCCCCTGCCTCCTCCATCTCTCGATGACCTGGCAACCTGCTTCACTGACAAAAATTGAAACTATCAGGTGTGATCTCCCTAAAACCTGCCCTCCACCTGACCAGTCTCACCCTCCTCCTGTCCCCTCTTCCACTCTCCCATCCCTATTTGCAGTATCTCAAGAGATCTCCCTCCTCCTCCTCCTCTTGGAATGCACCATGTGCCTCCGTTCCCGTCTCCGCACTTGTACATATTTACTACTCTATTTTGCTAATGATGTGCATATAGCTATAATTCTATTTATTCTGACGGTTTTGACACCCATCCACATGTTTTGTTTTGTTGGCTGTCTCCCCCTTCTAGACCGTGAGCCCGTCGTTGGGTAGGGACCGTCTCTATATGTTGCCGACTTGTACTTCCCAAGTGCTTAGTACAGTGCTCTGCACACAATAAGCGCTCAATAAATACGATTGATGATGATGATGATGCTTTGCACATAGTAAGAGCTTAATAAATGCTATCATAGATAGAGCTCACAATAGAGCTCACCTCCTCCAAGAGGCCTTCCCAGACTGAGCCCCCTTTTCCCTCTCCTCCTCCCCATCTCCCCCACCCTACCTCCTTCCCCTCCCCATAGCACTTGTATATATATTTGTGCAGATTTATTACTATTTATTTTACTTGTACATATTTACTATTCTATTTATTTTCTTAATGATGTGCATATAGCTATAATTCTCTTTGTTCTGACAATTTTGACACCCATCCACATGTTTTGTTTTGTTGTCTGTCTCCCCCTTCTAGACTGTGAGCCTGCTGTTGGGTAGGGGCCGTCTCTACACGTTGCTGACTTGTACTTCCCAAGCGCCTAGTACAGTGCTTTGCACGCAGTAAGTGCTCAATAAATACGATTGCATGAATGAAAGCACTTTATTAAAATACTTGCCCTTCCTTCCATCTCCAACTGCTCACCCTCCGATCGCTCCTTCCCCAATGCTTTCAAACTCACCTATATATCCCTTATCCTAAGCCCCTCCCTTAACCCCGCAGCTCCCTCCAGTTATCGCTCTCTCTCTCTCTTACCATTCTTTCAAAACTCCTCAAGCTGCTTCCATTTTTCTCCTTGAACTTCTGTAATCTGGCTTCTGCCCCCTCCACTCCATGGAAATTGCCCTGTCACCAGGGACGTCCCTCTTGCCAAATCCAATGGCCTCCGCTCCATCCTAATCCTCCTCGACTTCTCGGCTGTCTCTGATACTGTGGCCCAACCCTTCTCCTGGAAACACTATCTAAGCTAGGCACTGACACTGACACTGTGCTCAGTGACTGCTCTTTCAGAGACCACCTCGTAACTGTGGGAGTCCCTCAAGGTTCAGTCCTTCTCTGCAGTCTCCTATTTCCTCCTGCCTTCAGGATATCCCGGTTTGGATGTCCTGCCGACACCTCAAACTAAACATGACCAAAACAGAACTCCTCATCCTCCCACCCAAGCCCTTCCCTTCCCAAGACTTCCCATCATCATAGACAACACCACCATTCCCCGTCTCACAAGCCAGTAACTCTGGGATCATCCCCGACTCATCTCTCTCATTCAACCCACATTTTCAATCTGTCACCAAATTCTGTCGGGTTTACCTCCATAACATCTCTAGAATGCACCCCTCCCTTTCCAACCAAACTGCTACCAGGCTGATCCAAGTACTAATCCCACCTTGACTACTGCATCAGTCTCCTCACTGACCTTCCTGCCTCTTTAGGAGAAGCAGCGTGGCTCAGTGGAAAGAGCCCGGGCTTTGGAGTCAGAGGTCATGTGTTCAAATTCCAGCTCTGCCAATTGTCAGCTGTGTGACTTTGGGCAAGTCACTTAACTTCTCTGGGCCTCAGTTCCCTCATCTGTTAAATGAGGATGAAGACTGTGAGCCCCCCGTGGGACAACCTAATCACCTTGTATCCTCCCCAGCGCTTAGAATAGTGTTTTGCACACAGTAGGTGCTTAATAAATGCCATCATTATTATTATTCCTCCCCCCCCAGACCATATTTATTCTGTTCTATGGATAAGTTTTCTAAAATAAAAAATTCAGTCTACATCTTCCCACCCAAAATGGTTGACCTTCAATCACATTTACTGAGCGCTTACTGTGTGTAGAACACTCTGCTAAGGTCTTGGGAGGGTACAACATAACATAGTTGGTAGACCATATTCCCTGCCCACACGGAGGGATAATAATAATAATGATGGCATTTGTTAAGCACTTACTCTGTGCAAAGCACTGTTCTAAGCGCTGGACATCTAGAGGGGAATACCAATGTTAACAGAAATAAGTTACAGATAGATATAGAAGTGCCGTGGAGCTGAGGGTGGGGTGAAAAGGGTGCAAATCCAATCCATCCATCTCCGCATCAAACTCCTTACCTTCAGATTTAAAGTACTCAAATCAGCTTCCCCCCTTACCTAACCTCCTACTACAGACAACCCTACCCACATATTCCAGTCTAATGCCAAGTTACTCACTGTACCTGGATCTAACCTGTGTCATGACCAATCTCTTGCCCGGAACTCCCTCTTCATAACTCATAGGCCACCCCTCTCCCCACATTCAAAACCCTAATAAAATATCTCCTCCAAGAACAGGGAACTAGTCTACCAATTCTGTTATATTCTATTTTCCCAAGTGCTTCGTGCAGTGCTCCGCACACAGTAAGTACTCAACTGATTGATTGCCTCACCCAACTCTGCATTTACCTTGTACATACCCCAGCTTTTAGAACAGTTTTCGGCCCATAATAATAATGATGGTATTTGTTAAGCACTTACTATGTGCAAGGCACTGTTCTAGGCACTGGATGGTAAGCGCGTAACAAATACCACCAACGTCAACATCACCCATGCACTTTAGTCTATACTCCTTAAGCACTTTGATATTCACTCCCACCTCCCTAAGAGCACATATATAAATCCTTATATTGGCATTTCCCTTATCTGAAATTTATTTTAATGTTTGTCTCTCCCACTAACCTGTAAGCTCCTTGAGAGTAAGGAACGTGTCTACCACCAACTCTATCGCATTGTAGTCTCCCAAGTACTTAGTGCTGTGTTCTGCACACCATTAAGGCTCAATAAATACTATTGCTTGATTGACAGATTGATTTATTTCACAGTTTCCATTCTTCCCTCCCGATTCTGGAGGCATTACTTCCTTGCATTTCAGGTGGATGTAAAGATATACTGTTTCCATGCAACACCTCTACTTGCATCGCCTTTTGTTCATTCTCTTCTCCCCATCACACAATCACTTCATTTCTCCTGACCTCATCAAAGGCGAGCCATTTCAACACTTCAGTGATATCGACGTTTTAGCAAAAACGCCCATGAAAAAAGCAGCTTAGGGATATGGTTCCCCTTTCCTTCCCCTGGTCCCCACTTAATAGGTGAAACAAGATTCAGGGGCTTTGCACCACCGACTGGCTCATCTTCAAGCCCTTGACACTGCCAATGCCATCTCACACAGTAAGTGCTCAATAAATACGATTGATGATGATGATGATGATCTCGGTTGGCACAGATGCCAGGAAACTGAAAGAAGTCCTTAAGTCAGGAGAGTGCCCCACGCCGCCACTTCCAGATACAGAGCAACCTCAATACCTTGACTCCTGGAGGAAGGCATAGTCACATCAACATTTATACTCAGTTCTGCACTGCAATTGAACCCCAATATTCGTTTTCTGTGTTGTTTCTATACACCAAGAATCACTAACACCCACCAGCTTAAGTGCTGAAACACCCAAAAATATATAAATCATGCTTAGTACAGTGCTCTGCACACAGTAAGCGCTCAATAAATACGATTGAAAAATACGATTGAATTTAGTCTACATTACCACCTCAAGGCGAAGGAAATGAAAGTGACTATAATCTTTAACCTGTAGTGTTTATCATAGGAGAATATTTTTAAAACACTAAATCCAGCCTGCTGGGCTATTCTGTTAGTCTCTGTAAATATTCACGTCAAATGTCCTGCAACACACACTGCCTCACTGAAAAAAATTAGAAGTCTATACCATAATAGACATTTCTTTTATTAAATGTAGAGAGTGCAGTGGTTTCTTCCAGTCAACATTCTGAGGCTGGAACAAACATTTCCGAGTTCATATACATGCTCTGAAGAACAGACCCAGAATTTGGAACAGACCCAGAATTTGGAACCCACTGTATCTATTCAAATGTACAGTATTGAAGTTCATCCAAATATTCACAGGGGAACCATGTGAAAATACTCCAAATGAATATTCAAAAATGATTGCATCACACCAGATCCACTGCCTACCTGGATGATATTTATCATAAAATCAGGCATCTATTGATGACTCAAGAACGTCTTGGCTCATAGTGCCTGCCAATTTCAACCTCTTCCTCAATTAAAAAAAAAAAAAATCTGAGCTGCCTCCACAAGTAGCACCTTTACAAACATTCAAAAAATCCAAGGAACTAGGTCATCATAATCCAGCTAGGTACCACACTGAAGGAAGAAGTTACAAAGGGCTAACCTCAGCCACTTAGATCAAAATTGATGCCAGAGTTTGCGTAAAGGAAAGAAAATGCATTTCCACAGAAACTTGTTACTATTATGATCAAATTCCATCACAGAATGAACCCTGACTATTCTTAGACAAAGGAACCAAAGATTTGGCTTATCTTCCATGATTATTAAAGATGATGTCAGCTGTAGAGAGATCTGATGTGGTGTATTTGACCTACATAACCATCTCTGACTCCCCTAATATGTATGGCATTGATGTGATGTATGATAAATCTATATAAAACCAGGCATTTGAAGAAGTACCTAGAAATATTCACTTTGAAAAAACACTGAATATAAAACCCACTTAAAAGATTTTGAAAAATAGTTTGTTAATCTACAATTTCTGAGGGCTGTTTAGGGAAACCATCACACTAGTTAATTAAGAGTTAATTAGTTCTTTAATATATAACGTTAGAGAGCCATATAGAAACATCACTTAGAAAAGCCCTTACATTTAATGCTACGAGAACATTCGGATTACTCTGACACTCCAATAACCCACTGGCTTTCCCTAACAAAAGAAAAGAAGAGGTTTTTAATTCCCTCAAGAGCAAGGTCCATACACTACAACCGAAGAGCCCAAGATGATCATGAAATGGGCCAAAAAATGGGGGAAAGCGAGCTGAGAGAATGATGTGCTGGGGAATGCATCTC